>NC_133350.1:30132267-30448100 GCF_030506205.2 Paramisgurnus dabryanus | reverse complement strand
AGCAAGTACGTAGTAGTGTGAATCAAATAGTTTCCGTTGTTGATTTAATTAAACGTTACCTTTTTGAAAGTGTTCATTTTGGCCTAACGGAAGGTAAACGCCTGAAGAGAACTGTGCATGAGCAATCCATCGCCTTAGACATGTTTAGAGATATTATCAAGGATTGACCTTTATTCTTTTTCAAAATTGTTTTCAACGGATTTCAACATGAAACAGACAAAAAACAAACGAGACATTCAAGACTTTATGTAAAGGGAACAAGAGGTTTTCATTGGCTTCTCTACACAGCCAACTGGCTGGGTAATGTTGACTAAACCTCAGTACACTTTCCTGTCTTACGTTCAACTAACACTAACAGACGATCAGGTTTAAAATAACGTGCATAAAACTGATGTAACTGTTGAGGTACTTAAATCAACATGACCAAAACCCTGTCATATCTCTAACAAAGTGTTTATTTCAGTCGAACCGAGGACTTTTTGTGATAACCACATCACCACAGAAACCTGTTCGTGTGGATTCTTTGGTTATTTTGATAGATTTAGCCACACATTTTCTCTCTGTGCAACACTCCCCAAAGGGGCAATGCTTTTCGCCCACTTGCGAACTGGCCACCTTTCAAGCGTGAAGCGAATGTGACGGGCGGAACTGTGTGTAACCTTAAAAGTGCTTCATGACACAAGGAGTAACGTGTCTCAAGAGAGGCTTTTAACTCGCAGCGTATCAAAAGGAACGCGCTGTTTCTGCCCGGTTTCGAACCGAGGACCTTTCGCGTGTGAGGCGAACGTGATAACCACTACACTACAGAAACCTACACGCTGTGGTACTTGGTTGTATAAACGGATTTTGCCACATATTTTGCGATCGCTTGAAGGAACCGCACAAACTGTATGAGAAAGGCGGCGCATTTCCCAGGAATGCATGGATGCTGATTCTGAAACTGGCAAACAGCCACACACTTCTTAGTTCGGGTATCTCACCGATTTGTTTCAGACGTGAAGTGTGAGCAGTCAAGTCGCAGCTCTGCGATCTGACCGAATTGTGCAGGTATCTCCAAACCTGCTTCTGGTCGGCTACCTTCCTGCAGACTTCAGTTTCAACACACCTCCAACACACCTCTCTGTAATTATCAAGCAATCCTGAAAACCTTGATAAGCTGCTTCAACTATGTTTCATTGGGGTTGGAGCTAAAATCTGCAGGGCGGAAGCTCACCAGGAGCAGGGTCGGAGACCCCTGGTAGAGTGTGAGCATGCAATTCGTGAGCTTTGGCTTCACGTCGCATGGGATTTACTCGTTAAGTGTAGGTTGGCATTTAGCCACGACTGTGCTGAAATGGCACAGTGTATGCTCGTCTTTAGCGTAGTACAGGGGTCGGCAACGCCGGTCCAGAAGTGCTGCAGTCCTGGAGATTTTACTTCCAACCCTGATTAAACCTCATCCACCTGTAGTTCTCAGGTGACCCTTTAGACCTTGGTTAGCCTGTTCATGTGTGCTTGATTTGAGCTGGAGCTAAACTCTGCAGGACTGCTGCACTCCAGGACCGACGTTTGCCTACCCCTATGTTAAAAGGATCCAGGATGAACTTTGAGTCAGAAATATTAGCGCGCCAAAAGACGGACATACAGGCGTATAGCCAAGGGGGCACCCGGATTTGAACCGGGGACCTCTTGATCTGCAGTCAAATGCTCTACCACTGAGCTATACCCCCTCACAGAAGAAAAGTGGCTGAAGAATTGAAAAAGCATCATGTGTTATACTTCACCACAGTTAAAGCTGTCGTGATAATGTCCAAGTGAACCGTTAGACTGCCCTATTTGCGTTTAAACGCTTTAGCACTGACCTATAGAAATTGTGCTAGAGAAAACGCATGTTTTTAACCATTCCGCTAATGTTATTCAGTTGTTATGATTACTGTTTTGTTCCTCTTTCATCAAACATCAACAAAGGAACCACTCAACCCTGTCTTTACCACTTTCTAGACAGTTGGCACAAAGCATGGACTTTAGAGTCTGAAAACACTCAAGTGTCCGCCAGAGACTCTGGCGAGTAAGCACTTCAAAACTGGTGAAAAGAAAACACACTGATTTCTCTACTCCTAGAGGTGTGGGAAACAACGTAACCATCGGCAATGTGGCATGTTAAAGACAGTTCAGCTTCACAACGACAGACAGACGACGAGGATGGGATTCGAACCCACGCGTGCAGAGCACAATGGATTAGCAGTCCATCGCCTTAACCACTCGGCCAAAAAAGGGGCAAAATGGACTGCTTGTGGGGGGGAAGAAAAGAAAAGAGAGAGGAAAGAGGGGGGAAAGAGAGGGGAGAAAAGGAGAAAAAATGAAGAAAAACGTACACTATATCAATTTTCTATCCACTCTTTTATCTTCTCAACATACATCTTCTTACACATAATTCTCCACTTTTTCAAGGTTTATCATCACTTTAATTTTCATGTCTCTTGCGGGATTCGAACCTATGCCTCACTGCAGAACACGACATCCAGGGGGCGGGGTTGGATTCAGATCCAGGGGCGGAGCTGGATCTCTTCCCACTGCATTTTGATTGGTCGGCAGTTTTACCACAAGACACGTCATACACGTGTGGTTGCGTTACCATTTCCCCATTGAGTTGTAACTAAATTAAGTTATTCTTTTGACAGAAAAACAAACTTTACTTATGACTACAAAAAAAGTAATGACTTTAAGATGAAATGTAAGTGTTTTTACTATGTTTTGAAGTAAAACATTTTGGGCACTACGAGTAATCTTACCACATGCAGTATAATACCTATGAATGTATACAGTATAAATTTGCAGAATTATTAACATATATATGGCATATAGTTATTTAGAAATTAATAAATTGAATGTTTATCTTGTATAGGGACTTTAAATTTGTTTTAACGCGTCTTTGATTACAGGCATTAGGAAACGGGTTTCCTAAACATGGTTTACGGTTTTTTTAACGTGCTAATAAAATATATCAAATAAATGTGTGTTTTTATGTGTAATAAGTGGGATAATGTACAGCCAAGCGGGTCGAAAATATATCCCTTCAGTGATATCACCCGGTCGGGAACGTATCCCTTACCTCCACTTACACTAACTGTGATCATTACTTAATAAATTATGATTAATTCTTGACTATATTATTAATCAAACGTACACTTAAACTGATAAGAGCAAACGTTGTTGCGGGCTGCAACAACGCAAATTTACTGGTTCATTTGGCGGAACAAAGTATATAAAGTGGGAGGAGTTGGATCTAGATCGAACCCCGCCCCCTGGATCTCTTGTTCAGCAGCGAGGACCGAGGACCATCTCTCTTCGCTTGTAGTCTCGTAGTGCATTCCGGAAGTACACATGCAATGCATTTTGGGTAATGTAGTACTATTTTAACACAGGAACTATTTTCCATATGAAACACCACAGTAATAACCCTGTGATTATGCAATTATGCACATAAATGCATTTAAAGCTAATTCTTTTGTAAGTAAACATATTTTGTGATGTAAACAAATCATTATTCAAATATTTAACTCAAAATGTCACATGCTACATTTACAGCTAAAACAGTATTAACAGTGTATAGCTTTAAATGTAAATAAATCCCACATCATGTTTCCCCTCCTTTTTTTTGAAAACACAATTATATGAGAGACTACATCTGTGCAACACAAGTGAATAAAACATATTATAAATTGAGCATTGAGTGTTGGGTTTTGTGAATAAATGTAAAATGATTCTGCAAGTAATTCTGGCTATAGTTTTAACAATTACATTCAATGGATGACATTCACTGTCCTGGTATTCAAGAGGAAATTACATTAAAACGTCAAGGCTGTTCTTGGCTCCATAAAATTCCTAAACTTAATGGTAACAGACATACAAACGACATAGAGAGATACAAGTAATAGTGACAGCAACTATACACTCTTTCTCCAGACACCCAGGGTCAGTCCCCTTCAGCTGGGTGTGTCCAGTCCTTTTATTTTTGTCCTGGCCACACACCTTACAGGTGTAGTTGTACTTTTCCTTTGTCAGCCTCTTCTGTGCCGGTTCCCCCACTGACACTAGCTCCTCATCAGAAATTGCTATGAATTGATTAAATATGGCTTAAAAACAGATACAAATAGGATTGGTATGAATAATAATGCTTTGTTATGATAATTATGAGTGCGGGTATATCTAGTAATAATTATGAGAAAAGTAGAAAATGCAGATTAAATGATGTCATAAATTATTTTTTAATTAAATACTGATTGGGCCAACAGTTGCACACTCTTGCCAGGATTTGCACCTGGAGTCTCCCACCCAAAGGATGGACGTGTTGCTATTACACCACAAGAGTTGTGTTTTTTTTTTTTTTTTTTTTTTTTTGGAAATAGTTGCATCAGCAACTAATATTTTTTTCCATAATTTTTTTTTTCCATTTGCAACAGCAAATGGTTTGAACAGTGATTGTGAAATATTAAAATAAATAAAAAATATGATTAATAAAAGTATAAATAAAAAAGAATGAATTTCTTATATTTACAAAGAGCTTCTCCACTCCTCAAGGGTCTGTCCAGATGCAGGGCAGTACCATTTGCCTCGTACCTGTGAGTGTCCAGTTTGCTTTGATTTAGGCTGACCACACAGCTTACACTCATAGTGATAGCTCTCTTTTGCCTTTCTGACCTTTGGGGGCTCACCTTTCCTCACTCTCTCCTGGTTTTCAAGTTCTGCCCTGCGTAACCGCCATTCACGCTGGCGATTAAAGGGATCTAGTGCTTGGTGAGGGAGCCTAGGTTGGTCAGGACAGAAAGAGGTGGATGACCAGCCCTGGGTGGATGCTGAGGGTGGTGGTTGGGTGGCAGGCCAGCCCTGGGAGGACGCTGAGGGTGGTGGTTGGGTGGCAGGCCAGCCCTGGGAGGACGCTGAGGGTGGTGGTTGGGTGGCAGGCCAGCCCTGGGAGGACGCTGAGGATGGTGGTTGGGTGGCAGGCCAGCCCTGGGAGGATGCTGAGGGTGGTGGTTGGGTGGCAGGCCAGCCCTGGGAGGATGCTGAGGGTGGTGGTTGGGTGGCAGGCCAGCCCTGGGAGGATGCTGAGGGTGTTGGTTCGGTGGCAGGCCAGCCCTGGGAGAGTGCTGAGGGTGGTGGTTCGTTGGCAGGCCAGCCCTGGGTGGATGTTGAGGGTGGTGGGTGGGTTGCAGACCAGTCCTGGTTGGAGGACCAGCCCTGTGTCAATGCTGAGGGTGGTGGGTGGATTGCAGACAAGCCCTGGTTGGAGGACCAGCCCTGGGTGGATGCTGAGGGTGGTGGGTAGGTTGCAGACCAGCCCTGGGAGGATGCTGATTGTGGTGGTTGGGTGGCAGGCCAGCCCTGGGAGGATGCTGAGGGTGGTGGGTTGGTGGTAGACCAGCCCTGGATGGATGCTGAGGCTTGTGGGTGGGGGGCAGACCAGCCCTGGGTGGATGCTGAGGGTGGTGGTTGGGTGGCAGACCAGCCCTGGGAGGATGCTGAGGGTTGTGGGTGGGTGGAGGACCAAACATGAGAGTGTGCCAGGGGCGCCTGGTAGGAAGACCAGCTCTGGTACTGTGTTGGGGATGGCTGGTTGGCAGAGGACCAGCCCTCCGTACTGATGTTTTGAGAAGAAGCAGCATCGTGTTGGGCAATACTTGCTTCTTCCCCACCACTGTGTGGAATAGCAGGTGTTCTGGAACTGTTTCGCCTGCGGATTTTTGCCTCACCCTCACGGTTTTCAGGCTCCTGGAACTCCAAAGGAGTGTGTCCATGCTGAACTGGCTGTGATGGTAGGTCACGAACCTCCAGGAGGGATACTTTAGCCACGGCAATCTGCCGTGGAAGCCGCACGCCCTGAAGTAAAGAACCCTGTTCTGATGTCTTAGAGCAATCTTGCAGCCTGCAGAGACAGAAAACAAAACACACAAGAGTAAATTTTTCAGTGTGTTAATATTTAAAATTTTTGTTCAAATACGCAATTTAATCAATTTATGAAGATATTAAAGATTAACTCACCAGTTGGACACTGTGGTGTTGTTAATATTAACCAGTACGAGGTCAGTCCTGTTCATGATCTCTTGGCAGTACTCAACTAGCTGCTTGATGTGTGAGTAGGTCATTACAATGGACTGGGGTATGGCAAATCTCCTCCCTTTATTGTCCTTTGGCCTATTTCTGGGTTGCTTGTACTCTTTGTACAACTTGAGAGCAACACATTCAGAAATTCGGTTCTTGTCTGGTCTGTGAGCAGCCTGACCATGGACCATGAACAATCTGCAAATAGATGACCAGATCACATAGTGCTTATTATATATGCATGTTAACATATTGACATAACTATGAAGAGTTTGGTTTCAAAACGCGATAAACGCCATTTTAAAAATAAAATAAAAGTTACTGCCAAAAACAGTATTGTATCAGGTCAGTATTAAAAAGTAAATTCTTAATTTTACACACAATCCAATAACTGTCGTGTTATTCTGTCATCTTTTCTCCCTTTTTCCCAAAATGCGATAAACACCAGTCCCCCTTTTCTGCAGAATGCAATAAATCCGCTCAACAAATCACAGCGCACCATTCCACGCAGTGCAAAGAAACAATGGCGGTGCGTTGAATACACACATAATCCTAGTTTTCCTCATCTACTTTGTACTTCGTGATCAACAAACAAACAAAAACAAAATAATACTTTTGATGGCACTGATAAACCTGTGGTGGTTTTCTGAGACGGGGAAGAAACATAAGCCACTCGAATGGTCTGACTAGTTGCTAAACTGCTCTCTTGAACAAATGTCTCGTCGAAAATAACAAATGTTTTGGTTTCCTAGGTAATCTATGTGTTGCTTGTTATATAAATAAACTACATTTAAAGAACTTTGTTGTAATTTATTCTTAGCGGAGTTTACCGGAAGTTACGTGCGGACTAGGGCTGTTGAAACGAATTTCAGTAATCGAATATAATTCGAATATTAAAAAAAATAATACTAATCGAATGTTAAAACTACTATTCGAATGGGATTTAAAAAAAAATTTATTAAAAAATATTTTTTATGTGTTCACTATCTAACGCATTTATGCTGTTAAATACAGCTAGCTACCTCGACCCGCATTTCCATCGGCTAATTCATTTGAAACAAGACCAGCAGCAGGAGGTACGTGAGAAAGAGAAAGCGGAGCTGATAGCGGTTGCGGAGGAAGGTTATGAGGAAGACGAGAACGAAGCAGCCAAGGTGAAGAGGACAGTGTCAGGAGAAAACCGCTCTCAGTGCTATGGACGACCGTTTTGGGAATGTCTTTAATGCTAATTTGTTTGGATAAGTTTGTCTTTTCGACCAGTAACAAAATACTTGTTCAAGATCACACTTCCTCTAAGGTGTGTTTAAATGAAAAAAGAATAGTGAAATTGGAGGCCAGGGGATGTGTGTGCTGTGTGTAAGTATTGTATAACTAATGATGCGATCTACGCAGCCCTCATACGTGAACAAAGAGAACTGCGTTGATAATGAAATTTTTCATTAAAGTTGACAACTTTGTTAATTTTGTGTCTAAGCTTAGTCATTAATTAGCAAGAAAGATATCACCTGTTATCAAATAATTACATGTTTATTAGTAATACTGCAATGTCTTCTAGTGGACATAATTTAAAACAAGTCAACTATACGAGCTCATAGTGGCATTGGCAATGCATAAGCCCATTTTTACAACGTGTGTAGATAGGTATAGTAAATATTAATTAGTCAAATTTGAGCATTAAATAATCGATTATAAATCGAATTTAAAAAAAAAAATTATGAATGAAATTCGAATGGGATAATAGAGGAAGATTGACAGCCCTAGTGTGGACCACGGCACCCGCTTGTTTATGTTGTTACTGCTGAAACCGTCTATAATAAATCTTTGAAAATCAAATTATGGATTTGAATTTTTTATATTATAAACTAAATATGCTATGTGAAAGTTTGTAACAGAAAATAGTGGTTTTTATCTTTTCACTTTCTTGGTATACAAAACATGTTTTAGTCAAATTAGTCAAAATGGATGTATTGCGTTTTGGAACCAAACTCTTTAAATATTGATATGAATACTAAGGAATACAGTTATATGAGATGTAGATACCTCTCAGCTGCTTGCTGGCCTGGAGCAGAGCCACTGCGTTTTCTTGAAGCCCTCCAAGGTCCTGACAAATTTTGTTTTTTGCTCTTGAGGGAGTAACTGGTGGGGGTCTTGTCAAAGGCACTTAGATGAGAGTATAACCTCAAAATCTCTGCCACTTCAGCATTGGAGAGTGCTGTTATGGTTCGGTTAAGGCCAACCAGGTAACCTGCCAAGGCATCAACTGCCTCCCATCCAGGAATCCCTCTGGCATCACACCTGGTGTCCTGTTACAAAATTAAACCAATAAACATCTGGTACAAGGGCAAATATAAAAAAGCCCACATTTCTAATGGTGAAACATTATCCACTTTACCGGAGCTGGAGTGACGAACCCACTTTCCTCAAATGGGGCGAGGACAGTCCTGGTAGAGGCATCACTCTCAATTGGGGAGTGGACGGGACTTGCAGAGGCATCTCTCTCCTCAAATGGGGAGCAGACGGGCCCAGCAGAGGCATCACCCTCCTCCAATGGAGAGTAGACGGGCCCAGCAGAGGCATCGCCCTCATCCAATGGGGAGTAGACCTGCCCAGCAGAGGCATCCCCCTTCTCCAATGAGGAGTAGACAGGCCCAGCAGATGCACCACCCTCCTCCAGTGGGTAGTGGACGGGCCCAGCAGATGCATCACCCTCCTCCAGTGGGGATCTGGGATCTGGCCTGGGCCTTTGGCCACCGCTTCCAAATTGCTGAGGTGATTAATAAAAGTATACACAGAATTATTAATAAAGAATAAATAATCTTTTAAATGCTTCTTGTGTCTGTTCTACATTAAAAATGAAAAACTGGCTATTAGTTTACAGGTCGATAGTAGAAACACTGATCAGCCATGCTGTGATTGCCCGATTGTTACTATGGCCAAGAACATGCCCTTTTATTGCCCCTTGCAGTGCGCAAGGTATTAATGAAAGGTTTTTGTGAACTTTTTATGAGGCTGAATTTGTAAACCCAGTCAAAGCTATTTTTGTACATAAAATCACCCTACATAATGTAAAATATTTTAAGTAAATATAATCTTGATATCTTTACTATTCATGTTAAAGACAGAAATTAATGATTGTAATCAAACTTTGATGCTCCTAAAGTACTTTAAGTCTCTTTTAAAAACAGTTAAATGCTGTTTTGTCTGTTTGTAACATCAACCTAAGTATCTTCATGAAATGTGCTAGCAGGAGTGATGTCTCTAAACTGATTGATTGTACAGATCATCTCTGGAGGCAGTTGCTCTTTCTTAAACCCACAGCCAATGCAACAATTTAATTTCTGATAAATAAACTTTGAATTGTAGTTTATTAAAATATGGTGTTTTCCCTCTTTTGTGCAGTTGTTGATAATACACCAACACTTTTAGCAGTTCCCAATAATGTGTTAAATGAAGTATGATGTGCAGTAAATGAATGTAAATGTTATTCTACATCAAAATATTATAAAATGCAACTGTATTTGATAACAATAGGGCTGCAGCTATCGTTTCTTTTTGTAATCGATTAATCTAGCACTGAATCGATCGGTTAATCGAGTAATCGGATTTGTGTGTGTTTTTAAACAACCAAAACAAATAATGCATAACGAAAATGACTTGGCTTGTTCAATGTTCAAGCATTTGGCTTTTATTTCTGAAAAAACAGAGGTATTTGGCTCCAAAAAATAAGCCTATTTATTTCAATTTTTACCCATTTAGTGTTTATAAGTGCCAGTGCCAACAATTAAACACTTTAATTTATTAATATGCACAACAGGTTTCATGCTGTAATCTAGCCCTGACATCAAAGTAAATATCTGGTTTATGTACATTTCTACACCTGCAGCATTTACCATTAGGCTACTAACATATAATATATCATTTCTGGGGTGAGCCTATTTGCTATGGTAACAACCTGTGTGTGTGCGCGCACGTGCACCTGTGTTTGTGTGTGAGGAAGAGTGACACCCCAGTCAGACGTTCAGTTGCTTCATTGCATTTTGGTACGGCAGAAATACATACATTCATTTTCAATAGAACGCTGCATTTGGTTTGCATCACTTGCATTGCGGTGCATTTTAGGTTAAGAATCCGTTCGAAAAATCACAACATCACGTCCCGCTGTATACAGTGAATGCATGCTGAAATTATTGTTGCGTGGCTACATAAGTTTAAGCATATGTGATGCATTGCGCGATCGGTCTGACTCGCGTGAGAGAGAATAACTTCCTTATGCTAAACTCCAATAAAACAGAGATTATTATTATTGAACGAAATATGTCAGATTACAAGTTGCCCATATATGATTGCACTGTGGTGCCGTTTTTTGGTACACACACCTGTAAAGTGCATGCGTGTGTGTGAAGGGGTTCTTTTTTAAGCTATACTCTCCTGCAATTGAACGTGAATACGTTTACTACTTAAAAACATCAAAGCTAAACATCATATCTAGTCAAACCGCATAACGACATCGCTACAAATACAGTATGGGATTAAAATCAGCGGAAGCTACGTTACCTTGTTTCATCGACGCTTGGTGAAACAGCAGTGGATGTTTTCGGTTCAGATGCTGAATGTAATGATAATGTAATGATACCAAACTTTAGACATTCTCTCTCTGTCGTTTATGGACATATTTGCTCCGCCATCGCGCCAACTAAATTCAAAATGTACCACGCGCTATGATGTGCTTCCTGAACATTGAACAACGGTCCGTGTGAACAATGTACATGACAGCAAAGAAATGCTCTCAGATGAAATGCATTTAGAGAAACTATATGCAAGTGGTTAAATAAGTTTAATTAAATTGCGTTTTTCTCAGTAGCCACATTAACTGAAAGTCTTGCATCTGCTGAGTCTGCACAGAAATTTGTTGTAAAGAAGATAAAGATGTGTGAAAATATGTGCAAAAAAAAAACTTATTTGGTTATTGGCATTTTTGTCACAGGAAAGGGACAGGGTAACATCATTGTAGACAGAGTTTTAAAGATAGAATAGATAGAAATGACTAGGCAAACCCTTCATGCATGAGATTGTAAGCCTACTTGACAATCTAAAGACAAAGCTAAAATCAGAGATAAGTTTATTCAATGGAAACTTATTTCACATTGAGTAATATTCTTTATTGTACATAATGTTAACTCTATGTGGGAGGGGATATATTATCGCGAGAGTCTACGAGAAGTGAGACTGAGTTGCGAGAGTCAGTAAGGCTGGGGAGAGGAAGTTGTTCTCAGTCTGTAGAGTGTGAGTGCATGTGGGGGATTTGGGGCGTAAAACGGAATAATAAAATCTTTCTTTGGATCTACGTTGCATCTATAGTTATTTGCATGGTAGCAGAGGATGGTTTCCAACTACAGAGTACCGTCTAAGCTTGACGAAGCCCAACCATACGAGTGCTGGAAAAATGAAGTTAGTATTTGGAGACTTGTTACGGACTTGGACAAGAAGAAGCAGATACTCGCGGTGGTACTAGGGATCGAGGGGCGAGCCAGAGAGACCACTTTGGAAATACCTGCGAACAATCTGAACAAAGACGATGGTATGGAAACTATGGTAGCTAAGCTGGACGCAATATTCTTATGAAGCATACTCTAATTTCGACTCGATTTCAAAAAATGTGGTGTCCATGACGGACTACATCATAGACTTTGAGCAGAGATACAACTGCATGAAGAAGTACCTGACCATGCCTGACGCTGTGTTAGCGTTTAAACTTCTGGACACGGCTTGTCTGAGAAGAGTAGAAAGCTAGCACTTACAGCGTGCACGGATTTAACATTTGCATCCATGAAGTCAGCGTTGAAGCCGATTTCGGAGGAAAAACCAGTGTAGTAAGCGAACAAAATGCGTCATTTGTCAGACACGTACCATTGGCCAAAAGACTGTCCTCATCGCAGAAATGAAGTAAAGCTAGCAGAAGATGAAAATGTGGAAGAGTGTAACATTAAACTGTGTACCAAAGTCATGACAGACTCTGAGATCTTCCTAACTGAATCACTGGGATCAGCTATCATTGACACAGCATGCACACATACTGTTTGTGGTGAGAAATGGCTGGATAGTTATATAAAAGATCTGAGCCAAAGTCAAATAAACAAACTGTTGCAAACAGAATCTTCAAGCTGCAGACCGTTCAGATTTTGTGATGGTCAGGTGGTATACTCCCAACAAAAGGGTGAAGCTTCCCGCTAAGATCGGACCAACAAAATGTCACATTAAAACGGAAGTTGTTCCTGTTAATATTCCTTTACTGCTGAGTAAAATGTCTCTAAAGGAAGCAGGATCAGTTTTAGACATGGAGAATGACAGAGTTGTCATGTTCAAGCAACCAGTGCCTCTTGAGCTCATTAGTTCGGGAGATTATTGTGTTGACATTAGAGATGGTAATAATGAAGCGGACACCAATGAAAGTGAAGTTCTTGTTGTCACAATAAAGATGTCTACAAAAGAGGAGCGTAAAGTTCTCCTGAAGCATCATAAGCAGTTTGGCCACGCCTGCGCAGCAGACCAACTGCAGAGACTCATCCACAGCTCTGGAAATACTGACAAGGACTGTCAGGGAACTACACTGCGACCATATGCCTCTGGTTTCTATGGCGATGGTTCTTGTTACACCCACGCGCTGCATTTTCTTTCTCACATTTTTTAAATAATCTTATTATTAATAAACCATATCTTTTCTAAAACCATATCCATATTAAGTTTGCACAGAGATTGTAGCAAAAAATAAGTGCTAATGTCAAGCCCATTGCACTGAACGAGCAAAGCAATGTAAAGTCTGTCACCGGGACAGCAACTAGACTTTTAAATCTGAAATAATGAGTGGATTAAGCTTTTTAAATTGGCAAGAGAGAAATAGAAAGATTGTTAATGGCAAAGAAAGTTTGGGGTGGTTAGATTAATGAAATATAATGTGAAATTAATATTAATTTTCAATAAATCAAAGTATTGTGTTGTGTCACACATTATTAGTTCTACGTCACATGTATAGTAGACCATTATTTTTCAGTGGGTAATAATTGCCCTTTTCACCAGCTACCACCACAAGTAAATTTCAGATCTGTGGGAAACACTGCAACGTTTAAGAAAACAAGAAGGCATGTGGTTTAAAAGATGGCAAGTAAAATAAAAAGCATATCTGTATGCAATACATTTCATTATTGTTCATTATTATCCAGAGCGCCTTAATATAATTTGAAAAAAATATGTGCGACCAAATCATATTTTGCGCCAGTAACTGAAAAAGTTGGTAGCGCAAGTGCCACCAGTGGAAAAGGTTAGTGTAGTTCCCTGACTGTCAAGTTATTCTGCAAGAGATCATCCGTGACTGTGAGGTATGTCAAAGATACAGCAAGACCAAGCCCAAGCCTGCTGTTGGTTTGCCTTTAGCCTCAGAGTATAATGAGACAGTGGCAATGGATCTATATGAGCTGGAACCTGGCGTATGGTACCTCCATATCATCGACCACTTTACACGCTTCAGCGCTGGAAACATTGTGAGAACAAAAAAGCCTCGGAGATCGTCAACTCTTTCATTCACTCGTGGATAAGTGTTCATGGTGCCCCGAAAAGAATATACACCGACAACGTGGTGAGTTTAACAATTAGGAGTTAAGAGAGATGGCAGAAAAATTTAACACTGAGATAAAGACTACAGCGGGATACAGTCCTTGGAGCAACGTGCTGTTGGAGAGACACAACATGACACTGACTGAGATCCTCCTGAAGGTGAAAAAAGGAAACGGGTGTGGTTGGCAGACTTCTCTAGGCTGGGCTCTAATGGCAAAAATGGCATGGTTATAGTCCATATCAGCTTGTGTTTGGTTGCAGTCCTAATCTTCTCTCCGCTTTGGTGGATAAACTACCTGCTCTAGAAGGCACTTCTATTGGTACTAGAGTAGGACAGCACTTAGCAGCATTGCAAGCTTCCAGAAGAGCATTCACATAGGTGGAATTTTCAGAAAGGATAAGAAGAGCTTTACAAAAGAAGATCAGGCTGAAAAGTACGAGACAGGAGACAGGGTGTACTACAAACGTGCGACAGTACAGAGTGGAAAGGCCCTGCTGTAGTTATCGGTCAGGATGGCTCTGTAGCATTTTTCAGACATGGGGGATTCTTGTCAGAGAACATCAGTCCAGGGTGAATAAAGTTAATGAGGATGAGGATAAACTTGTACTACTCGATAATCCTGAAAATAGTAAAGAAAATGAAAGCGTAATACACACGGATGTGTCAGACAATTCAGATGATGAAATGAGTGTTAAGGGAGATGTTCAATTCCCTGACAACACATAAACAGATGATAGAGAAGACGTAGGACAAACTAATGAGACAGATAGTTCTAATACATTGGGTTCTACTGGTGTCAAACTGAGAACAGGTCAGACAGTGACATTTACAAACAGATATGATGGTACTAAGCACACTGACAGAGTTTTAGGCTGAACAGGAAAAGCAAAAGGGCAATATAAAAACTGGTACAATGTGTAGTATCTTAAAACAAATGGCAGTGGGGGGTCTAAAGGAAGCTTTAGACATGTCATATGTTGATGATCTTTTCAATGAATGTGAAAACACAGATGCTGATGTACTGATTACCAAAGACATCTCTTTTGATGCTGCTAAACAGGAAGAGACTGAAAACTGGCAAAATAATAATGTTTACGAAGAGGTTACAGACAAGTAGGGGTGTCAACAATAATCGATGCGGCAATGCATCGCAATGCGCGCATGCACAATTCAGCATCGATGCAGCAAAGTGCCATAATCGATTATGCCACTGTTTATTTTCTGGCCTCGACAATAAAATTGTGAAGTTTCAATTACCTTCGGGGGCATAACAACAACAATCAAGATGGCTGAGGTGGAGAGAGATGATCGTGATAGACGGGTAAATAAAAACGCACCCTTTTCCATGGAAAGTGGACATACGAGCACATTTCGGATTCTATGAAGTTAATGGGAAACTAGACAAGACTTACACTGTGTGTAAAATTCTCATCTCAGGTATATAATTGTCATTGTCTTAAAGCTGCTTAGCTTCCGTTTTTGTTGAGAATATTTGCACTTGACTTTACTACTTGACTGGTTAAAAATTTGCCTTGTTGTGTACAGTAGAATTAAATTCTGATGCATCGCAATGCATCGTAGAATCGAATTGAATCGTTACCTAGTGAATCGTAATTGAATCGAATTGTGAGGACAATGCCAATGCACACCCCTAAGGGTCAAAGATGTATTTCTACTAGATGGGTCTGTACGTTGAAGGAAACTTCTAATGGTTTTGATACAAAAGCTCGCCTTGTGGTGAGAGGTTTTGAAGAGGTCAATATCCATGAATTACAAAAAGATTCTCCCACATGTGCATCAGAGTCACTCAGGCTGCTGTCAGTTGTTATTTGTCAGAACAAATGGAAAGTGAATTCTATGGATTTTAAGTCTGCTTTTTTACAGGGAATGGAACTCTCAAGAGACATTTACATTCGTCCCCCACCAGAAGCAGGTGTGGACAATGTATTGTGGAAACTAAAGAAATGTGTGTATGGACTTGCAGACGCCTCCCTCTACTGGTACAACAAGGTCAAAGAACTCATGCTGAACAGTGGGGGTAAAATGTCACGGGTTGATTCTGCAGTGTTTTATTGGCAGGATGAGTAGTCTGAGGTGACCGGCATACTGGCATGCCATGTGGATGATTTTTTTGGGGCAGGTTCAGAGGATTTTGTTACTAATGTCATACCTGTACTTAAATCTGTATTTCACGTGGGTCGTGAAGAGCATGAGAATTTTTCATATGTGGGTATGAATATTGCTACTGTGGGTGGTATAGTGCAGGTGCATCAGCACAGTTACATTGAAAACCTACAACCAGTTCACTTACAGGCAGCACGAGCTGTACAGAGAGAGGCTCCACTAAACGAGAAAGTAAAATAACAACTCCGGTCCAAATTGGACAGATTTT
Organism: Paramisgurnus dabryanus; assembly: GCF_030506205.2. Classification (NCBI taxonomy): domain Eukaryota; kingdom Metazoa; phylum Chordata; class Actinopteri; order Cypriniformes; family Cobitidae; genus Paramisgurnus; species Paramisgurnus dabryanus. The sequence continues at coordinate 30,432,018 of NC_133350.1, read as the reverse complement.
GTGAGTTGCTAAACAAACAAGACCAAATGTAATGTTTGACACATGTAGCCTAGCATCCAACATTAAGAATGATACTGTTCAGTCCATACATGAAATGAAGGTCACACTTAAGTTCCAACACTTGGGAAACAGTGATGATTTAAGTTTAGTGGCTTTCAGTGATGCCTCACTAGGCAATCTTCAGGATGGAGGTACACAGGGAGGGGCTTTAATTGTCCTCATGGAAAAAACAGTAAAGTGTTCCCCTTTGTTTTGGCAATCTAAGAAAATCAAACTTGTGGTAAGAAGCACGCTGGCAGGAGAAACCCTTGCGATTGTAGCAGCACTACCCAGACGGGTTGAATGATAAGTGCTTTAATTAGAGACAGGTGTGCTATGGGTGTAGGTGTGCATAAAAGGAAGGTTTCCAGCATTGTTTGAGGCTGACGGGTGGTTGCTGCTGTGACTTTGGACGTTGAATGCCTAATGTTTTCTTAGTGGATTTTTTGAGCCGTTTGGGACCAGCATTTGATTGTGGACTTGCTGCATTTTGGGTATGTCACAGTGGATAAATAATTTGTTTTATTTAAGACGAGCTGTTGACTGTATGTGCTTTGTTCATTTGTCTTAGTATTCATTCCGAGCTGTATTTATCATGCTGTGCTTTGGCGTTAGCAAGGCTGACTCTATTAATCAAGTTTGTAGACTATCGTGAGTTATTTAATATAAAGGGAGCTGTTGTTTGTAAGCGCTCTATTTGTTTACATGGTATACATGCCATGTGGAGTTTATCCATCACTGGATGTGTCAGCAGTGCCGACTCTCTAATAATCAGGTGGGTATGCTACTGATTTATTGCATGCTGATTATGAAAATTCCATCGTTAATGCTGTACTTTTTCTTTTATCAGCTTAAAGCACTCCGGAGGTATATGCCCATATGACACTGGGTAGTGGATTTGGATGGTGGCCCAGCTTCCCCTTCTTGGTGTTTTATTATTATTTTTCTAATTTTTTTGTTTAAGTATCTGCCTAGCGGCTTACTTCTGTGACACCTGGTCCACCCCTTCATTTGTGCCGTCCGCATTAAGTGGCCTGTTCCTGGAAATAACTGTGGGACAGGGTATTTGTTTTTCTCAGTCGCTTTGGTGCATTTCTCACATCACTATTTACATTCGCACAACAGTTAGTTCAACCTCCACAACATTTAGTCATTTGTGCACGTCATAGTAGCAGTTTCTCATTCCTTCGAACAAATTGCAAATGCTTTTGGACATGCATCAATTGCTTTCATACAATTCTCTGCTGTTTTATAACATTATCATTTGTTTGTCATGTCAGTCAAAATTAACTATACTTGTGAATGCTGAATAGTCATTCCATGTAAAACTAACAGTCCTTATTTCATTGCTTCAGTCATTACATACAAAAATTTTAAAGTTGTCAATTTTTTTAAAGTCTTTTTTTTTCTCCGAAAAGTCTCCTAAATTGAACAATTTTTGAAATGATGTGGCCAGACAGAGGAATGTCTGGATGTACAAGAATGATTACAGTACTATGTCTGTTGTATGTTCAGTTCCAATATGTACTGCAATGTTTTTTACAGTTGTGCACAGCCAAAGTGAGTATGTTTGTTGTAAATAAGGATGCATTTTTTTGTTTTGCACAATACTATGAACAGATTAGAATTGCAAATAGGGATGGGACGATTACCGGTTTCACGATTAACCATGATAAAATGTCCTGACGGTTAGTATTATCGTTTAAAATGTAATTATCATTATAACTGTGTTTGATTACCGTGATTTTGAAAACTCTCTGTAAATCCTGTCCAGCCAGAATCAGCTTGACGCAGGCGCTCGCATGCAACATTAGCTTTTGTGCGAGAAGGCGTGGCGGATGCAGTAACAGGTGCACTGTGTTTTAATGCGTTGCTTATGTGTGCATTTGATGTTCTTATTTAAGGTACTGTTCATTAAAACAGGTTCATACATCTCAGGGCTCCATGTTAATGTTCATTTAATGCAGGGGTGTCCAGTACAACCAGTCGATCGCAAATGCAATGCCGGTAGATCGCCTATAAGTTAATAACTGTATGCTGCTCCACGCCTCCACGAGCTTCGGAAAGCAAAGCGCCAAATTGGCATTATGGTCTTAGAAGTCTTTTTGAGTTGTTGCGCATTTCTTCTCAAGTGTGTTTTTATAAATCTTATGCCTGCCCGCTGCAGCGGAGTCGTCTAACTTCCGTAATTTGAATGCACATACATGCTGGAGTTGATCCACACGTACGGTGTATGTGCGCGCGATCGACCGAATGAGAGAGAAATGCTTCTGATAATGTTGTCAGTTTATTTCATCAAAACCGCATCTCCGCTTTATGGTCTCACCATGTACTCAATGATTTTTTTTAACTCCTCAAAAAGAATAGAGTAATGGTGACAACCCTAAATTCAACGTAGAGATAGTCCTCCTAACACACATTTAAAGTGTTATTAAAAAATGTAACTGTGTTTTGTTAAATGTTTTTTAGCAGGTAGGTTTTGTCAGCTTTATCATTTTAAAAGTAGATTGCCACACAAAAAAAGGCCGGACACCTCTGGTTTAATGTTTATGCTTAAAGTGCATATAGCTGCTACTTGTATTTGTTGTTTGCTGATTTTCAAAAATAAAACTTGTTAAAATTTTTCAGTGTGTGTATCAGTTCTTTTTGAACACTTCCATCTCAATTTAAGAAAACCATGATAATATTGATAACCGTGATAACTTTGGTCACTATAATCATGATATGAAATTTTCAAACCGTCCCATCCCTAATTGCAAAGAGCATATGCAGTGAAAATGTGAAACATACATATTCAGTGTCTTGTACTCAGTTACCTCACTAAATACAGTAATGTGTAACTTTATTGTATTTTTCAAATAGCTGTGGAAAAGTGTATAGTCTTGAGTATTTTCAGGTAGTGTCACCAAGATTTTACTTTTTTGCATTGGAAAACATTTATAAAGTAAACTGTCATAATGAAAACATGACTAAGCCACTTGACTATCTTGTTCATAAACAATGGTGTCAGGACTTTTCATTTTGATGACACTGACACTTTCATTGACATGAACACTTGCTTTTGAGGAATGTCCTATCCATTTTGAGCAAGTGACACACTTTTGCAGGTTATCAACTAGGTTTTGCAGTTTGTACTAATTGTTTTGAGAACTGCATTAACTGTTGTGCAAATGTAAATAGTGATGTGAGAAATGCACCAAAGCGACTGGGAAAAACTGTAAGTTGGGCATTCGCTACCCCGTATTGTTTCAACTGGAGGAGGTTTGCGTGGTTGTATGGTACATTTGTGGTCGTGTGCATGAGTTAAGATAAGATGTGTGTGACTTATAGCGTGTGTATAGTGTGAGAATGACACGTCGTTTAATGTGCGTGCGTGAATTATAGAGGTGCGTGTGGTAAATAGATTATGGTTTAAGTGAGGAATGAGTGCTAGTTTGTTTACTTTATTTTGTATTTGTTATAAACTATGATGTGATTTATTTAGTTTTCTTTGTTTATTTGATTTAATATTGGTTTCACAAGTGTGTTTATTTGGTTATTTTGTGGAGCTGTGGTATTTTATTCAACTGTTAGGTCGGTCAGGGAGGAGTGTTAACCTCAATTTATTTTTTTGTAATTGTTCACTGAGTAGTTTGTGTAACTTTGTTTCTTTGAAACACGTGTGGTGAAGTGAGCCCAAAGAAACTTGTATTTAAAGTGTGTTGTGAAGTGGAAATTTGCTTTTCTTTCTCCCTGTTATCCGATCTGAACTTTTGATGTCTGGAACCTAATCCAGTGTTTTTAAATGAAGCTAGCTTCACTAGTCTTGTGTTAAAGATTACATTAAATTGTGGTTTTACTTTCTGTATAAATAAAGTATTGTTGTTTTTGTATTCGTGTCTCCTCTGAATCTTTGTGCGAACTAACCTGTGTCCCATTTATATTTCCCTGGGTGTAATTCCCAGGGTGGCGTAGTCCGTTACAAAGACTTGGGTGTTTAGAAATCTTTTAAGAGGTTCCGAATAGTACCTTGTTAGAGGTAAATTGTGTGTAGAATAACACCTCTGGGTGCAACACTGTCAGATGGTATTGACACTGCTATGTTCTTGCTTACTACTGGTAAAGCTGATCTTAATGATCTTCCACTTATTTGTGTTACTGATAATCATTCCCTGTTTAACGCTCTTCAGTCTACAAAGCAGGTCACAGAGAAGAGATTAAGATTAGAAATAAAGTGGTGTCAAAGAGCTTCTACATGCTAATAAAATCGAAGTGCGTTGGTCAGAAGCCAAGTCACAACTTGCTGACTGTTTGATACAGAAAAGGTGCTTCCTCACTTGTGCTTCTTAAAGCACTGTATGAGGGTGTATGGAAACTGTATTATCGGGAGAGCCAGTGAGACTGGGGAGAGGAAGTTGTTCTCGGTTTGTAGGGTGTAACCAATGTGGCGAAATGGGCTTAAAACGGAATAACAATCTTTCCTTGGAACTATGTTGCATCTATAGTTATTTACACACACAACACCTATTATTGCTAAAATAAATTTAAAATGAATGTGATCATAAGTGTAGATTTCCAATAAATGAAGCCCTAGCTTGACGCTTTATCCACTCCCTTCGTCCACAATCCACATCCAATAATCCACAATACCACTCGTATAAAAAACTGTATCCTTTACTTGCAACAAAAAACTTCAGCACAGGAATATTACAGTAAATAAAAGTGATTATTTAACGATCAAAGAGAGAGAGAGAAAGGTCAAAAAACTATGCGGCTCCATCCGCTTGCCTGACTTATTTTTAGTAAAAAACGTCACAACTTCCGTTTACCACTCTCGCGAGAGTATAAGTAATCAAAGATCTGTGCATTTCAAAGGTAAACATGCATTAACAGTTATTATTCTCAAAATATCCCCAAATAATATAAATGCACTATAAATTATCCACATACATTTTAGATAATTACACAATTAACTTATTGCATAACTGTAAATATTAACTACATTAAACTGTAAATACTGTAAATATGCCCTTCTATTTCCTCCACATAAAAGAATGATGAAAATTACTATTTAACACATAAATTAAAATTATTTATCAAATAACTGCATTTAGGCTCCTACATTACCGGCCCCTAATTGTTATCAGTGTCCTTGGAACAATTACTCAAAACTTAAATTAAAGGAGCCTACATGCTAATTAACAAACTATCTAAAGAAATCTTCTTGGACTTCGCCCTGTCCAAAATAAGGGTTTTCTTCTTTTTGGAACAGCTTATACATTGTCCTCAGATTCTTGAAGAAGACATAGCTTTGTTATAGGGCGACAAAGCTCATTGCTCTTAGTCTTGACTTTCACTTGACGAACGAAGCCTTTCTTGTCAGGAAAAATCTCCACAATTCTTCCAAGTAGCCATGAATTTCTGGGTGATGTATCATCCACAATCAATACTACATCACCAACACTGAAGTTTCTTCCAGGAGTGAACCATCGTTGCCGTTCTTGGAGCTGCATCAGATATTCTTTGCACCAGCGTTTCCAGAAGACATCCGCGAGGTACTGGACTTGCCTCCATCTGCGGTTAGCGTACTGATCATCCTTGCTGAACACTCCTGGGGGTAACTCGGGCTTGACCTTGAGTAACAACAGGTGGTTGGGCGTTAAGGCCTCTAAATCATTGAGATCTGGAGATGCTTGGGTGATTGGCCTGCTGTTTATGATGGCCTCAGCTTCACACAGCAAGGTATGGAGACCTTCTTCATCCAAAAGTTGTTCCTTCACTGTGATATTCAGAATTTTTCTCACTGAGCGGATCAGCCGCTCCCAGCTTCCTCCGTGGTGAGAACCTGCTGGCGGATTAAAGTGCCACTGAACTCCCTTCTCTTGCAAGTTCTTTGCTATCTTGCTGGTGTTCCATTCTTTTATTGATTTTTTCAACTCACTGTCAGCCGACTTGAAATTGGTTCCATTATCAGAGTACATCTCTTTGACTTGTCCTCTTCTTGCAAGAAATCTTCTAATTGCATTGAGGCAAGCATCAGTGTCAAGTGAAGATGCGACTTCTAGATGTACCGCTCGTATGGCAAGACATGTAAAGATAACACCATATCTCTTTATTTGCCCTCTTCCTCTTTTCACTAAAAATGGACCAAAATAGTCAACACCGACTCTTGTGAATGGAGGACTGTCGGGCAAGACTCTGCATCTTGGTAGATCAGCCATGATTTGCTTACCGGCAGTTCCGTGTAGCTTCTTACAGCTGATGCACCTGGACAAAAACTTTCTAATAGCGCCGTTTGCTCCAGGGACCCAGAATCTTTGACGCAGCTGTGCCAACATATGATTTCTCCCGGCATGGGCTGTAACATCATGAATGTGCCTCAGCACAAGCATCGTGATGTGTGAATCTTTCGGCAAGATGGCTTGCTGCTTGGAATCCTCTGGCATTGCTGCGCGGCTCATCCTTCCACCAACTCTGATGACTCCGTTTTGAAGTACAGGGTTCAGCTTGTAAAGTGAACTACTTTTCTTTACCCTTTGATGTTCCTTTAGCATACTCAAGTCTTCTGTGAAGCTTTGTTTTTGACAGTATTTCACAATTTCTCTTTCTGCTACAATCAAATCTTCACAGGTTAGGTGTGTTCCTTTGAAAGCTTTCTTGAACTGATTAATTCTGCTTTCTCCGTGTGAGTTTAGTTCCTTTCTCTTTTCTTTCAGTTCCTTAAGCAGATCTTTAAATTTCAGAAACCAAGCCACAGCGCGTTTTAGTTTTGTCCAAGATGAGTAGTATGTCATCAGCTGTTCCGTAGCATCTTTGAGCTCTTGCGTCTGAATAACATGTGCTTGAACTACCCTTTTAACCTCAGAGTCATCAATGTCTAGCATTCCAGGATCTGGATTTCTGGGCCACTGGTCTTGTGCACAAAGCAGGAAACTTGGTCCTGAAATCCAGCTTTCACTTTTCAAGAACGCTTCAACAGTCTGTCCTCTCGAGACGTGATCAGCAGGATTCAGATTGGTATTCACATATCTCCACTGTGAAGTCTGAGAGTGCTCCAGGATTGTTGTGATCCTATTGGCAACGAAAGTCTTAAATCTTGTACCTTCGCTGTTCAGATACTTCAGCACAGCCGTGCTATCTGTCCAAAAAATTGATTCACTAAGTTCCAGCTCCAACTCTTTCTTCAGAAGCTTGTCCATCTTGATGGCAACTGTGGCTGCAGTTAATTCCATTCTTGGTATGGTTGGGGACTTTAAAGGCGCAACTCTTGCCTTTGCCATAATCAAGGTGGATTGAGCTTCACCACTTGCAGTGCGTAGCAGTAGGTAGCTTGTTGTTCCGTATGCGTCTTCACTAGCATCAGCGAAATGATGTAACTGTGCAAAGACTGGCGCACCGAACTGCTTTGGCTTAACACATCTGTCAACTCCAAAGGTCTCAAGCTGTTGCAAATCAAACATCCACTTTTTCCAACTCTTGATGACATTATCAGGCAGTTCTTCATCCCAGCTATACTTCTGCCGGCATAAGTCTTGCAAGATTCTTTTGGCAGGCAATACCACTGGAGCAAGAAAACCCAATGGATCAAAGATGGAACAGACAAGGGAAAGCAGGCCCCTCCTAGTGTGTGGTCGTACATTGAGGTTGATTTTGAACTTGAACTGATCCGTTTCTGTACACCACTGGATTCCCAGTGCTCTCTCCATAGGCAAGTTATCTGCATCCAAATCCAAATCCTGAAAACCCTGGGCCTTTTCCTCTTCAGGAATGGAGCTGAGCACCCTTCGACTGTTACTTGACCATTTTGTTAGTCGAAATCCACCTTTTGACAACATGCTCCTCAAGTCAGTGCAAAGTGTTATTGCCGTGTCTTCATCTGTAACTGACTTAAGACAATCGTCTACATAAAAATTTTTCTTCACTGTTTTGGCAGCTTCTTGACCAAATTCATCCTCAAAATCTATTGCACATTTCTGTAGTGCAAAGGTTGCAATACTTGGGGAAGACGTCGCGCCGAAAATGTGGACCAACATTTTGTGTTCGACAAGCGCCTGCTCGTAGTTCCCATTGGGCCACCAAAGAAACCTGAGGAAATCAGTGTCTTCATTGCTGACTCTGACCTGGTGGAACATAGCCTCTACATCAGCCATGACTGCAACTGTCTCTTGTCGGAACCTTAAGAGGACCCCCACCAGGGAGCTTGTTAGGTCCGGTCCCTGCAGGAGCTGCTGGTTCAGCGATGTTCCTTGAAAGCCGGCTCCACAATCAAAAACAACACGCAGCTTTTGTTTAACTGGATGTCTAACTCCGTGATGAGGCAGATACCATGTTCGTCCCTCAGTCGGTTGATGTTCAATGTTATCCAGCTTTACTGCGTAGCCCTTTTTGAGGATGTCGTCCATAAATGCAACGTATTCTGCATGAAAATTGACATCTCTGGAGAATCTTTTCCGTAGATTCAGCGCACGTTGCTCTGCGACTGATCTGTTGTTTGGCATGCAGAATGACTTGTTCTTTACCGGCAGGCAAACACTGTAATGACCATCCACAAGTTTTGAGGACTGAGACACCATGTCCATAAACTGGTAATCATCTTTGGACATTTCAAGGTCTTCGCTTTGTCCAGCGTCAGGAAAGTCCTGCTTGAACTGCAGTTGCCAGAGCTCTTCTAGCTTGGCTACTGAGATGCGATTGGTGGTGACTCCTGTCAATGTGTTTGTCTCCCTCATCTCGTTTCCACCTCTGAGTGGCCCATTTACTGTCCAGCCTAAAATTGTTCTTACGGCATATGGGCCGTCATCCACGCTGCTTATCACCTGCAGTGGCTCCATCGCCTTGGGAACATTTGCTCCTATGAGTAATCCAACCTCTGCTTGGATTGTGGGAAGTTTTACCTGCTTTAGATGAGGCCAACTGTCAACATCCTCTTGACGGGGAATATTGTCTTTGGTTACAGGGATGTTTTTCTGTGAAAATACCTCTGAGAGCTCAATAAAGTGGTTACCATCCAAGCTACTGATTTCCATTCCATTCACAATGCAAGTGTTAACAATAGATTCATTCCCCATTGTTTGCAACAAGATGCTTGTATTGCGTCCGTTCATACTCAGTTGGTTTATTAATGACTCCGTAGCGAAAGTAGCAGAGCTACCTGGATCCAAAAATGCATACGTTGTCACCGTTTTGGTTCCCTTTTGTGCTTTGACACACACTGGAATGATAGCAAGAGCACAGTTTTCCTTACCGGCCCCGATGACAGTAAAAGTTTCTTTCATGTGTACAAGGGCACTTGAAACAGATTGCTGTTCACAACGCTCGCTTGCTGTTTCTTCTCGCAAGCCTTTAGTGTTCATGTGCAGCAGTGTGGGATGAAGTCGAGAGCATTCTTGGCATTGAGTTTTCTCTTTACAGCTGTTACTCATATGACCATGTTTCAAACATGCAAAACACAGACCCTTGCTTCGCAGGAAATCAATCTTTTCTTTATGCGGCTTGTTCTTGAGTTTTCTGCAGACTGTGAGACTGTGTTGCTCTCCCTTGCAATAAACACAAGGCTTGCTGTTTGCGTCCACTGAGACATTTTGTGTTTTTGGTGTTAGTTGTTTGTCATTTTCAATTTTGAATTTGTTTTCAGTCTGGGATGAGACAATAGCTGCTGTAAATACTTTCTTTGGTTTGAGTGGCTCTGCATATTGTAGGTTTGCTCTCTGCTGTACTGTGTGTTTTGGCCTGGTGGTGGTTTCTTGTATGTTCCCATAGAGTGGGTGTAAGATATATCTAACTTGCTTGTTGACAAATCCGACAAAATCCTTGAACTTCACTCTATTTCTTGTTTTTTCTTGTAGGTCACATGCAGACTTTCTCCATGCTTCTTTTAGTTTATATGGCAACTTGTTAGCCAGTGCCTTTATGTTAGCGGTATTGTCCAAGTCTTCCATGTAGCTTATATCAGTCATTGTGTTGCAGCAGCCTGTGAGGAACAATGCAAAAGACTGAAGTGCAGCGCCATCTTCTGATTTGATTGTCTGCCAATTCAAAGCCTCCTTTATGTAGGCTTCTGCTATCTTGTAGTCATCACCAAAAAACTCCTTCAGCAATTCTTTCGCTTTAGCATAACCTGCTGAGGGTTCCATGTGAATGCAGCTTTTTACCAAGTCATGTGGTTGTCCACTTGTGTACTGCAACAAAAACTGTAGGCGATCACGACTGTCACCAGTGCGACCTTCAACTCCATGTTCAATAGATCTGATAAAGGATTTATACTCAAGTGGATCACCCTTGAATGTTGGAATGGTGAGTTCAGGGAGTAATGTGGCCTTGTGATTCTTCACAAGGTACTCAGTGACGTCAACTTGCTGTGAGAGAGCCTTACATAAACTATCAAGCACAGGTCCATCATTGAGGTCCATTTTTGATGCAGGCAGGGCTATTTCCGGCTTTGCTAACTGAACATTGGTTTCGAAGTTGGACGTAGGCCGTGTGTGCTGTACTGGTGGTTGGTAGGTGCTGTTCACCTCTGTTTCAGCGATCCGTTCTTTAGCTTCTATACTGCTCTCGGATGCTTGTGTGCATTCATATTTTTGCAAAACTTCCATTTTTGCATCTGACTCAGCAAGAGCAGTCTGCATTGCATGCATCTCCTTTCTAGCCTTTATCGCAACCTCTATTCTTTTTTGCTCAGCCTCAAACTCCGCCTCTCGCCGCTTTTCTTCTGCTTGCAGCTCAGCTTCCCGGCGTCTTTTTTCTGCCTTTATTCTGACTGAAGATGATGATGACACACTTCCACATCGTGATCCAGGTCTGCTTGAGCGTTTTGTGGTGGTTTTTGATGATGTAGACCTACTGTCTGTGGGCATTACGTGTTTATCAGTCTCTGCAGCCTGCTCAGAGCGTTTCATGACCTCTTTCATCCATTCCTCACATTTCCAGAAGAAATCATTTATTGACTTATTTTTAAGATCAAACCAATTCTTTTGATCATCCAGGAATTCTTCTTCAGACATAAATTTTCTCAAACTAGAATTTAAGTCGGAAAATTCTTGCTGCAAACCACTGAAATCCACACGCAATTTGTTTTTAACGATGTCAGCATTTGCATCATCTTCCATTAATTGCTCAATATGCTTTACCATGCTTGTTAGCTGGGATAGCTTATACCTGCGTGCATGAAGTTGTCTAGACTTGTGTTCTTCTACAGCCTTCTCAGTCATTTTTACTGTCCGTTTTTCACTGTCTTGTTCATCCATAACGAGTGAATGTTTCCACACTTAAATAGTGCAAATGTCAAAACCATATATTGAGATTAACGCGCAAACAATGCGTTTCGCTTCGTCGTTCAGCCGAACGGCGTCTTTTTATTTATTTATTTATCTACGGCGGCGCGCAGAGCAACCGCACTCCTCGTGCATTAAAGTTACGATCCGCCACAGCAATCAAAGAAACAACTTACAGATTCACTGTGAAAGTATCCTCCTTCCGTCCTTTGTCTCAAGTCAAGCCTTTTCCCAAAGTCCAATAATCCGTGAAGAGCGAGTTTTTTGACTAAAATGTAGATTTCCAATAAATGAAGCCCTAGCTTGACGCTTTATCCACTCCCTTCGTCCACAATCCACATCCAATAATCCACAATACCACTCGTATAAAAAACTGTATCCTTTACTTGCAACAAAAAACTTCAGCACAGGAATATTACAGTAAATAAAAGTGATTATTTAACGATCAAAGAGAGAGAGAGAAAGGTCAAAAAACTATGCGGCTCCATCCGCTTGCCTGACTTATTTTTAGTAAAAAACGTCACAACTTCCGTTTACCACTCTCGCGAGAGTATAAGTAATCAAAGATCTGTGCATTTCAAAGGTAAACATGCATTAACAGTTATTATTCTCAAAATATCCCCAAATAATATAAATGCACTATAAATTATCCACATACATTTTAGATAATTACACAATTAACTTATTGCATAACTGTAAATATTAACTACATTAAACTGTAAATACTGTAAATATGCCCTTCTATTTCCTCCACATAAAAGAATGATGAAAATTACTATTTAACACATAAATTAAAATTATTTATCAAATAACTGCATTTAGGCTCCTACAATAAGCATGTTTGTCTTGTCATTCGTTTAAGAATAAGTAAAACAGCTGCTCCACAAAAAAAGATGCACAAGTACATAAACATTTTTCTTTTATATATATTTTTTAAATAACATTGCTAAAAGATTCAATCTATCCTTTTTTATGTGTTGAATTTGAAATGCTTTTCATATTTATCGTACATCTTACGCAGATTGCCCTCGTATAATGAGAATACATAACTCTGACAGATTTTACGTATCACATCCGCTTAAAAAGGTGCAATCTAATGTTGTTTACATGAAATAAGCCTGCTCCCGAGCTGGTTTAATCTTACGGACCGGTTGCTATGACAGCAACTCTAGGATGAGTTTCGAAGAACTAAATAATTCAAGATCAAGACAAATCGACAACAATCAAATCCAGCTGACTGATTAATCCACGTATGAAGAACAGACCCCAGATATACTGTTGACATAATATTACCTGCAATGTGAGGTCATGAGCCTGTGGTACGGTCACATCAGGACATTCATCCTCAAGGTCTTCATCCAAGATCTCAGGCAGGATGTCAGCATTACCAGTCTGCTGGCTCAGAAGATCTCCTCTGTTGGATTGTGCCAGAAGATATTCAACAGCAATTCGCTCTCCTGCAATAGATATTCATCAAGGGAAAAATTGTTTACTTGCGTACCATGTCACAGTATAGGTCTGATCATCAACAGCAGACTTTTCTTACCTGTAGGTTTCCCAGGGGGGATAAACTCTGGAAGAAGAGGTTTTCCCAAGACTTTGTTGCTGAGGGCATTTACATTGGACATCAAACGAATGTCATACAGCTTTGTCCTGGATGTCTCAGTCATTGAAAGTGCTTGTGCTGACCGGTTTAAATTCCACCTTGACACACCCTCAAGCATGTACATCTGAGTGTGCAATGCATTGCATCTCCACCCTACTCAGACAAAAAACAGGATCACTGATTACAACAAATTACAACAATATTATGTCAACATTCAATAGCAAAATATACCATGTGTGTGTGTGAGGTTTTAACATGCCTGGAATGAAAGCACACTGGTGCTTATGAAAGCTTTCCAAAGAGGAGGACCCTCTGGCGCATCTTAGAACATCCAGTGTCTTGTCTCCTTTCTCCAGCCCTGACCCAATGTTAGTATAAAGCTGCACTCCTGGTGGATCCTGGATGCAGGCAAGGTGTTTTTGCTGTACCTTCCACACTTCAGACATGCGCTCGTGGTTAATAAGGTGTAGCCCAGTGCCGTCCACAAGGTTCCACATGGAGTCAAGGAGACTTTTGATGAGGGCACGGGTCTCCTCCACTCCCCGGGTTTTCCTGCGGCAGTGCTTGGCTAGTTCTTTAGGGCTGATGCTCGCCAACACCTGGGCATCTGTTGGCTCATAGCCCTGATGCTTTTGCCTCAGCTCTGACCGCTTCGCCTCCTTCAGATTACTGATGTCCTGGTAATCCCACTCAAAAATGCAGCTCGACAATTTGGAGCAGAACGTACCATAGAGTGGATGGTGTTCCGTGATGAGACCTTTGGTGAATCGCCTCATAAAGTGGAACACATCCAACCGCACAGTGGACGTCCATGGCCGAAACCAATGGAGAACTGGGCTCACCCCTGTGTAAATTCACAAGATCATGAATAAAAAAAAATTCCTCACAACATGTATGCATTCGTCATGTGTGTGGCTTGTCATTTCAAAATATGTGTTCGGTGGGTCGAGTGAATGTGAATCTATGTGCATCACGTGTTTTGTCAAAATAAGTGCCTGCTGCAGGGTTTATGGGTTTATAAAAAAGACACTTGTGTTTGCCAGATACTCATATAATCTCAAGTTCACTGTAAGGGAGTGTCTTGTGTGTATTTTGTGAATGTGAGCGTCTCTTTTATCATAAACGGTTTTGACACGTGTGGAGCAGGCACTTATTTTGACAAAACACGTGATGCACATGGTAGGGCTGCACGATTCTGAGAAAAAATCTAATTGCGATTTTTCTGATCAAAATTGCGATTCGCGATTTAAAGTGCGATTCATTAGTATATAATAAAAGAGGTACATCCAGGTTTGTTGTGGTGATTTTAAAGCGTAACTAAACCCCTAGTCAGAGCCTGACTCCACCCACTGGCAATATTTGAAAAATGCAAGAAAAGTGGGCAGATCCCAACGGAGATAGAGGGGACGAACTTAAGTGTGTAATGAGATCGTAACAAGGGCGTGGTGAGCTTGAATCTGCTTACGTCACGAGTTACTTTTTGGACCCAACATCCAATAGGAAAATTCAACTGCAGTAGCTATCGTTCAACCTGAAGAGGTCAGCACTCAGACGTTTTTACACCATATTTTATAGTGTTGAAACACTTTATATCCTAATGTCAAAAAACTTACTAAAATCAATGAACAGCACTAATAAAGCATCATTCTTACAGATCATTAACTAAAAAAAGTTGGTTTAGGGTTTAGTTACTCTTTAATAGCAACAAAGAAAGATGCTGTGCTACTGTTTATTTAAAACCCCTTAAACATTGTACCAAGTTGTCTGCAGGACTTTGATATTCTGCAGACAAACTTTTTTTTTAATCTAAGAACATTAAAAAAAATACAATTTAAATTTTTTTTTTTGAAAGTTTTATTTAAAATAACATATAGGCCAATGTATTTTGGCTGTCACTACAACAATGCATCTGATAAGCAAATGTTTAGTTTTTCTTTTAATCATAAGACTATACTCATCTTGTTTTACTTTTCAGGCATCTGTAATAAATGTAAATATATTAGTTATTAGAATCTATGATTTAACATAAGCAAAAAATACAAATAAAAGACTGCACAGTCCTCACTGTAGGATTTTAAATGTGGAGCTGAAGAAGCTTGTTCAGTTAAGAGTAAGGAGTGATTTTAATTTTTGGTGTGTAATAAACATTTCTGAAACAGAAAGCACCAGGTTACTGTCACTTTAAAACACAAGACAGCTTTAAAACTGCTCTGCTTCAATATAGCCTACTGATAAACATCCAGCTGTTTATGTTCACTTAGACAAGAAAGAAAACTTAAGTTTAGTGATCACGCGTGTGCTGACTGCTCTGTGTGTGCGCGCTTCATGAACCCTCATGCCTGTAAATATTCAAAGCGGCGCAGATGTGCGCGTGCAAGAAAGTATAATGTACCTCTTTCGTCTGCTGTGTTCCGGGCTTTAATGAAACCTGCTTATAGTCTGATGAGGCGCTTGTCATTGTTTGCGATGCATGACGAGAAACGGACGTATATACACCTTTCTTTAAGTCCAACATTACACAAAAGGGAAATGTTTTCGCGCATTTCTGTCCTTTCATTTGCCGGTTAATGAGTTATAATGCGTTTTTAAAATGACTGAATCCAAAATCTGCCAACTTCATGACATTCCGCGTTGTGCAGTTAATTCCATTTGTATGCATTTCGCGATTCTGTCCGTGTTTTCCGCATCGCGGAAATCATATGGCCGTACACTTTGTTGAGGAGTTGAACTGCTGCTCGCGCTCATGTTTTCCAAATGGTGTTATCTGACGTGTAGTCGGCACCTCAGTGTTCATGCCCTCTATTGGTCTAAACTGCATCAAACGTAAAATGCGCATGAAGCGAACTGTCAAAAACTGCGTACTAGATGATTGTTATATTTAATAGTTTTGAATCGAAATAATCGCATTTCTTGCGATTCGAAAATCGCATCCATTCACATCGCGATTTCGGTTTTAAAACGATTAATCGTGCAGCCCTAGCACATGGTTCACATTTTTTGAAACCACAAGCGACACACATGACACTCCAAACCCATATTTTGAATTTGTGCCCCTCAGAAGAGCAGTCACCAGCAGCCACTGGTTTCTAGTGTCATCAACTGCATTATTTGGCAAAAAAACATCAACCCAAATTACAGGTAACCCACCTCTGTCACTGCAACAGTCTCTATCCACATAGATGGCGGCTGGCTGTGGCTCACCAGCATCCCTGTACCGTTGGACGATCCCTTGGCACAGGTCATCCAGTCCAGCCCCCTCGCCAGTTGTGAGGACAGAGTTGAGGACCTGACCATACTCGTTCCCAACATTGGTCATCCATGTTGCCGTGTTCTCAATACCACCAGCCAGTTTTTTGGTCACCTGTTATAACAAAAGAATATACATCATTAGCACATGTATTCCCTAAACCCTAAAAGAACAAATGAGCTCAAGCTTATACAGGTTTACTTTTACCTTCTTAGTGGAATCGAGCTTCAGAATTCTGCCAAACGTTGAAGTGATGACACCTTTGAGTTCATCAAGGTGGCCGACAACATCGTTGGCATGCACTGTCTCAAACCACTGGGCCAGGGGCAAGGGAATGAAGGGTGGTGGCGGGGAATAAACAGCCTGGGACTGCTTCAGGCAGGATCTTTTGTGAATTTCACAATCTGTGAAATAGTCACAGGATCTCCTGGCCCACTCCTCACTGTGTGCCTCTTGAAAGGCCTGCTGCAGGTAACTGGAGCTATTCCCTGCTGTTCTAGGACGCAAAAGTGTCACACATTTTCTGTCCAGTGCCAAATGTGTAGTCAACACAGCAGGGAATTTGTTGCGGTTAGAGGGGTCCAGTTGCTTTAAAATATCACTACTCCAAGGACAGACAGGTAGTTTGCACTGGCTGCACCTTGGGTAATCTCCCCCTATTAAATAGTACTTGCTGTCCACATCAATGACCTCTCTGACCTTGGTGTAAATGCCAGAGTGGTGCATCTTTCGGTTGCACTGATTACATTTCAAAGGTATGCCCCACATGCGCATTGGTGCCCACAGGAACATCCTCTGACGAAAGTAATCATGTGGGTTTGGAGGTGCCACAGATCTGATTGGGCTTGGGGGGTGGTGCCAATTTTCCCTGACATTTTGTTTCAGCTGCCCTCTTGCGTCATAGAGAATGTGGGCAATCCACTCCAAATCACCTGGCTTGATGACCCGGAGGAATGGCTTTGGTAAAAACCTGGCCCGGCTTACCTCTGGAAAGCGCAGAGGGACTGGTAGTCCTGGTGCTGCTGGAGGAGGAGCAGAAGCAGGAGAAGATGGAAGTGGTGTGCCACTCTGAGTCGCTGGTGCCATCTCAGATAGGGTTGGAGGGGTAGGAGCAGGAGGAACTTGGAGACAGATGGTTGGTGTCGTCTCCTGGGCTGTGAGGCAGACTGTAGCTGGAGCATCTCGGGGAGAGACGATTGGTGTCGGTGTCATCTCTTGGGCTGGGGTAGTGGAGGGACGGGCTGAAGGTGAGGTTAAGACATGACACTTCTCAAGGTGCTCTGATAACCTGACAGAACCCATGGCCTTTGTGCCACAGTGCTCACACTCCTCCTGGACATGGAAGTCTGACAGATGCTGTGTAAACTGGTCAGAGAGCACTTCCTGAGCACAAAGGGAGCATGTCATTGTATTACCACTGGTCCCTGTCTGCTGTGGACCTGCTGCGGTCCCTGTCTGCTGTGGACCTGCTGCGGTCCCTGTCTGCTGTGGACCTGCTGCGCTCCCTGTCTGCTGTGGACCTGCTGCGCTCCCTGTCTGCTGCGGACCTGCTGCGGTCCCTGTCTGCTGCGGACCTGCTGCGGTCCCTGTGTGCTGTCCTGACTGGGGGAAACAACATTTTGTATTTACTCTCTATATCCTCTTATTCTCTAAATCACACAAAACTCTGCATCAAAACAAGTCATTTGGAGAATCAAGCACATACAGCGAAGAACCAGCCATGGGGAACAGCTGTAAAGGAAGCATTTGTCAGCATCGTTGTCTCACATCATATGTTTAAGGATTCAATGACATTACTTACATCATGGAAGCCACATTTGCAGGGAATATTTTTCCCAAAAATATCTTTTTTTCTGACCGTTAGGCCATATGCAGGGGTCAGCGGACAATTCTTTATCCTCTCTAACACTGCCTTCCAACGTCTGCTCCCGGGTCTCTGGCCAGTGGAAAATTTATATTTCCCCTGGGCAAACAGCATCATGACGCCGGTCCAGAATGAATCTGGCTTTCCTTGCTTTGGCATCTATAGGGCGAGAGGCAGTCATTTAGGCTGAGTATGCAACATGTAGGCCTACATGCACAGACAGATAAACAGACAGACAGGTAGATAGATAGGAAATTAAGCAGCTACAATATAAGGTTGTATGTTTTTTACAGTCTTAACTTAATATTTTAGTCTTAAGTGTGTCAAAATTCTAAGAATAATGTCATTTTAATCTTATTCCTAGACTTAAGCATAAGTTTGATTTATAAAGCCTCCTAAGTGTTAAGACTAGGTCTCAGATCCTAAATTATTTAAGAAAGCTGGAGAGGTCTTATGCACTTAGCAACAAAGAATGTGTTAGAATTACTTTAATTCAAATGTATTTCTATGGATGGTTTTAGCAGTAACAACATAAACACGCAGCTTTCGTGGTCATCACATAACTTCTGGTAAACTCTGCGTAGAATAATTAAAAACAAAGTCCTTTAAAAGTAGTTTATATATGTACAATGAGCAGAAAATAGACAGTAGATAGGAATTAATATAACATTATGAAATATAAAGAGTATAGGGTTTTTTATACAATGTATATTATATTACACTATATAATATACAGTATAAGATGTATATTAGTGAAACTTATTCAAGTGCTTGCACAGTACCGAGATTTTTTATGAGATTATCAAGACAGCATACTTAAAGGTATATAAATTTGCATAATATATACTGTAAAAAGTTAAAGTTGGATCAAATAATTGATATTGCCTAAAAATGTAATGTTTTTTCAACTTACATTTTCTGAGTTTAAGTGAAATAAATAAAGTTAAAATGTTTAATTATTAGGTGTTACTAATTGAAGTAAGTTTTTTTTAAGTAGAGACGCTTTTGGTTTTACAGTTTATGACAGGTAAATAAAATACCATAAAATGTAAATAACAACTACAATAGCATTATCAACCTAAAAAATTGTGAAGTATCTACAAGATTGCAGTGACATCATTACATGTAAAGTGATATTAATAGTGTCATGATTCTGCCCTCTTGTCATTGCTTTATTCTAGTCTTGAGGCAGAATCATGATAGACTCATGTTTTGTGTGCCTGTACGTGGCCTTTTTGTCTCGTCACTTTATCCCCGCTCCCTTGTCATCCTCTTGTCTTCATTGACTAATCCTTGTCACCTGTTCCCCTCATTATTTTACCCCTATTTAAGCTCCTTGTGCTCTGTGTTCTGTCTGGTATCGTTAGCTCTGTTCCTGATCCGTTCCTGTGTGAAGTGAAGTGAAGTGAAGTGAAGTGAAGTGAAGTGAAGTGAAGTGAAGTGAAGTGAAGTGAAGTGAAGTGAAGTGAAGTGAAGTGAAGTGAAGTGAAGTGAAGTGAAGTGAAGTGAAGTGAAGTGAAGTGAAGTGAAGTGAAGTGAAGTGAAGTGAAGTGAAGTAAGCCAAGTCTAGTAAGCCAAGTTCTTTGAATGTTGTTATTGTGTTGTCTAGTCAAGTTCAGTCTAGTTAATGTCAAAGTCTAGTCAAGTTTAGTGTTAGTCAGTACTAGTTATTGTTGCTTGTTTAATGTTTTGCTCCCACGTGGGCTCTGTTTACTTATTAATAAAGTCATCTTTGTTTTCCATCTGTCTGCGCTTGGGTTCGTTCTCATTCTAATCATGACAAATGGAGTATAAAACCCTGACCCCAAACATAATGTTACAATATTAGCAATGAGCAAGCCAAATGTGAAAGTGACAAGATGGCAAAAATTACAATTGTGTTTAAGTGGAGAAATTCAGCTTAACTTGATCATCTTGTTCAGGCTTGATCATCAAAGTATTTTTTATCTAAGTGTTTGCAAACTTTTGTATTTTCTTATATACACCTTGTCAGTGAAATGAAAATGATATGATTCATCATCTTAATTTTTTAAATAGCACTACGTTTGTCTATTTCATTAACATGTTATAATCTTAATCAAAATGGTGCAAAATCTTGTAAAATAAATGTATGTACTTATTTGTAATATTGTTAAACTTTTCTTGAAGCAAATTTAAATTAATATATTTAAATACTAATATAATTGTAATGTCTTCATGATTCATGAATGTATGGTGTCACATGCTGCTGTGAATGTACCGTTGCCGGCTTTCTATTGGCTGATTCAGAGGTTAAGGGCGGCCATTTTAGGTTGAAATCATTGTAGTCCTCAGTTTGCAGCACTTAAGTCAGCACTTAAGAATGAGTCTTACACTTTACTGAAAGTTGCTTTCAGCCTCTTAATAAATGTCTCCTATTCTCAGACTGCTCCTACTCCTTACTAAGAATTTTCTGACACTTAAGCCATAGCTTAAGACTATTCTTAAGAGCATTTCTGAGAAGTTTTATACATACGGGCCCAGGAATTTTTTAAGTCTTCAGTTTCTGAAACACTGTTTCATTTACATTGTTAAGATCACATTAGATGGCATGAACTCACCCTGATGGTTGTCGGTTATTAAAAAATGTAATCAAAACAGTTTAGTGATGAAAGAAATGGGGAAAATGATACTCTCTTACTCACAATCTCTCTATTGTATGATAACTGAACTAAAATCACAACACAAGTCAATCCTGTTTCTTCATTGATGTTATGAAATGTTTTTTTTGATACAGAATATGATGAATGACATGAATATATATTAAAATATCCATTTCAGTTTACCTTGATGGCTATTTTCTGTTTCGATCTCTTGTCCTATTGCTGCAGACGTTATGGTCAAGTGGTGTAACCAGTGTTTTGTCTGAAAGACTAATATTATACAAAAAAGATCATATGAATAATAATGTAATACTCTACTACACTGTAATAATGGGTATTTCAACGATTTGTACTTAAATGGTCAAAGAATAGAACAAGATGTTTACAGCATATGGTCTTACTCAGTACAATGAAAAACGCATACAATTTAAATTTAGAAATAAATATAACAAAAAACATATTCTCATAGAATATTACTAATTAAAGTACTAATTTCATGAGAACTCATGAGGTGTAAAAGATTAGATATTAGTCATTTTTTGTGACTATCTATCTATTGACAACATATTTTGTTAAAAATAGTATACATGTCATATTAAATAATAATTAACCGCGTTATCCTTAAGGTTTTGTGACCGTCTTATCAAACTTAACAGCGACATAAACACTCGACACAGACACAAAATTGAGCATCTCTGTTCTAGTTTAATTTGATGAACAAAAGACAGACACACAAAAGACACTTAAAAACGTCCAGTAAAAAAAATAATTAATATAGCGATTAGCATTATCCCTTAAGGTTTTGTGACCGTCTTATCAAACTTAACAGCGACATAAACACTCGACACAGACACAAATTTGAGCATCTCTGTTCTAGTTTAATTTGATGAACCAAAGACAGACACACAAAAGACACTTAAAAACGTCAAGTAAAGAAAATAATTAATATAGCGATTAGCATTATCCCTTAAGGTTTTGTGACCGTCTTATCAAACTTAACAGCGACATAAACACTCGACACAGACACAAATTTGAGCATCTCTGTTCTAGTTTAATTTGATGAACCAAAGACAGACACACAAAAGACACTTAAAAACGTCAAGTAAAGAAAATAATTAATATAGCGATTAGCATTATCCCTAAAGGTTTTGTGACCGTCTTATCAAACTTCACGAAAAACATCCAACGTTTATCAGAGCAGAATTATTTACAAAAACAACAAATACTTTTACGATTTCACTTTAGTGATTTATAATTATATTCAGATAATTTAGTAAGTTCTACTTACTTTTAGTGTCTAGAGATATTCGCCGACGGTAAATACAGTTACCTGAGGATGAACTGTAACATCGTCTCCGTCAGTAACCTATCAGAACACTGCTTGCACGGGGCACCTGTTTCGACGCATATAATTGGCTCTTTTGCCCCCCTTGGAGCGGCAATTTTTTTGAAGCATATGATTGGCTCTTTTGCCACGCTGTTGTTAGGACTCTGTTCGGATTTGTTAGGAACTGTTAGGACCTTGTTAGGACTTGTTAGGACTTGTTAGGAACTGTTAGGACTTTGTTAGGAATTGTTAGGAATTGTTAGGACTTGGTTAGGACTTGTTAGGACTTCTTAAAGCAGTCCAATTAGTGGAGGGTACAAACTTTGTCGGAACCCCTGCGGTTGGCCATTGTGCGATTCCTAAATTACCAGCAAGTACGTAGTAGTGTGAATCAAATAGTTTCCGTTGTTGATTTAATTAAACGTTACCTTTTTGAAAGTGTTCATTTTGGCCTAACGGAAGGTAAACGCCTGAAGAGAACTGTGCATGAGCAATCCATCGCCTTAGACATGTTTAGAGATATTATCAAGGATTGACCTTTATTCTTTTTCAAAATTGTTTTCAACGGATTTCAACATGAAACACTTTCCTGTCTTACGTTCAACTAACACTAACAGACGATCAGGTTTAAAATAACGTGCATAAAACTGATGTAACTGTTGAGGTACTTAAATCAACATGACCAAAACCCTGTCATATCTCTAACAAAGTGTTTATTTCAGTCGAACCGAGGACTTTTTGTGATAACCACATCACCACAGAAACCTGTTCGTGTGGATTCTTTGGTTATTTTGATAGATTTAGCCACACATTTTCTCTCTGTGCAACACTCCCCAAAGGGGCAATGCTTTTCGCCCACTTGCGAACTGGCCACCTTTCAAGCGTGAAGCGAATGTGACGGGCGGAACTGTGTGTAACCTTAAAAGTGCTTCATGACACAAGGAGTAACGTGTCTCAAGAGAGGCTTTTAACTCGCAGCGTATCAAAAGGAACGCGCTGTTTCTGCCCGGTTTCGAACCGAGGACCTTTCGCGTGTGAGGCGAACGTGATAACCACTACACTACAGAAACCTACACGCTGTGGTACTTGCTTGTATAAACGGATTTTGCCACATATTTTGCGATCGCTTGAAGGAACCGCACAAACTGTATGAGAAAGGCGGCGCATTTCCCAGAAATGCATGGATGCTGATTCTGAAACTGGCAAACAGCCACACACTTCTTAGTTTGGGTATCTCACCGATTTGTTTCAGACGTGAAGTGTGAGCAGTCAAGTCGCAGCTCTGCGATCTGACCGAATTGTGCAGGTATCTCCAAACCTGCTTCTGGTCGGCTACCTTCCTGCAGACTTCAGTTTCAACACACCTCTCTGTAATTATCAAGCAATCCTGAAAACCTTGATAAGCTGCTTCAACTATGTTTCATTGGGGTTGGAGCTAAAATCTGCAGGGCGGAAGCTCACCAGGAGCAGGGTCGGAGACCCCTGGTAGAGTGTGAGCATGCAATTCGTGAGCTTTGGCTTCACGTCGCATGGGATTTACTCGTTAAGTGTAGGTTGGCATTTAGCCACGACTGTGCTGAAATGGCACAGTGTATGCTCGTCTTTAGCGTAGTACAGGGGTCGGCAACGCCGGTCCAGAAGTGCTGCAGTCCTGGAGATTTTACTTCCAACCCTGATTAAACCTCATCCACCTGTAGTTCTCAGGTGACCCTTTAGACCTTGGTTAGCCTGTTCATGTGTGCTTGATTTGAGCTGGAGCTAAACTCTGCAGGACTGCTGCACTCCAGGACCGACGTTTGCCTACCCCTATGTTAAAAGGATCCAGGATGAACTTTGAGTCAGAAATATTAGCGCGCCAAAAGACGGACATACAGGCGTATAGCCAAGGGGGCACCCGGATTTGAACCGGGGACCTCTTGATCTGCAGTCAAATGCTCTACCACTGAGCTATACCCCCTCACAGAAGAAAAGTGGCTGAAGAATTGAAAAAGCATCATGTGTTATACTTCACCACAGTTAAAGCTGTCGTGATAATGTCCAAGTGAACCGTTAGACTGCCCTATTTGCGTTTAAACGCTTTAGCACTGACCTATAGAAATTGTGCTAGAGAAAACGCATGTTTTTAACCATTCCGCTAATGTTATTCAGTTGTTATGATTACTGTTTTGTTCCTCTTTCATCAAACATCAACAAAGGAACCACTCAACCCTGTCTTTACCACTTTCTAGACAGTTGGCACAAAGCATGGACTTTAGAGTCTGAAAACACTCAAGTGTCCGCCAGAGACTCTGGCGAGTAAGCACTTCAAAACTGGTGAAAAGAAAACACACTGATTTCTCTACTCCTAGAGGTGTGGGAAACAACGTAACCATCGGCAATGTGGCATGTTAAAGACAGTTCAGCTTCACAACGACAGACAGACGACGAGGATGGGATTCGAACCCACGCGTGCAGAGCACAATGGATTAGCAGTCCATCGCCTTAACCACTCGGCCACCTCGTCACGTGAAACTTTGTCGGAACCCCTGCGGTTGGGCATTGTGCGATTCCTAAATTACCAGCAAGTACGTAGTAGTGTGAATCAAATAGTTTCCGTTGTTGATTTAATTAAACGTTACCTTTTTGAAAGTGTTAATTTTGGCCTAACGGAAGGTAAACGCCTGAAGAGAACTGTGCATGAGCAATCCATCGCCTTAGACATGTTTAGAGATATTATCAAGGATTGACCTTTATTCTTTTTCAAAATTGTTTTCAACGGATTTCAACATGAAACAGACAAAAAACAAACGAGACATTCAAGACTTTATGTAAAGGGAACAAGAGGTTTTCATTGGCTTCTCTACACAGCCAACTGGCTGGGTAATGTTGACTAAACCTCAGTACACTTTCCTGTCTTACGTTCAACTAACACTAACAGACGATCAGGTTTAAAATAACGTGCATAAAACTGATGTAACTGTTGAGGTACTTAAATCAACATGACCAAAACCCTGTCATATCTCTAACAAAGTGTTTATTTCAGTCGAACCGAGGACTTTTTGTGATAACCACATCACCACAGAAACCTGTTCGTGTGGATTCTTTGGTTATTTTGATAGATTTAGCCACACATTTTCTCTCTGTGCAACACTCCCCAAAGGGGCAATGCTTTTCGCCCACTTGCGAACTGTCCACCTTTCAAGCGTGAAGCGAATGTGACGGGCGGAACTGTGTGTAACCTTAAAAGTGCTTCATGACACAAGGAGTAACGTGTCTCAAGAGAGGCTTTTAACTCGCAGCGTATCAAAAGGAACGCGCTGTTTCTGCCCGGTTTCGAACCGAGGACCTTTCGCGTGTGAGGCGAACGTGATAACCACTACACTACAGAAACCTACACGCTGTGGTACTTGGTTGTATAAACGGATTTTGCCACATATTTTGCGATCGCTTGAAGGAACCGCACAAACTGTATGAGAAAGGCGGCGCATTTCCCAGGAATGCATGGATGCTGATTCTGAAACTGGCAAACAGCCACACACTTCTTAGTTCGGGTATCTCACCGATTTGTTTCAGACGTGAAGTGTGAGCAGTCAAGTCGCAGCTCTGCGATCTGACCGAATTGTGCAGGTATCTCCAAACCTGCTTCTGGTCGGCTACCTTCCTGCAGACTTCAGTTTCAACACACCTCCAACACACCTCTCTGTAATTATCAAGCAATCCTGAAAACCTTGATAAGCTGCTTCAACTATGTTTCATTGGGGTTGGAGCTAAAATCTGCAGGGCGGAAGCTCACCAGGAGCAGGGTCGGAGACCCCTGGTAGAGTGTGAGCATGCAATT
Organism: Paramisgurnus dabryanus; assembly: GCF_030506205.2. Lineage (NCBI taxonomy): Eukaryota > Metazoa > Chordata > Actinopteri > Cypriniformes > Cobitidae > Paramisgurnus > Paramisgurnus dabryanus. The sequence goes on along the minus strand of NC_133350.1, from coordinate 30,406,245 downwards.
CGTGAGCTTTGGCTTCACGTCGCATGGGATTTACTCGTTAAGTGTAGGTTGGCATTTAGCCACGACTGTGCTGAAATGGCACAGTGTATGCTCGTCTTTAGCGTAGTACAGGGGTCGGCAACGCCGGTCCAGAAGTGCTGCAGTCCTGGAGATTTTACTTCCAACCCTGATTAAACCTCATCCACCTGTAGTTCTCAGGTGACCCTTTAGACCTTGGTTAGCCTGTTCATGTGTGCTTGATTTGAGCTGGAGCTAAACTCTGCAGGACTGCTGCACTCCAGGACCGACGTTTGCCTACCCCTATGTTAAAAGGATCCAGGATGAACTTTGAGTCAGAAATATTAGCGCGCCAAAAGACGGACATACAGGCGTATAGCCAAGGGGGCACCCGGATTTGAACCGGGGACCTCTTGATCTGCAGTCAAATGCTCTACCACTGAGCTATACCCCCTCACAGAAGAAAAGTGGCTGAAGAATTGAAAAAGCATCATGTGTTATACTTCACCACAGTTAAAGCTGTCGTGATAATGTCCAAGTGAACCGTTAGACTGCCCTATTTGCGTTTAAACGCTTTAGCACTGACCTATAGAAATTGTGCTAGAGAAAACGCATGTTTTTAACCATTCCGCTAATGTTATTCAGTTGTTATGATTACTGTTTTGTTCCTCTTTCATCAAACATCAACAAAGGAACCACTCAACCCTGTCTTTACCACTTTCTAGACAGTTGGCACAAAGCATGGACTTTAGAGTCTGAAAACACTCAAGTGTCCGCCAGAGACTCTGGCGAGTAAGCACTTCAAAACTGGTGAAAAGAAAACACACTGATTTCTCTACTCCTAGAGGTGTGGGAAACAACGTAACCATCGGCAATGTGGCATGTTAAAGACAGTTCAGCTTCACAACGACAGACAGACGACGAGGATGGGATTCGAACCCACGCGTGCAGAGCACAATGGATTAGCAGTCCATCGCCTTAACCACTCGGCCACCTCGTCACGTGAAACTTTGTCGGAACCCCTGCAGTTGGGCATTGTGCGATTCCTAAATTACCAGCAAGTACGTAGTAGTGTGAATCAAATAGTTTCCGTTGTTGATTTAATTAAACGTTACCTTTTTGAAAGTGTTCATTTTGGCCTAACGGAAGGTAAACGCCTGAAGAGAACTGTGCATGAGCAATCCATCGCCTTAGACATGTTTAGAGATATTATCAAGGATTGACCTTTATTCTTTTTCAAAATTGTTTTCAACGGATTTCAACATGAAACAGACAAAAAACAAACGAGACATTCAAGACTTTATGTAAAGGGAACAAGAGGTTTTCATTGGCTTCTCTACACAGCCAACTGGCTGGGTAATGTTGACTAAACCTCAGTACACTTTCCTGTCTTACGTTCAACTAACACTAACAGACGATCAGGTTTAAAATAACGTGCATAAAACTGATGTAACTGTTGAGGTACTTAAATCAACATGACCAAAACCCTGTCATATCTCTAACAAAGTGTTTATTTCAGTCGAACCGAGGACTTTTTGTGATAACCACATCACCACAGAAACCTGTTCGTGTGGATTCTTTGGTTATTTTGATAGATTTAGCCACACATTTTCTCTCTGTGCAACACTCCCCAAAGGGGCAATGCTTTTCGCCCACTTGCGAACTGGCCACCTTTCAAGCGTGAAGCGAATGTGACGGGCGGAACTGTGTGTAACCTTAAAAGTGCTTCATGACACAAGGAGTAACGTGTCTCAAGAGAGGCTTTTAACTCGCAGCGTATCAAAAGGAACGCGCTGTTTCTGCCCGGTTTCGAACCGAGGACCTTTCGCGTGTGAGGCGAACGTGATAACCACTACACTACAGAAACCTACACGCTGTGGTACTTGGTTGTATAAACGGATTTTGCCACATATTTTGCGATCGCTTGAAGGAACCGCACAAACTGTATGAGAAAGGCGGCGCATTTCCCAGGAATGCATGGATGCTGATTCTGAAACTGGCAAACAGCCACACACTTCTTAGTTCGGGTATCTCACCGATTTGTTTCAGACGTGAAGTGTGAGCAGTCAAGTCGCAGCTCTGCGATCTGACCGAATTGTGCAGGTATCTCCAAACCTGCTTCTGGTCGGCTACCTTCCTGCAGACTTCAGTTTCAACACACCTCCAACACACCTCTCTGTAATTATCAAGCAATCCTGAAAACCTTGATAAGCTGCTTCAACTATGTTTCATTGGGGTTGGAGCTAAAATCTGCAGGGCGGAAGCTCACCAGGAGCAGGGTCGGAGACCCCTGGTAGAGTGTAAGCATGCAATTCGTGAGCTTTGGCTTCACGTCGCATGGGATTTACTCGTTAAGTGTAGGTTGGCATTTAGCCACGACTGTGCTGAAATGGCACAGTGTATGCTCGTCTTTAGCGTAGTACAGGGGTCGGCAACGCCGGTCCAGAAGTGCTGCAGTCCTGGAGATTTTACTTCCAACCCTGATTAAACCTCATCCACCTGTAGTTCTCAGGTGACCCTTTAGACCTTGGTTAGCCTGTTCATGTGTGCTTGATTTGAGCTGGAGCTAAACTCTGCAGGACTGCTGCACTCCAGGACCGACGTTTGCCTACCCCTATGTTAAAAGGATCCAGGATGAACTTTGAGTCAGAAATATTAGCGCGCCAAAAGACGGACATACAGGCGTATAGCCAAGGGGGCACCCGGATTTGAACCGGGGACCTCTTGATCTGCAGTCAAATGCTCTACCACTGAGCTATACCCCCTCACAGAAGAAAAGTGGCTGAAGAATTGAAAAAGCATCATGTGTTATACTTCACCACAGTTAAAGCTGTCGTGATAATGTCCAAGTGAACCGTTAGACTGCCCTATTTGCGTTTAAACGCTTTAGCACTGACCTATAGAAATTGTGCTAGAGAAAACGCATGTTTTTAACCATTCCGCTAATGTTATTCAGTTGTTATGATTACTGTTTTGTTCCTCTTTCATCAAACATCAACAAAGGAACCACTCAACCCTGTCTTTACCACTTTCTAGACAGTTGGCACAAAGCATGGACTTTAGAGTCTGAAAACACTCAAGTGTCCGCCAGAGACTCTGGCGAGTAAGCACTTCAAAACTGGTGAAAAGAAAACACACTGATTTCTCTACTCCTAGAGGTGTGGGAAACAACGTAACCATCGGCAATGTGGCATGTTAAAGACAGTTCAGCTTCACAACGACAGACGGACGACGAGGATGGGATTCGAACCCACGCGTGCAGAGCACAATGGATTAGCAGTCCATCGCCTTAACCACTCGGCCACCTCGTCACGTGAAACTTTGTCGGAACCCCTGCGGTTGGGCATTGTGCGATTCCTAAATTACCAGCAAGTACGTAGTAGTGTGAATCAAATAGTTTCCGTTGTTGATTTAATTAAACGTTACCTTTTTGAAAGTGTTCATTTTGGCCTAACGGAAGGTAAACGCCTGAAGAGAACTGTGCATGAGCAATCCATCGCCTTAGACATGTTTAGAGATATTATCAAGGATTGACCTTTATTCTTTTTCAAAATTGTTTTCAACGGATTTCAACATGAAACAGACAAAAAACAAACGAGACATTCAAGACTTTATGTAAAGGGAACAAGAGGTTTTCATTGGCTTCTCTACACAGCCAACTGGCTGGGTAATGTTGACTAAACCTCAGTACACTTTCCTGTCTTACGTTCAACTAACACTAACAGACGATCAGGTTTAAAATAACGTGCATAAAACTGATGTAACTGTTGAGGTACTTAAATCAACATGACCAAAACCCTGTCATATCTCTAACAAAGTGTTTATTTCAGTCGAACCGAGGACTTTTTGTGATAACCACATCACCACAGAAACCTGTTCGTGTGGATTCTTTGGTTATTTTGATAGATTTAGCCACACATTTTCTCTCTGTGCAACACTCCCCAAAGGGGCAATGCTTTTCGCCCACTTGCGAACTGGCCACCTTTCAAGCGTGAAGCGAATGTGACGGGCGGAACTGTGTGTAACCTTAAAAGTGCTTCATGACACAAGGAGTAACGTGTCTCAAGAGAGGCTTTTAACTCGCAGCGTATCAAAAGGAACGCGCTGTTTCTGCCCGGTTTCGAACCGAGGACCTTTCGCGTGTGAGGCGAACGTGATAACCACTACACTACAGAAACCTACACGCTGTGGTACTTGGTTGTATAAACGGATTTTGCCACATATTTTGCGATCGCTTGAAGGAACCGCACAAACTGTATGAGAAAGGCGGCGCATTTCCCAGGAATGCATGGATGCTGATTCTGAAACTGGCAAACAGCCACACACTTCTTAGTTCGGGTATCTCACCGATTTGTTTCAGACGTGAAGTGTGAGCAGTCAAGTCGCAGCTCTGCGATCTGACCGAATTGTGCAGGTATCTCCAAACCTGCTTCTGGTCGGCTACCTTCCTGCAGACTTCAGTTTCAACACACCTCCAACACACCTCTCTGTAATTATCAAGCAATCCTGAAAACCTTGATAAGCTGCTTCAACTATGTTTCATTGGGGTTGGAGCTAAAATCTGCAGGGCGGAAGCTCACCAGGAGCAGGGTCGGAGACCCCTGGTAGAGTGTGAGCATGCAATTCGTGAGCTTTGGCTTCACGTCGCATGGGATTTACTCGTTAAGTGTAGGTTGGCATTTAGCCACGACTGTGCTGAAATGGCACAGTGTATGCTCGTCTTTAGCGTAGTACAGGGGTCGGCAACGCCGGTCCAGAAGTGCTGCAGTCCTGGAGATTTTACTTCCAACCCTGATTAAACCTCATCCACCTGTAGTTCTCAGGTGACCCTTTAGACCTTGGTTAGCCTGTTCATGTGTGCTTGATTTGAGCTGGAGCTAAACTCTGCAGGACTGCTGCACTCCAGGACCGACGTTTGCCTACCCCTATGTTAAAAGGATCCAGGATGAACTTTGAGTCAGAAATATTAGCGCGCCAAAAGACGGACATACAGGCGTATAGCCAAGGGGGCACCCGGATTTGAACCGGGGACCTCTTGATCTGCAGTCAAATGCTCTACCACTGAGCTATACCCCCTCACAGAAGAAAAGTGGCTGAAGAATTGAAAAAGCATCATGTGTTATACTTCACCACAGTTAAAGCTGTCGTGATAATGTCCAAGTGAACCGTTAGACTGCCCTATTTGCGTTTAAACGCTTTAGCACTGACCTATAGAAATTGTGCTAGAGAAAACGCATGTTTTTAACCATTCCGCTAATGTTATTCAGTTGTTATGATTACTGTTTTGTTCCTCTTTCATCAAACATCAACAAAGGAACCACTCAACCCTGTCTTTACCACTTTCTAGACAGTTGGCACAAAGCATGGACTTTAGAGTCTGAAAACACTCAAGTGTCCGCCAGAGACTCTGGCGAGTAAGCACTTCAAAACTGGTGAAAAGAAAACACACTGATTTCTCTACTCCTAGAGGTGTGGGAAACAACGTAACCATCGGCAATGTGGCATGTTAAAGACAGTTCAGCTTCACAACGACAGACGGACGACGAGGATGGGATTCGAACCCACGCGTGCAGAGCACAATGGATTAGCAGTCCATCGCCTTAACCACTCGGCCAAAAAAGGGGCAAAATGGACTGCTTGTGGGGGGAAGAGAAGAAAAGAGAGAGGAAAGAGAGGGGAAAAAAAGAGAAAAAAAGGAGAAAAACGTACACTATATCAATTTTTATCTTCTCTTTTATCTTCTCAACATTGTTTACACACAGTTCTCCACTAATTGGAAGGTTTATCATAAATGTACATTTGTATACTTCAAATGTTTATATTTCAAAGTCTATATTGTAAATATCCTCTGATTCTATTTTATTTTATTTGCAGTAGTACTTCATCCATCACCCAGCACCTTAGCTTAATTGCACCTTAATGTTTGTTACTATTGCAATATTGTAAGTGACACAATCATGCCAATAAAGTTCTTTAAATTGAAAATTAAAATTGAGATACAAGTAATAGTGACAGCAACTATACACTCTTCCTCCAGACACCCAGGGTCAGTCCTGAGGCTGGACAGTACCACCACCCCTACACCTTACAGGTGTAGTTGTACTTTTCCTTTGTCAGCCTCTTCTGTGCCGGTTCCCCCCTTGACACTAGCTCCTCATCAGAAATTGCAATGAATTTATTAAATATGGCTTAAAAACAGATACAAATAGGATTGGTATGAATAATAAAGCTTTGTTATGATAATTATGAGTGCGGGTACATCTAATAATAATGAGAAAAGGAGAAAATGCAGATTAAATGATGTCATAAATTATTTTTTAATTAAATACTGGTTGGGCCAACAGTTCCACACTCTTGCCAGGATTTGCACCTGGAGTCTCCCACCCAAAGGATGGACGTGTTACTATTACACCACAAGAGTTGTGTTTTTTTTTTTATATAGTTGCATCAGCAACTAATAATTTTTTCCATTTGCAACAGCAAATGGTTTGAACAGTGAATGTGAAATATTTTCTTAAAATAAATAAAAAATATTACTAATAAAAGTATAAATAAAAAAGAATGGGTGGATGCTGAGGGTGGTGGTTGGGTGGCAGGCCAGCCCTGGGAGGACGCTGAGGGTGGTGGTTGGGTGGCAGGCCAGCCCTGGGAGGACACTGAGGGTGGTGGCTGGGTGGCAGGCCAGCCCTGGGAGGACACTGAGGGTGGTGGCTGGGTGGCAGGCCAGCCCTGGGAGGACGCTGAGGGTGGTGGTTCGGTGGCAGGCCAGCCCTGGGAGGATGCCGAGGGTGGTGGTTCGTTGGCAGGCCAGCCCTGGGTGGATGTTGAGGGTGGTGGGTGGGTTGCAGACCAGTCCTGGTTGGAGGACCAGCACTGGGTGAATGCTGAGGGTGGAGGGTGGGTTGCAGCCCAGCCGTGGGTGGATGCTGAGGGTGGTGGGTAGGTTGCAGACCAGCCCTGGGTAGATGCTGATTGTGGTGGTTGGGTGGCAGGCCAGCCCTGGGAGGATGCTGAGGGTGGTGGGTTGGTGGTAGCCTGGTCCAACCAGACTCTCGTACATTCATTTCATTTGTACAGAGAGTCTGGCCACGCTCCATTGGAAAGCGTTACTTCCGTTAAGGAGGGTCCATTGTTGAGGTTTAAAACTATTGGATCTGCCCAGAGTCACTCAGGATCTGCCAAAGCCAATCGCTAACGTGAGGTCGTGACGTATATCATGCACCGAAACCGTCCGGAAACAACAAGTCAGAATAATCAGACAAACAAAACTTAGCAAACCTGGTTCTTGCTCTGGCTTTAACTTCTGTATATTTGGCAGTTTTGCAACAACGGACCGAATAGCTTTTCTCCCGTCTTTCTCCGCTGCCATTACTGAACTACAACTCAAACTGACGCGCGACCTCAACGTCATCGTTCTTAGCCACCCCCATCTGTTTGCTGATTGGTCCTGCAGATTTTTGCAGGAGAAAACGAAACTCTATAGAGAAATCCCAGACGTACTGCTGAAGGGAAATGAAAATTAAGCGGAAGCACGTAGGAGGGCGGAGCCAGGCTCAGGGTTTCTGCAGGGTTTAGTCAGTCAAATTTAAGACTTTTTAAGACCTTTTTATGACCATTATGATTTAAATTTATGACCTAGACGAATAACGAAAAATAACATAAAAATTCCTTTCAAAAGTGTTTTTTTTACTTTCATTGAAACTAGTAATAAGTTTTATTAGTAAAGGTTCCACTTTCTTAAGAATAACAAATTGAAGGCTCCCTTTTCTTAAGCATCAAGAACACAGGAACAACACTTAACAATTGTGTGTGGCACTGGATACGAGACAATCGGAATCCCGTGCTGTACTTGGACCGGGTAGTGACGGAGCCGAACAAAACTGACTGATCGCCTGCACCCGCTGCAGACCTTTTACAGCAACTTTATGCTTTTCTGACTTTGCATGCGAACGTAAGGCTTTTATGCTAAGGTGACCAGATTTTTTAAATGAAAACCGGGGATATTTCCTAGTTAAATGGTCAAAATATCATTAAAATCTCATTTGTTGTTATCTATAAATAAAAAAATGGGGACAAAACGTTTTTGAAAGTTTTCTTCTTTTTATTGTTGTGGGTTCACTGCAAAAAATGACTTACTTCTTACTTAATAGTATTTTTGTCTTGTTTTCAGTACAAATATCTTAAAATTCTTAAATAAAGATGCATTTTCTTTATAAGCAAAATCCCCTAAGAAAAATCTAGCTTTAAGACAAAAAACATTTTTTTTGCTTAAAACATGCAAAAATCTTTTTCTTGATTTTTTTTCTTGCATTAAGTAATGGAAGATTTTTTTTCCCTGTTTTAAGCACAAATTTAATATTTTTGTCTAAAAATTTAACTTATTTTGCCCATCAAGAAAATGCATCTTGACTTAAGAATTTTTTGATATTTGTATTGAAAACAAGAGGAAAAATACTAATAAAAAGGTCATTTTTTTGCAGTGTTTCTAATTCAATTAATTGTAATTTCTGTAGCCTAAATCTAATTGTTTTCCTTTTTTTATACAAGAGACATACCTCATCAAAAATGACTTCTAAGGTACTAATTCAGTTCACTTAATTGGTTTATTACTTTAATTTAACATGCGTAGTTAGTACCTTAACCCCCGATAACTTTAACTGTTTTCATATCTTATGATGACTTGATTGATGATAATGACGCTCTCTCATGTGTCTCGTAGTAAATTCTTCATCGCGAAATCAGTGGCGTGCGCAAGTAATCAGTAGCTCGCGGCCCCCTCTGCTGGTGAAGATAATCATTACATGATTGCTTCGGTCTGGTGCTACAAACACTACATGTTGATCGGGTTTTCAGTGTATTTGCTTGTTGTTTTGGACGTGCTGAAACGGGGACATTTCCGGGGACAGAACACCAAAAAAAACGGGACTGTCCCCGGAAAACGGGGACGTCTGGTCACCTTATTTTATGCCTAAACTAGACAGCTCCAGCGCCTTCTTACACAGTGTGCAATAGGCTTGATACCGATTGTTTGCTACGAGCTTGAGCCAACTACTAAACGCACGGTCTTCGAGACATAGCTGGTTTAATGTACACTTTCCCATTGTGATAGACCCGGAGATTTCAGTTGAACTAAGCTGACCCTCGAGAGTTTGCGGCTCGCGCGGGACCGCGGGTTTCTGAAGTACTTCCGACAAGTCTGTTTGCTGCACTGACGCATGGACCTTGTAGTCCTGGAACGCTGTGATTATCCCACCCAGATTCCTCAGACAGAACTACAACAGGCAAAACGAGTGAATGCCGCCGCCAGCGCATTTTTGTGGGGAAAGGCAACAATGAATGAACGAGTATATAAATTTAAGACGTGGCTAAATGTAATTTATGACCTTGTATGGAAAATCTGGATGTTTTTATGACTTTTTATGGCCTTAAATATTCATTATTAAATTTTAGACGTTTTATGACTTTTTATGACTCCGCGGAAACCCTGCAGGCTAGGTTGGTGGTAGACCAGCCCTGAAAGGATGCTGAGGGTTGGGGGTGGGTGAAGGACCAAACATGAGAGTGTGCAAGGGGCGTAGGAAGACCAGCTCTGGTACTGTGTTGGGGATGGCTGGTTGGCAGAGGACCAGCCCTGGGAGGATGCTGAGTGTTGTGGGTGGGTGAAGGACCAAACATGAGAGTGTGCAAGGGGCGTAGGAAGACCAGCTCTGGTACTGTGTTGGGGATGGCTGGTTGGCAGAGGACCAGCCCTCCGTACTGCTGTTTTGAGAGGAAGCAGCATCGTGTTTGGCAATAGCTGCTTCTTCCCCACCTGTGTGTGCAATAGCAGGTGTTCTGGAATTGTGTCACCTGCGGATTTTTGCCTCACCCTCACGGTTTTCAGGCTCCTGGAACTCCAAAGGAGTGTGTCCATGCTGAACTGGCTGTGATGGTAGGTCACGAACCTCCAGGAGGGATTCTTTAGCCGCGGCAATCTGCTGTGGAAGCTGCACGCCCTGAAGTAAAGAACCCTGCACTGTTTTCTTAGAGCGTTTATACAGCCTGCAGAGACAGAAAACAAAACACACAAGAGTAAATTTTTCAGTGTGTTAATATAAAAAAAAATTGTTCAAATACACAATTCAATCAATTTATGAAGATATTAAAGATGAACTCACCAGTCGGACACTGTGGTGTTGTTAATGTTAACCAGTACCAGGTTAACATCACTCCTCTCCATGATCTCTTGGCAGTCCTCAACTAGCTGCTTGATGTGCGAGTAAGTCATGACAATGGACTGGGGTATGGCAAATCTCCTCCCTTTATTGTCCTTTGGCCTATTTCTGGGTTGCTTGTACTCTTTGTACAGCTTGAGAGCAACACATTCTGAAATTCTGTTCTTGTCTGGTCTGTGAGCAGCCTGACCATGGACCATGAACAATCTGCAAATAGATGACCAGATCACATAGTGCTCATTACATATTGATGTTAACATATTGACATACCTATAAAGAGTGTTGTTCCAAAATGCGATAAACGCCATTTTTAAAATAAAATAAATGTACTGCCAAAATCATTATTGTATCAGGTCAGTATTAAAAAGTAAATTCTTAATTTACGCACAATCCACTAATCGTCGTGTTATTCTGTCATCTTTTCTCCCTTTTTTCCCAAAATGCGATAAACACCAGTACCCCTTTTCTGCAGAATTCAATAAATCCGCTCAACAAATCACAGAGCACCATTCCACACAGTGTAAAGAAACAATGGTGGCGCGTTGAATACACACATAATCCTAGTTTTCCTCATCTACTTTGTACTTCGTGATCAACAAACAAACAAAAACAAAATAATACTTTTGATGGCATTGATAAACCTGTGGTGGTTTTCTGAGACGGGGAAGAAACATAAGCCACTTGGGCGACGGGAAAACGACAGCTGTTCTCACACGACAGCATGAAGCTTCTGTTAACTCCAGGGGATCTTATGAAAAACTTTCCTTATTTTACTCGAAGTCAACAAAAATCTAGCAGGAACAAAACAGCGATGACGTCCCAAGTATAACAGCAGCAATGACAATGTTCTTAATATGACAAAGTAAGTGTTTTGATTAATGCCATTAATGTTTATTTTAATCAGTGTATACCACTAGTAAACTAAATGAATATAACATGGCATCTGTTTTTATAATAAATCTTTGAGTTGAATAGTGGTTTTTATCTTTTCACTTTCTTGGTATAGAAAACATGTTTTTACCGAAATTAGTCAAAATGGATTTATTGCGTTTTGGAATCAAACTCTTTAAATATTGATATGAATACTAAAGAATACAGTTATATGACATGTAGATACCTCTCAGCTGCTTGCTGTCCTGGAGCAGAGCCACTGCACTTTCTTGAAGCCCTCCAAGGTCCTGTCAAATCTTTTTTTTGCTCTTGAGGGTGTATCTGGTGGGGGTCTGGTCAAAGACACTTAGATGTGAGTATAACCTCAAAATCTCTGCCACTTCAGCATTGGAGAGTGCTGTTATAGTCCGGTTTAGCCCAACCAGGTAACCTGCCAAGGCATCAACTGCCTCCCATCCAGGAATCCCTCTGGCATCACACCTGGTGTCCTGTTACAAAATTTAACCAATAAATATCTGGTACAAGAGCAAATATAAAGAAGCCCACATTTCTAATGGTGAAACATTATCCACTTTACCGGAGCTGGAGTGACGAGCCCACTTTCCTCAAATGGGGCGAGAACAGGCCTGGTAGAGGCATCACTCTCAATTGGGGAGAGGACGGGACTTGCAGAGGCATCTCTCTCCTGAAATGGGGAGTAGACTGGCCCAGCAGAGGCATCCCCCTTCTCCAATGAGGAGTAGACGGGCCCCGCAGATGCATCACCCTCCTCCAGTGGGGAGTAGACGGGCCCAGCAGAGGCATCACCCTCCTCCAGTGGGGACCTGGGATCTGGCCTGGGCCTAGGGTCACCGCTTCGAAATTGCTGAGGTGATTAATAAAAGTATACACAGAATAATTAGTAGAGAATAAATAATCTTTTAAATGTTTTTTGTGTCTGTTCTACATTAAAAATTAAAAAACTGGTTATTAGTTTTCCAATATTTTTTTGATGTCGGGGTCCGTTCTTTGTACGTGACTTAATACATCCGAGATCAAATGAGACATCCGAGATGTTCAGATCTGGCTAATTATGATCTTGCTTATTCAGTTCTTTGAACACCCCTGCCATTGATGATTAGTATGGCAGGATTGAATTATCTGAGATCATTGCGCATTCGTTCACTGCAAGAAAAGGCAAAACATATCGATAGTAGAAACACTGATCAGCCACGCTGTGATTGCCCAGTTGTGATTGCCTTGCAGGTTATTGTGAATTTTTTATGAGGCTGAATTTGTAAACCCAGTTAAAGCTATTTTTGTACATAAAATCACCCTACATAATGTAAAATATTTTGTGTAAATATAATCTTGATATCTTTACTATTCATGTTAAAGATTGAAATTAATGATTGTAATCAAACTTTGATCCTCCTAAAGTACTTTAAGTCCCTTTTAAAAACAGTTAAATGCTGTTTTGTCTGTTTGTAACATCAACCAAAAAAGCAGAATAAAAAAAACAGGTGGTGGTCCTGTATCTTCATGTAATGTGCTAGCAGGAGTGATGTCTCTAAGCTGATTGATTGTACAGATCATCTCTGGAGCAGTTGCTCTTTCTTAAACCCACAGCCAATGCAACAATTTAATTGCTGATAAATAAACTTTGAATTGTAGTTTATTAAAAGATGGTGTTTTTCCCTCTTTTGTGCAGTTGTAGAAAATACACCAACACTTTTAGCAGTTCCCAATAATGTGTTAAATGAAGTATGATGTGCAGTAAATGAATGTAAATGTTATTCTACATCGAAATATTATAAAATGCAACTGTTTTTGAGAGCAATGCACAAGACAGCAAAAAAATGCTCTCAGATGAAAGTCATTCAGAGAAACTATATGCAAGTGTAAAAATAAGTTTAATTAAATTGCGTTTTTCTTATATAACTGATTTCTGACTATATTAGCAGTAGTCCACATTAACTGAAAGTCTTGCATCTGCTGAGTCTGCACAGAAATGTGTAGTAAAGAAGATAAAGATATGTGAAAATATGTGCAAAAAAACAACTTATTTGGTTATTGGCATTTTTTTCACAGGAAAGGGACAGGGTAACATCTTTGTAGACAGAGTTTTAAAGATAGAATAGATAGAAAGGACTAGGCAAACCCTTCGTGCATGAGATTGTAAGCCTAGTTGACAATCTAAAGACAAAAACTAAAATCAGAGATGAGTTTATTCAAAGGAAACTTATTTCACACTGAATAATATTCTTTATTGTACTTAATGTTAACTTTATGTGGGAGGGGATATAGAGTCTACGAGAAGTGAGACAGTGTATTATCGCGAGAGTCTGTGAGACTGGGGAGAGGAAGTTGTTCTCAGTTTGTAGGGTGTGAGTGCATGTGGCGGAAATGGTCTAAAACGGAATCAATCTTTGGAACTACGTTGCATCTATAGTTATTAACACAACACCTATTATTGCTGGGTAAAGATGATTTGATTGCGATTTTTATAAAGAAATTAAAATGAATGTGATCATAAGCATGTTTTACTTGTCATTCGTTTAAGAATAGGTAAAACAGCTGCTCCACAAAGATGCACAAGTACATAAACATATGTCTTTTATATTTGTTCTGCCTCTGTTAGAGGCTGTGTATAATGTATGATGGACATTGGATTTATATTTATCTAATCTTTGTTTAATGTTCAATATGCTTTTCATTTACCTTTATTTGCTACTTATGTGTAATTTTGTATATGAGGACTTTTATTTTGACAAGTCTATGTGAGGGCAGCATGTTGGGTAATCAGGAAGCAGTAAGCATTGTGTAGTGCACATTGAGTGTATGTTTGAGTTGCATCCAAGTTAATCCTTCTTCAAAATGCTACAGAAGCACCGGTTGTAAGTCTATTTTGAATCATTTATCTCTCTGGCACTTTACAAAGTCAATGGACCCCATCTTTAAAGTGGACTACTCCTTTAATCTTATGGACCGGTTGCTATGACAGCAACTCTAGGATGAGTTTCGAAGAACCAAATAATTCAAGATCAAGAGAAATCGCCAACAATCGAATCCAGCTAACTGAGTAATCCACGTATGAAGAACAGACCCCAGATATACTGTTGATATAATATTACCTGCAATGTGAGGTCATGAGCCTGTGGTACGGTCACATCAGGACATTCGTCCTCAAGGTCTTCATCCAAGATCTCAGGCAGGATGTCAGCATTACCAGTCTGCTGGCTCAGAAGATCTCCTCTGTTGGACTGTGCCAGAAGATATTCTAAAGCAATTCGCTCTCCTGCAATAGATATTCACCAAGGGAAAAATCATTGTTTACTTGCGTACCATGTCACAGTACAGGTCTGATCATCAACAGCAGACTTTTCTTACCTGTAGGTTTCCCAGGGGGATAAACTCTGGAAGAAGAGGTTTTCCCATGACTTTGTTGCTGAGCGCATTCACATTGGACATCAAACAAATGTCATACAGCTTTGTCCTGGATGTCTCAGTCATTGAAAGTGCTTGTGCTGACCGGTTTAAATTCCACCTTGACACACCCTCAAGCATGTACATCTGAGTGTGCAATGCATTGCATCTCCACCCTACTCAGACAAAAAACAGGATCACTGATTACAACAAATTACAACAATATTATGTCAACATTCAATAGCAAAATATACCATGTGTGTGTGTGTGTGTGTGTGTGTGTGTGTGTGAGGTTTTAACATGCCTGGAATGAAAGCACACTGGTGCTTATGAAAGCTTTCCAAAGAGGAGGACCCTCTGGCGCATCTTAGCACATCCAGTGTCTTCTCTCCTTTCTACAGCCCTGACCCAGTGTTTGTATAAAGCTGCACTCCTGGTGGATACTGGATGCAGGCAAGGTGCTTTTGCTGTACCTTCCACACTTCAGACATGCGCTCGTGGTTAATAAGGTGCAGCCCAGTGCCGTCCACAAGGTTCCACATGGAGTCAAGAAGACTTTTGATGAGGGCACGGGTCTCCTCCACTCCCCGGTTTTTCTGCGGCAGTGCTTGGCTAGCTCTTTAGAGCTGATGCTCGCCAACACCTGTGCATCTGTTGGCTCATAGCCCTGATGCTTTTGCCTCAGCTCTGACCGCTTCGCCTCTTTCAGATTACTGATGTCCTGGTAATCCCACTCAAAAGTGCAGCTCGACAATTTGGAGCAGAACGTACTGTACAGTGGATGGTGTTCTGTGGTGAGACCTTTGGTGAATCGCCTCATAAAGTGGAACACATCCAACCGCACAGTGGACGTCCATGGCCGAAACCAATGGAGAACTGGGCTCACCTCTGTGTAAATTCACAAGATCATGAATAATTTTTTTCCCTCACAACATGTATGTATTCGTCATGTGTGTGGTTCGTCATTTCAAAAAAAGTGTTCGGTGGGTCGAATGAATCTATGTGCATCATGTGTTTTGTCAAAATCAGTACCTGCTGCAGACGCGTCTAAAGGGTTTATGGGTTTATAAAAAAGACGCTTGTGTTTGCCAGATACTCATATAATCTCAAGTTTACTGTAAGGGAGTGTCTTGTCTGTATTTTGTGAATGTGAGCGTCTCTTTTATCATAAACGGTTTTGACACGTGTGGAGCAGGCACTTATTTTGACAAAACACGTGATGCACATGGTTCACATTTTTTGAAAACACAAGCGACACACATGACACTCCAAACCCATATTTTGAATTTGGCCCCTCAGAGGAGCAGTCACCAGCAGCCACTGGTTTGTAATGTCATCAACTGCAATAATTTGGCCAAAAAACATCAACACCAATTACAGGTAACCCACCTCTGTCACTGCAACAGTCTCTATCCACATAGATGGCGGCTGGCTGTGGCTCACCAGCATCCCTGTACCGTTGGACGATCCCTTGGCACAGGTCATCCAGTCCAGCCCCCTCGCCGGTTGTGAGGACAGAGTTGAGGACCTGACCATGCTCGTTCCCAACATTGGTCATCCATGTTGCCGTGTTCTCAATACCCCCAGCCAGTTTTTTGGTCACCTGTTAAAACAAAAGAATATACATCATAAGCACATTTATTCTTATTAAACCCTTAAAGAACAAATGAGCTCAAGCTTATATGTTTACATTTACCTTCTTAGTGGAATCGAGCTTCAGAATTCTGCCAAATGTTGAAGTGATGACACCTTTCCCTGCAAGTAAGCCTACGATGGCCCTTTATGGGCCCACTTAGGGCTATTCTAAGGGCCCCGCGCAGGTTTGCTCATTGGCAAAACGTTGGCCCTTTAGCGCTGGCCCTGCGCGGGCAGCCCTCACTTAGCCCCCAGGAAGCCCTCATACAGAAAAATCCCCAGAGTTAAATGAACACTGCTGGATGTATATATTGTCCCATCTTACAGTGTGTTAAAAAGTAACAATGAAGCAGAATTAAAAGATCTGTTATCCTCTTTCTCAACATCTCTGTCTGAAACCTAAAATTGCATTTCACATCTTACTTTTAGAGTCATTTTCTTAACTTATGTTAAGATGTTGGCTGTTTCATTTAAAGTCACCATTATTGTGATCAGTGGTTGTTTTAATTGGACTTTGACTCTTGATAGTGTTTTCTGGCTGCTATATCTAAGTGTGTTTAAAACACATGTTATAGCAAAGAAAAGGCAATAGCAATTGAATATTGATGGTTGATACATAAACAACATCAAACATAATCATTTAATAAACAGATTTATTAGTATAGTTTTCCCCCTTATCAGAAGCATCATTTTCTGTTAATAATGAAATACTACAGTGTGAGGTCCAGAACTCTCATAGCAGTTTATTATTCTGAAGGATTTTGATAGTTTGCACATAAACATTAACCGCTGTACGATGTAGATGCACATACATCAAGAATCAGAGTATGAATCTCAACAATGGTGATAAAGAAAATGGTAAATAAAGGTAATTATTTATTCATGCCGCAGTGCATTCTGGGAGTCCTGGATGAGATTTGTAATTTGTTGATACCCAGCATGCATTGCAGCATGAAGCTTTTCATTTTATTGTCACCATCATTGTGATTCATACTCTGATTCTTGATATTTGTGTGTCTACGTTGTAAAGCAGTTAATTTTGAGTGTCAGTGTTTCAAACTTCAGAAAGACAAACTGCTAAGAGAGAGCTGGATCTCATACTATAGTATCACATTGTCAGAGAAAGATCCTTCTGATTAGTGTGCAAGCAATAAATTAATACATATGTTTTTATATGATGATATTTAGACTTTATTTACTGAACTGACCACCACCAAAAAATCGCACTCTGCTATAACAAACATGTCTTAAACTCACAAAGTTATAGCAATCAAACAATTGAACAATGTATGAGTCACGAGTCAAGTTTAACTAAATCAAACACTGATCACAATAGTGGTGACTTTAAAAGAAACAAAATCTCAACTTAAAGTAAGAAAATGACTCTACCAATAAGATGTAAAAATGCAATTTTAGGTTTCAGACAGAGATGGTGAGAGAGAGGATAACAGCGCTTTTAATTCTGCTTCATTGTTACTTTTTAACATTCTATAAGATTGGGACAATATATAAATCCAGCAGTGTTCATTAAACTCTGGATTTCTCTATGTGAGGGCTTCCTGGGGGCTAAGTGAGGGCTGCCCATGCAGGGCCAGCGCTAAGGGGCCAACGTTTCGCCAGTGAGCAAACCTGTGCGGGGCCCTTAGGCTATGCCCATACAGGCCCATTGTAAGCTTACTTGCAGGGTTGAGTTCATCAAGTTGGCCGACAACATCGTTGGCATGCACTGTCTCAAACCACTGAGCCAGGGGCAAGGGAATGAAGAGTGGTGGTGGGGAATAAACAGCCTGGGACTGCTTCAGGCAGGATTTTTTGTGAATTTCACAATCTGTGAAATAGTCACAGGATCTCCTAGCCCACTCCTCACTGTGTGCCTATTGAAATGCCTGCTGCAGGTAACTGGAGCTATTCCCTGCTGTTCTAGGATGCAAAAGTGTCACACATTTCCTGTCCAGTGCCAAATGTGTAGTCAACACAGCAGGGAATTTGTTGCGGTTAGAGGGGTCCAGTTGCTTTAAAATCTCACTACTCCAAGGACAGACAGGTAGTTTGCACTGGCTGCACCTTGGGTAGTCTCCCCCTATTAAATAATACTTGCTGTCCACATCAATTACCTCTCTGACCTTGGTGTAAATGCCAGAGTGGTGCATCTTTCGGTTGCACTGAGTACATTTCAAAGGGATGCCCCACATGCGCATTGGTGCCCACAGGAACATCCTCTGTCGAAAGTAATCATGTGGGTTTGGAGGTGCCACAGATCTGATTGGGCTTGGGGGTGGTGCCAATTTTCCCTGACATTCTGTCTCAGTTGCCCTCTTGCGTCATAGAGAATGTGGGCAATCCACTCCAAATCAGCTGGCTTGATAACCCGGAGGAAGGGCTTTGGTAAAAACCCGGCCCGGATTACCTCTGGAAAGCGCAGAGGGACTGGTAGTCCTGGTGCTGCTGGAGGAGGAGCAGAAGCAGGAGAAGAAGGAAGTGGTGTGCCACTCTGAGTCGCTGGCGCCATCTCAGATAGTGTGGAAGGGGTAGGAGCAGGAGCAACTTGGAGACAGATGGTTGGTGTTGTCTCCTGGGCTGTGAGGCAGACTGTAGCTGGAGCATCTCGGGGAGAGACGATTGGTGTCGGTGTCATCTCTTGGGCTGGGGTAGTGGAGGGACGGGCTGAAGGGGTTGAAGGTGAGGTTAAGACATGACACTTCTCAAGGTGCTCTGATAACCTGACAGCACCCATGGCCTTTGTGCCGCAGTGCTCACACTGCTCCTGGACATGGAAGTCTGACAGATGCTGTGTAAACTGGTCAGAGAGAACTTCCTGAGCACAAAGGGAGCATGTCATACTATTATCACTGGTCCCTGTCTGCTGTGGACCTGCTGCGGTCCCTGTCTGCAGTGGACCTGTTGCGGTCCCTGTCTGTGGACCTGTTGCGGTCCCTGTCTGCTGTGGACCTGCTGCGGTCCCTGTCTGCTGTGGACCTGCTATGGTCCCTGTCTGCTGTGGACCTGCTGCGGTCCCTGTCTGCTGTGCACCTGCTGTGGCCCCTGTCTGTTGTCCTGACTGGGGGAAACAACATTTTGTATTTACTCTCTATATACTCTTATCCTCTAAATCACACAAAACTCTGCATCAAAACAAGTCATTTGGAGAATCAAGCACATACAGCTAAGAACCAGCCATGGGGAACAGCTGTAAAGGAAGCATTTGTCAGCATTTTTGTCTCGCATCTTATGCTTAAGGATTCAATTACATTACTTACATCATGGTAGCCACATTTGCAGGGAATCGTTTTCCCAAAAATATCTTTTTTTCTGACCGTTAGGCCATATGTAGGGGTCAGCGGACAATTCTTTATCCTCTCTAACACTGCCTTCCAACGTCTGCTCCCAGGTCTCTGGCCAGTGAAAAATTTATATTTCCCCTGGGCAAACTGCATCATGACACCGGTCCAGAATGAATCTGGCTTTCCTTGCTTTGGCATCTATAGGACAAGAGGTAGTCATTTATGCTGTTGTATGCAACATGTAGGCCTGCATGCACAGACAGATAAACAGATAGATAGATAGGAAATTAAGCAACTAAAATATAAGGTTGTATGTTTTTTACAGTCTTAACTTATCTGGTCAGGGCCCGTATGTATAAAGCCGCTCAGAGTAAAATTTTAGTCTTAAGTGTGTCAAAATTCTAAGAATAATGTCATTTTACTCTTATTCCTAGACTTAAGCATAAGTTTGATTTATAAAGCCTCCTAAGTGTTAAGACTAGGGGCCCGTTCTTCGTACGTCGCTAACTCAGTTAGCTGGATTTGATTGTTGATGATTTGGCATGATCTTGGATTATTTGGTTCTTCGAAGCTCATTCTAAACTTGCTGTCATAGCAACAGGTCCGTAAACTCAAACCTGCTCGGGAGCAGGCTTATTTCATGTAAACAAGATTAGTTTGTACCTTTTTAAGCGGATGTGATACGGAAAGTCTGACGCAGTCGCGTATTCTCCATTATACGAGCGCAATCTGCGTAAGATGCATGATTAATATAAAGAGCTTTTTAAATTCAACACGTAATAAAAAAGGATAGATTAATTAAATCTTTTAGCGATGTTATTTAAAAAATATATAATATAACAAATATATTTTTTCTGTACTTGTGCAACTGGTTTTTGTGTAACAGGCGTTTTGATTATTATTCTTAAATGAATGAGAAGACAAACATGCTGATCACATTCATTTGTTTGAATTTTCCTTAATAAAAACAGCAATCAATCATACGCAGCATTAATAGATGTTATGTACAATAAAGACTATTACTCGGTGTGAAATAATTTTCATTTGAATAAACTAATCTCCTATTTTAGTTTTGTCTTTAGATTGTCAAATAGCTTACAATGTCATGCATGAAAGGGTTTTCGTTTAGTAATTTCTATCTGTTCTATCATTAAAACGTTGTCTACAAATATGTTACACTGTCCCTTTCCTGTGACAAAAATGACCAAAATAACCAAATAAGTTTTTTGCACATATTTTCACATATCTTTATCTTCTTTACTACACTTTCTGTGCAGACTCAGCAGATGCAGGACTTTCAGTTAACGTGGAATACTGCTAATATAGTCAGAAATCAGTTAAGAATAATGCAATTGAAGTAAACTTATTTAACCACTTGCATATAGTTTCTCTAAAGGACTACCATCTGAGAGAATTTCTTTAATTCATTTCATGTGCATTGCTATCAGAAACGGTTGCATTTTATAATCTTTTGATGTAGAATAACATTACCATTCCCTTACTGCACTACTTCATTTAACACATTCTTGAGAACTGCTGAAAGTGTTGGTGTATTATCTACAACTGCACAAAAGAAAAACACAATCTTATAATAAACTACAATTTAAATTTGATTCATCAGCAATGAAATTGTTGCATTGGCTGTAGGTTTAAGAGAGCAGCTGCCTCCAGAGATGATCTGTACAATCAATCAGTTTAGAGACATCACTCCTGCCAGCACATCACATGAAGATGCAGGACTACCATCTGTGTTTTTTATTCTGCTTTTTAAGTTGCTGTTACAAACAGACAAAATAGCATTTAACTGTTTTTAAAAGAGACTTAAAGTACTTTAGGAGCATCAAATTATTATTACAATCATTAATTTGAATCTTTGACAAGCATAGTAAAGATATCAAGATTATATTTTTACAGAAAATGTTACATTATTTATGGTGATTTATGTACTAAAGTAGCTTTAACTGGGTTTTTAAATTCAGTGTCATAAAAAGTTCACAACCTTTCGTCAATAGCTCTCAGACTGCAGGGTTAAAAAATGGGCGTGTTCTTGGCCATTGTAACAACTGGCCAATCACAGCGTTGCTGATCAGTGTTTCTACTATCGATATGTATTGCCTTTTCTTGCAGTGCACGAACGCGCAGTGATCTCAGATATTTCAATCCTGCCATACTAATCATCAACAGCAGTGGTGTTCAAAGAACTGAATAAGCGAGATCATAATTAGCGAGATCTAAACATCTCGTATGTCTCATTTGATCTCGGATGTATTAAGCGACGTACGAAGAACGGGCCCCCGGTCTCAGCTCCTAAATTATTTAAGAGAGCTGGAGAGGTCTCTTAACCTAGTTTAGAGTAAGAGGGCAGCAGGGAGGCGAAGATCATGCACTTTACAACAAAGAATGTGTTAGAATTACTTTAATTCAAATGTATTTCTATAGCACTTTTGACAAATTTATTGTTGCAGAGCAGAAAATGTACAATAAATACATATTAGTAGTATATAAACAGTAGGAATTAATATAACATTATGAAATATAAAGAGTATAGGGTTTTTTATACAATGTATATTATATTACACAATATAATATACAGTATAAGATCTATATTAGTGAAACTTATTTAAGTGCTTGCACAGTACCAAGATTTTTTATGGGATTATCAAGACAGCATACTTAAAGGTACACAGCAAAATCCCCAGTGTTAAATTAACACTGCTCGGTGTTTATATAATCCACACCAAGATTGGTGTTAAAAAAACACTAAATCAGTGTTAAAGTTAATAATAAGATAATGAAGTGATTGAGTCATTAATAGTGAACACCTGCTGGTCATTCCGTGTCAAATCAACAAAATTTTGTTATCGATTGCCCCCTGTATCTATGATTCCGTTGGCTCTGTATCTTATTTACTCCCGAGTGTAAAACTCTCCCAATCTTCCTTCGCTAGCTGTCTCTCCTTCCTTTGCTTCCCCGAAGGCACGGTTAAGTCAGCACAAGCGTCTGCAAAGCAGCAACACAACGCACACAGCGTACGTACCAAGCACACCGTTTGATGTCTTCAAAGGTCTTTTTATCCTCTACTTCTTCTCCTCATCAGCCTATCAGCAACCGCTGTGTTAATTATCCCCACCTGGGCGAAATCAGGCTTGATTTCGTCTTCGGGGAAACCCCGGAATTCCGGTGTTCAGAGTAAAGCGTCCGGGCGGAACCATCGTCTTCCACGCTTTTGGTTCCGCCCTTACAAAC
The DNA here is from genome assembly GCF_030506205.2 of Paramisgurnus dabryanus. Lineage (NCBI taxonomy): Eukaryota > Metazoa > Chordata > Actinopteri > Cypriniformes > Cobitidae > Paramisgurnus > Paramisgurnus dabryanus. Next base: position 30,383,576 of record NC_133350.1, on the reverse strand, counting down.
CGTCACCTGTGACATATGTGCAGTAATAACCCGTCTCACGGAGTTTACTCAGGTGCTCTCTCTCGCTCTCCCTCTTTCTGTGTGCGCTCAACTCGATGCACGCTCGCTCAACTTACAACAGCGTTACAAGTGTGCCACAAAATCATTAAAAAGGTAAAGGTAAATTTTGATTGGCTGTTGGTCTCCAACCAAATCCCTACTAGAACCAAAGCCCGGTAGAACTATCTACAGCATCCTTGAAGCTTACTGAAACAAATATAAAAAAATAACTGACTACAGCACTAAGGGATTAAAACACATTTTGGTAAGTTTTTTTATTATTAACTTAAAAGTGCCTTGATAGTTTTGTGTATTATTATGCTGTTGTGTTGTTTAACTTACAATATCTATTATGACTAAAGTTAGCTTGACTTATCTTTTTCAAAGCACAGCTGCAGACAATGTCATCAGAACAGCAACCCCTAAATGTCCCACCACAGCCACATGTAAGTTTGTAATATTTTGGTTAGTAACTGTGTTTATTACCTTTATTTTGTTTGTCTGCATTCTTAGCGTGCAAACTACATTTTGTTGCTTACGTTAAGTAATTTATATAAAAAAGCAGTAGGCTAACTCCCAGAATAACTTTATTTGGCAAACTAAGAGAACAATAAAGGCTTAACTTTGTTCTCCATAATGATTTAAACGTTATTTAAACTTATAACGTTACTTATAACTAAACTTATAACTAGAATGCACATTGCTGCCAGACATTTCAGATGTTAAATTGAAATTGTCTTCTTGAGGCTTGGGGAGGATGTATGAGAGTTATGCAATCAACATACAAAGTACATGTATTCCATTACAGGAGCAGGAATAGATATGTTAATAGTTACATTTAGTAACATTTTGCATTATTAGCAGAATTAAAATAGTAATTCATTTAAAAAAAAAATAGTTAACGTAAGCAACGAAATGTAGTTTGCACGCTAAGAATGCAGACAAACAAAGTAAAGGTAATAAGCACAGTAATTATATAACCAAAATATTACAAACTACTCACATGTGGCTTTGGTGGGACATTTAGGGGTTGCTGTTCTGATGACATTGTCTGCATCTGTGCTTTGAAAAAGATAAGTCAAGCTAACTTTAGTCACAATATGAGATATAATATGGCAAGTTAAACAACACAACAGCATTATAATACACAAAACTATCAAGGCACTTTTATTTTCCCAAAATGTGTTTTAATCCATTTGTCTTGCTGTAGTCAGTTATTTTTTTAAGATTTGTTTCAGTAAGCTTCCGTGATGCTGTAGATAGTTCGACCAGACGGGCTTTGGTTCTACTAGCGATTTGGTTGGAGACCAACAGCCAATCAAAACTGACCTTTAATTTTCTGATTGGTTGATTTTGTGGCACACTTGTTATGCTGTTGTAAGTTGAGCGAGCGCAGAAAGTCAAGAGGTTGAGAGAGAGAGAGAGGTTTGTGAGAGAGCACCCGAGTAAACTGCGTGAGATGGGTTATTACTGCACGTAAATATATGGATAATAGCAAACAAGCAAATACATTTATTGAGCACAGAATCGTTTTTTTATTTGCTCAAACGATTTTTTTTTTGCGATTGTTAATTTCTGTTCAAAATATAATGTAATGTGCTTGCAAAATATAGTTCTCTGTGCTCAAAACGTACAATTGCTGGCTCAGGATTGAGGCACAAATATTACGCCATAGATCAGTTGAGTCCTACTACAATTCAATGTAAAACCATAAACAGCACCACCACACACACAAACCTCTTTCAACATTATTGATGAGACTTCGCTCGCTCTACAGATCCACTCGTAATCGGCTGATCTGCGTGAGCCGCGAACTGGCCTGAGATTCTCACTCAGAGCCGGAAACACTGCAGATTCGCAGACCTGCCGGAAACATTGCAGACTCGCGACTCTCCGGCTCTGGGGGCTACATAAGCAGGACACAGTTTTTTTCTATATTTTTTCAATATTATTATGCTATTATTATTAGGCCTATTTTTTTTAAATGGTCGACCATACACACCAAACCTAAAACCATAAGCATGTTATTTCAAAAGTGAAAGGCTTTTGTTGTGGATTTTCTTTTGAGGAGACTTCAGACGCTCTATAGATCCACTAACCGGCTCCGGCTGATCCGCGTGAATCAGCCGGTTAGTGGATCTGTAGAGCGAGTGAAGTCTCATGAGTCCCATGGTCTGCGAGTCTGCAATGTTTCCATCTCTGAGAATCTCGAGTCGCTTTCTTGGCAATTTAGCAATACTTACTCAAGTGACTCACACAACCCAGATCACTTTAGTGAGTGACTCACAATAACCCAAGTAGAGGTAGCTGCAGGCTGGAGCAATGGGCGTGGCAAGAGGTCGGAAAGAAATGGGGCGTGCCACGAGGAATGGGGCGTGCCGTAAGGTCTTTTCAATTGGACGCGAAAAGCTTCCTGATCCGCATAAAAGCGAGCCATAAACTTAATCATATACTATGTTGCTTGTTGATGTATTAATATAAACAATTTTATCGTAACACATAGAGCAACAATCACACGCTGTTTGCTGATTCACTCACTTCTTTTACTGCTTTATTCAGTACAGAACTCACTCTAATATAGAACACTGTTGCCCCCTAATGGCAACTCTTCATATAGCACAACATTTAGCTGCATATATAACACTATACAAAATACATTTCTTTCACTGTTAAAATAACAATATTGATATTGAGAATTCATTCAAAAGTACGTTACCTTCGACACCTTCTGTATGGCGCGGGTTACATGACGTCATCACCACCGCAACATTTTCAGGATCAATCATTAAAAACATTCGTAATGTTTGTGATAAATGCACTTTTTGTAAAACATCACTTAAAGATATTAAACATTTATTTTTGTATTGCCCTTTTTCTATTTCATTTTGGACTGACTTCAAAATAGATATTCCCTTAAATAGAAATTCCCAGTATTAGAATTTAGAACCTCATGACATTTTACTTTGTTTCCAAAGCCCATATTTTTCTGGAAAGAAATTATATAATTAAATTATTTTGTCGACTTTTTATATGCATAATACACAAATAAAAGAAACCCTCCTACATTACCTTTTATAAGACCTCGCAGTATACTTTGAAACCCGTTCAACCATGAGATCACAAAACAAAAAGTTTTTGAAAATATCTATAACTACTTTGATGCATAAACTTTTATTTTTGTATTCATTTGTATTTTTCATTTTATACTTGTTATTCTCCGATTTACACATTTAGAGCTGTATTTACAATGCTTTGTATTCATCGTTTTTATTGCACTATACTTGAAATGTCTGTATTTGAACTAAATAATAAAATAAAAAAATCATTAAAAAACAAATTATTATTTTAAAGATAAAAATGTCTCTAAAAGTAATGTTATTTTTATAAAAATGGTACATCAAATGTTTTGGCTGTATAAAGGCATATAATATATATATCACCATATAATTATTAAATGAAGTAAAAGTAAAAACGGTTTAATAAACTTCTTTTTAGTGACATTAATCAATTAAGCAAAACAAACACCATTTTATCAAAAAAACATTTATTCAGTCATTTTTACAATAATTTTTTTGAAACGTCAATTGAAGTTGTCATCAAAAGCTTGTGTTCTTGTGTTCAAAGCTCATTCCTTCGAACAGAAGCCATCAAACTCTCTATCTAAATAGAACGCACAGTGACCCCCCCTTCATGGCGAACCGCGCGAAGTCTGTGGCTTTGCAAATGGCTTTGTATCTTGCGATATTCACGATAGGTCTAACAACATTGAGAGCACAGAACGGACATCGACATAAATCGCCGACTCGGATGTCTTCGATGCAAATGCTGTCATTAATTTTTCTCACTGTAACATGTATCTGTCAACAACAATTAAATAATCCCCGAAGCTGAAAAGACGTCAAGCAAAGAGACCATCAAATTATATCGCACATGTATTATATCCATCTTCTTCTTTCCATCAAAAGAAAATTACGATTTCTTTTTAGCTAAAGGAAATGACGTATAACTATGGTTACGGCTGATTGGCCAACGCAGTTGCCAGGAGGAAGCTCATTTGACCAATGAGAAACCTCTTACCACGCCCCATACCTCCTGCCACGCCCCTACCTCTTGCCACGCCCATTGCTCCAGGCTGCAGCTACCCCTGTCTCCAATAACCCGGATCCAAGTTAAAAGGAATCGAGTTTGCCAGGCCTAGCACAAATCGATCCATGAAAAACATAAATGTACCGCGAGAGTCTGCTCTCGTGATACTTTGATGTCATACTTTGATGTCTTACGACATTTCTGGCTAAAAATGGAAAATACATTTTTTACTGTAAATAAAACATGTGCATTACTTTCAGGTCAGTTCATAAGCATGTTAAAATGTTTAGCTTTGGCTGCTGACCCCACAAACTCATCTGTCTTATTTAATAATATAACAGTTTATATCATGTAACTTTAGTTGTTTAAATGTCATTGTGCTGCGTTGCGTTTTGAAGCATGGTAAAGATATCTATGCTAAATAAATTTGTTGTTTTGTATATGCTACTAACTACACTTATTTATTATTTGAATTAACAAAACTTGCTTAACTGAATGCTTGAGTGTTAAATCAATCAAACACATAACCATACATACCAACTTTTGCTTTTGTTAATAGACATCTGCTGTTAATTTACTTACAAGAAACACATTTAGTAATTCTCCAAAATTGCTTGGATTCATACTGACTTGTAAGATTAGCTTTGTCACATTAGATTAAGCTAAACTCCATTAGCTACACGGGTACAGATACTGAAATAAAGGCTATAATATATAATTGCACAATTTCTATAGTTGTAGTTTGTGTTGCTGTCAAAATACAATTATAAATGTGCCTACAGACCCCCCCTACACAGATTTTATTTGAAACATTGTCACCTTTTTCACCTCTTGTGAGTTTGCAGGTATGGTTCTCTGTGGCGCACGGTGGCCCCTCAGATTTGCGTTGTGCCACAGCATGCCTCGGGAGGGCAACATTCATGCAATGCTAGAGCTCATCGAAATCAGAACATTGTCTCACAGTTCTTCATACCTCAGTAATCTCCTGAGGCAGGGAATGTTATGTTTTTTTTATTACCTGAATTTTTTTATTTAAACCATTAGATTTCATATGCTGCCTATTACAGTAAGAGATAATGTTAATAATGTACATTAATCATGTTATGGTATGATTTGTTTATTAAGGTTAACTTGTATAGTGGGACACATAAGCATAACTTTAATAAGAGATAAGAGAGATATATTTAATACATATTTAATCAAAATATACTACCTATGTGAATAAAATAAACAACAATTTATTATGCTTAACCAATTTAAATAATTGCACCATTCAATACTATAGAATTAACAATAGACTGTATGAAAACGGAATAAATAAATACATAAATATATTTACTTAACAATAATAAAAATGTTGTTAAGTGTTTTACTTAAATAAGAAATATTTGTAAATATTATGTCATTTACAGTTATTTAGGTGTCGTTACACTGTTTGGATGGTGTTACTGCATACAATGACAAATATTTTAGCCAAAATCTAATAGCAGATATGTTATGTATATTGGAATCAATCTGAATATTTTTATGAAAACAAGTTATGTTATACTTTTTTCATTATTATTATTATTTTTGTTACGATATACCACCACTGGCACGCCATCAGGACTGTGGTCATCGTGGCCCTGAGAGAAGTGGCCCCGCTGCAGCAGGCTTCCCTTATTTTTCTGTATTGAAGGTGGCAACCCTACAGGCACCTGCTCATTTTGGATCAACCCATGCATCACTGGTAGGCATGAGTTCACTAACACCACAATCATTTTAGATATACCTCAGTTAAAAAATTATTTTAACTGATATTCAATCTCACTAATAGCGGTCACCTCTCATCTTCCTGTATATCCATTGGACCACTTACCGGTTTAGAGATGTAAAGTTCTTCTTGGTTTCTGCACATTAATTAAATCAATGTTGGTGCAGTACCATGTAATACTTTAAGAGCAAATAATACTTTTTTGAACTCAATCCTAAAAGGAAACGGCAGCCAGTGTAGTTTCTTTAATACAAGGGTAATATGCTAATTTTTACGAGAGCCTGTCAGGAGTCTTTGCAGGTGCATTTTGGATGATTTGTAATCTCTCTTAACCCTGGAGAACCCAAGAACCAGGGTTTAAATTGGGGCGGGGCCGTCCGGGGCTAAGCCACGGCACATAGGCTAAAGGTCTCGTTCTGCTCTTGCCAGTGTACCCGCTGCGCTGGTGCGTGTGCACTGACGCGAATGGAATAATGCGTTTATTTCATTATGGGGCATACTCCAACGCAAGTACAAAGTCAATGCAAAGACGCAATCACCCAGCTCACAGAAAAAAGTTCTAAGAACGTTCCCTGAAAGTTCTCAATGTTCTCAAAAACTTTCTGCCAACATAGAAAGTGTCCAGTTTTCTTGACGTTCTAAGAACGTTTTTGTGTTGTCTGAACGTTAGAGGACGTTTTACCATTTTAAAACGTTATGACAATGTCATTTTTAAATGTTTACAGAATGTTTTTAACAACAACTGTTTATTATATTGACTTGTTTGATTGTTATGTAAATGATAGAGAAACATTGCATTTTATTATTTTATAAAACATTATTTCTGAATGTTCAGTAAATATATTGCTGTAGAAAACACAATTCACTTTTTAGGTTTAGATGTTGATGTTTTGTTTCATTTTAAGTCACCATTATTGAGATTACTGTTTGTTTTAGTTGGACTCTTGACCATCGGCTTTGTGCTTGCTAGTTTCTTCCCTGGTTGTGTTAATAATACACCACATTTCTTATAAACTTGTAAAATTAATAGAGTAATTTTGAGGTTGGTACATAATGGTAAAGATCATCAACTAATTAATTTACTAATTAAAAGTTTATTTTCTGTCAGTAATGTAAATGAGATCCAGCACTTTCACAGCAGTTTGTCATAGTTTGGCAAAAAATATCTGCTGTATAACTGGGACGCACAAACATCAAGAATCAGAGTTTGAATCTCAACCATGGTGACAAATAAAATTGTACAAAAATTCATTATTTATCCATGCTGCATTGCATGCTGGGAGTCCTGAATGAGATTTGTAATTTATTGATACCCAGCATGCATTCCAGCATGAAGTTTAACATTTAATTGTCACCATGGTTGAGATTTATACTCTGTTTCAATATGATTACATTGTAACACATATGTAACAAGACCTTTTATTACACCAGTAGTTAGCTTTGTAACAGACTCGACCTGTTACATATGTGTAACAGTTGCAGCTTATTACATGTGCATCATTACAATCTGTAAGTACATGCTGTTCTATAACTTAGTTACATATTAAGTACATTTAGTTGCATGTAATTACACCGTCTACTACTAAGTACTTAATGAGGTAATTACTCTGTATGAACTTTACTTACTTACTTATGCCTGCTACCCCTCCTGGGGCATAGGCCGCCGACAAGAGCTCTCCAGGCATCCCTGTCTTGGGCTTTTCTCTCCAGCTGACTCCAGGTATATCCAAATTCTTTGGTATCAGCTACCAAATCTCGGCGCCATGTATTTCTCGGCCTTCCTCTTTTTCTCTTTCCTGGGGGGTTCCAGTTGAGTGCTTGCCTGGTGATACTGGAAGCTGGCTTGCGGAGCGTATGGCCAATCCATCTCCAGCGTCGTTTTAGGATCTCATCTTCTGCAGGAAGCTGATTGGTTTTTTGCCAAAGGTCATGGTTGCTGATGGTATTTGGCCAGCGGATCAGGAGGATTTTTCGCATACAGGAATTGATAAAGGTCTGAACTTTCTTCGTCGTCGCCACTGTTTTCCTCCATGTCTCTGCACCATAGAGAAGGACGGTCTTGACATTGGTATTGAACAGCCTGACCTTTGTCCTTAGGCCCAGTTCCTTCGAGCTCCAGATGTTCCTCAGCTGTATGAAGGCTGCTCTTGCTTTACGTATTCGTGCCTTGACGTCGGCGTCTGTTCCACCCTGCTTATCGATGACACTGCCCAGGTAGGTGAAGGCCTCTACTTCTTCTAGCGCTTCTCCGTCCAACAGGACTGGGTCGTTTTTGATGTTATTTACCTTGAGGATCTTTGTCTTATGTTTATTGATGTTCAGACCTACTTGAGCGGAGGTGGCAGCTATGCTATTTATCTTGTCTTGCATCTGCTGTCGGGTGTGGGATAGCAAGGCCAAATCATCCGCAAAATCCAGGTCGTCGAGTTGTGTAAATGGTGTCCACTGGATTCCTGTTTTTGTATGTTCCGTTGTAGTCTTCATTATCCAATCAATGGCTAGCAAGAAGAGAAAGGGCGAGAGCAGGCATCCCTGACGAACCCCGGTTCTCACTTCGAAGTTCTCCGTAAGCTTCCCTCCATGGACCACTCTGCTCGTCATACCGCCATACGAGTTTTGGATAATGTTGACGATCTTGGCTGGCACACCATAATGTCGGAGAAGGTTCCAAAGGGCACTCCTATCCAGGCTATCAAAAGCCTTCTCAAAGTCTACGAAGGTAATGTGGAGAAGAGAGTTCCACTCCAGTGACTGTTCGACAATGATACGGAGGGTGGCGATCTGATCCGTACAGGATCTGTCTTTTCTAAAGCCTGCCTGCTGGTCACGGAGTTGGGTGTCCACCTGGTCCTTAATTCTATTCAGGATGATCCTGTTGAACACTTTTCCTGGAACAGACAGTAGCGTAATCCCTCGGTAGCTGTCACACTTGCTGAGGTCGCCTTTCTTAGGTAGCTTTATAATGTATCCCTCCTTCCATTCTGTGGGCACCTGATTTTCCTCCCAGATTTTCTTGAACAAAGGGAACAGTATCTCTACCGTTGTTTCCAGATCTGCCTTCAATGCTTCTGTTGGTATACTGTCAGGACCTGCTGCCTTGCCGTTTCTCTGCTGGCCTACTGCCTTGCGGATCTCTTCTCTGGTGGGCACACTGCAGTCTATTGGCAAGTCCTCTGCTGCTGGATTGATGTTTGGCGGGTTTGTTGGCATTTGCCTGTTTAACAGTTCTTCAAAGTGTTCCCTCCATCTATCCATTTGTTGTTCCTCTCCCTTCAATATCTTCCCCTCCTTGTCTTTCACTGGCCTACCTGGCTTGCAGAACTTCCCTGACAGCGTCTTTGTGATGGAGTACAGATCTTTCATATTTCCATTTCTTGCTGGTTCTTCTGCTTCGGATGCCAGACCATCAACATAGTTCCGCTTATCGGTTCTAATACACTTCTTTACCTCTTTATTGGCAGCTGTGAAAACTTCTTGTGCCTTCACCTTCTCTGCTCTTGTTCTGCTGTTGTTAAGGGCTGCTTTCTTCTTTTTCCTTTCCTGAATCTTCCTTAATGTCTCTGTTGACAACCACTCCTTGTGCTGGCATTTCGAGTGTCCAAGGACCTCCCTACATGTTGTTGTTATGGTCTCTTTCACTCTTTTCCATCTGTTATCCACTGTATCCTCCTCCTCCTCTACTTCTTGCAGTATTTGGAACTTGTTGCTCAAAGCCACCCTAAATTCCTCCAGCTTATGTGTGTCCCTCAAAAAGCAGGTGTTGTACTTGTGCCTCTGTGCTGTAGTTGCCATCCACTCCTTCTTCAACTGCAGCTTCAGTCTTGCCACTACTAGATGGTGATCTGATGCAACGTCCGCTCCTCGCTTCGCTCTAACATCCTGTAGGGATCTTCTGAATTTCCTGATGATGCAGATGTGGTCTATCTGGTTCTCGGTGAAGCCGTCAGGTGACACCCAGGTTGCCTTGTGTATCCTCCTATGTGCGAAGACGCTACCGCCGATCACCAGGTTATTTAGAGCACACAGATCTGCAAACCTCCCACCATTTTCATTCATGTTGCCAAGTCCATGCCTTCCCATAACTTCCTCATACCCGATGTTATCCTTCCCCACCTTGGCATTAAAATCCCCCATCAGGATGGTGACATCTTTCTCTGAGTAACTCTCCAATATGGACTGCAATCTGTTATAAAACTGCTCCTTATCTCCCTCCTCACTGTCATTTGTGGGTGCATAGCACTGCACAACATTCATGGTGATCTTCTTCTTCTTTGTTCGAAAAGATGCTGTTATGATCCTTGGGCCGTGGGCTTCCCATCCAGTGAGTGCTCGTTGTGCTGTTCTTGACAACATCAGCGCTACTCCTTGTGTGTGGGGGGCGTTTTCCTCCTCATGTCCCGAGTACAGCAGCATCTCGCCAGTGATCAGCCTCTTCTGTCCGGACTGCGTCCATCGAGTTTCGCTGATTCCAAGCAGGGTGAGGTTGTAACCCCGCATCTCTGCTGTCACTTGCGCTATCTTCCCCGCTTCGTACAAGGTCCTCACGTTCCATGTACCGATGTTGATTGCCCTGACTGAGAGAAGGCAGTTCGGCCCTGCAGCTTCCAATTTACCTTGGTTTTCACTGCACAGCGTCATACATCTTAGTGAAGACCCATCTCTCCCCAAGGCGGAATTACCTGTTGCTCTTTTTTGCGTTTCTGTAGCAAGAGTTTTTTTTTCCAGGATGGGGTTGCTAGCCCCACGCCTAACCCTCCTCCTTTCTCAGACCGGGCTTGGGACCGTCCATGGCGGAGTTACTCTGTATGAAGGACACCTTAAAATAAAGTGTTACCATTTTTTTTTACAATTTTAAATAAATAATATTATTTTAAGTATTGAGTAGATTGTGGTCCCTTACTGTGTAGCGATGTGTGTTTATATTTAAAACTAAAACAAATGTTTGTCTTTTTAAAAGTTCTGTCACATAGTTTATAGAGTTGGATCACGTGATTTTCGGTTGGCGAGCTTCAAAAAGGTCACGTGATTTCCAGAAAGGGAACATATGGACCATCGATCCTCACTGGTTTTTGTGTTGCATTGTGGGAATTTTTAGGGAACAAACGTTCCAGTGCACTGGAAGGATTTTGCGATTGAGACAGCCCTTTAAAGGGAGCTGATTGTGACATACCCTGGCTGCGTTCGAAAACTCTAAATTGCTGCCTTCTGAGGCAGCTTTCCAAGGCAGGAAGGCATCAAGGCATGTCCGAATTCAATGTTAGGTTTACTTCCTGTCTTCTGAGATACCTTTGCGTGGGCGTAGAATAAGAATGTGATTGGTCGAGCCTGGTCGAGTTCAAAAAAATAAAATGGCGGCCAAGGAAGCGACTGGAGCACAAATTCAGTATAAATAAAGGTAGATTTTCACTTTTTACACCTTTTAATTGCATTTCTAGCAAGAAATTAGTATTTTAGTTTTCAAATATGTGATTAGTTATTATAAAGGCACTCTCTCCCTTACAAAAAAATACTGCAGTTTTTTAAAAGTAATACTACAGTTTTTGTACAATGTAGAAAAATGCTGTTTTTTGGAAACGAAAAAACTGCAATATTGCAGTACAGTTGAAATACAGCTGCAGTACAGCTGAAGCATTACTGAAGTACAACTGCAATAGAACTGCAGTACTGCTGCAATACAACTGTAGTAGTACTAACATTATACAGCAATACATAATACAACTAAAATATAATACTACCAAAGTGCTATGTTATTAAAATGCAGTACAAATAAAGGTGGACTATGCAGAACAGCAAGTTTTAATTAATAATTTAATTAATATTGCTTATTAAATAATATTTTTATTGCATTTCAACAATATATGATGAATAAAGGTTCAACAAACAGTGAATTTCTCAAACTGTAAAGCAACCCAAATGTTCATGTCATGTGTGGGGAAGACATAACCCAAATGCAGACAGCTCTTGAAAGAAAATACTTTTATTATAACAAAAACCCTTGAGGGGGGTGTAAGGAGCCACCCATTGGCCAAACGACGGAATCCAATGGCGTGGGTGAAGGGTTTTCGTATTCTTTCGTGTCTTGGCGCTAAAATAATAATTCCATCAGGATTAAATAAAATTCTTTGACCTCTTTGTTTAAATTATAATCTGACTCCAATTTAATATAGTAAGAATTTAGTGCATTATTCCAATTATCTGTTGATCATAATTTAGATATTTGATTATTCATAAATTACATAGTCTTAGTTATTTGTTCATTAATGAAAAAATACTATAGTGTATTATAGTCAAATTACCATAGAAAAATGTTGTAAAATTACTCTAGTAAAGTGTTTTTTAACCATACTATAGTAAATGTACTACAGTAAACTGTATTAAAAGTACTATGGTAATTTATAGTAAACTAGCTATAGGAAATGAAGTAAAATTACTCTAGCAAATACTATATTATAGAATGGTTCAAAAATACTAAAGTAAACTGTATTAAAATACTATAGCAATTTATGGTAAACTTACTATAGGAAATGTAAAATTTCAGAAAAACATTAGTATAAAAAAATGACAGAAAATGGTAAAATTATTACAGTTTATTGAACAATCGTTTACTTTACAAACATTGTTTTAGACATAAAACAAAAGTGTGCTGTTCTGTCCAAATTCACATAAAAACTAATATTAGATTTACACGTTACATTTGAAATATATCAAGTATTCCTTTATGACTTAAATAGACTCTGTGTATTGTACACTTTTAATAAATCAGTGTACTGTTCCTTAATTCAAAGGACATTTAAACATTTTTAAGACGTACACTTTTCCCATGAAATTTCCAAATTACACAGGGTCACATTTGTCTATGCCAAGCAGTGACACAAACATTATTGTTTCACTAATAAAACTGTGGTGTACTCACAACACGATGAGTAAATAAATAGGTCCACTTGTAGTAACATTTCTTTAGTTTTTGTTGTGTTAATGATGGTTGGTAGATGATAGTCAGTCAGTAAAGATCGTAAAGATCGAAAAATGCTCTAGACGCGTTCGTACTGACCTGTGAGAGAACATAGAAAAATGAATAAATGTTCCACCAACAGAACTGTGATATACTAACAACATAATAAGTAAATGTGGTCCTTAAAAGTTTTTGCGTGTGAATGATGGTTGGTTGAGAAAGTCAGACACTCTCCTCAATGGTTCAGATCCAAAATTATGCAGGACGCATTCCTGTTAACCTGGGAGTAATATGAATTACTTTTCCACTTACAGAACTGTAGTATACTCACAACATAATAAATGTGGTAACGTTACCTTTAAAACATTTTTTGAGTGAATGGCCATCCATCAGTCCTTACTGAGAGAAATTCAGATTTGCGTGGGAAACACTTGTGCTAAACAGTAAGAAAACACACACACATATGAATTAATTCTCTATTGAAAGAACTGTGGCGTACACACAACATAATAAATAAATGTGGTAACGTTACCTTTAAAAGGTTTTATGAGTGAAGGACGGGAAACGTTTGTGCTAAACAGTGAAAAAACACATACATATGAATAATTTTTCCACTTACAGAACTGTGGTGTACTCAACATAATAAATGAACAAATAAATGTGGTAATGTTTTATAAGTGAAGGGCCGTATGTCAGTACTCACTGAGAGAAATTCAAACTTGCGTAAGAAAACACATAAATATTACTTATTTTTCCACTTAAAGAACTGTGGTGTACTCACAACATAATAAATGAATAAAAAAAAAACTGGTAACATTACCTTTAAAAGGTTTTATGAGTAGGAATGACCGTTTGGTCGAGAACAGAAAGCCAGTCAGTTAGTCCTTACTGAGAGAGTTTCAAACTTGCACGGGAAATGTTTGTGCTTAACAGTGAGAAAACACACAAATATGAATTAATTTTCCACAACTGTGTTGTACTCAAAACATAATAAATGAATGAATAAATGTGGTAACCAGTGTTGGGAAAGTTCACTTTCTACATGAACTAATTCAGTTCACAAATTTTAAAATGAACTAGTTCAGTTCATAGTTCACAGTTCCAAAAATGAACTAATTTATAGTTCTTTTTCCCATATTATAAAAAGAAATATTGCCATTATAGCCCATATAGAACAACAAACAGGAATTATTTTATTAGTTTTAACACTGAAGCTAAATGCGTCAGATTTCATCTTCATATCCAACTTTAAATCCTTATCCAACCAGGGTTTACATTAGCATTGACTTTCTTTTAATTTTTGTATTTGCTTGCACATACCTTGAAAGGCTAGCCTTGTGCTTCAAGGGGGTCGAACATCGGGCGAGAAGCCCTGCGAGGCGTTGCGTGTAGTAAAACTCGCAGGTACTGCACAGCGCACGTGCACGTTAAATAGCGTGAGCTTAGTCAAAGTCTATTTCAAGATCCAGAATATGCTTATGCCTATGTTTATTGTTAACGATTTAGGACAAATATGATGTTATTTAATGTTAAACTATGTGAGTGGCGCGGCAGGTATTTGGATTTCAGCAGCGTCCAGTCAGTTTTGTTTTGATGACGCATTCAGCCTGGTGGCGGTGTTGCCAGATTGGGTGTTTTTCCACTACACATTAAGGCCTGTTTACAGTATGTTTTAGCCGGGTTTTCGCCTGGAAGACTCTATAGAAATCTGGCACCCTATTGAACGACGTTAAACTGAGAGAGCGTGCCGTTCACAAGCCCCAGAATAAACGAGTTCACAGTAACGTTCATCAGACAGTAATACAGTACGTTCAGTTCACGTTCGCCCAAAATATGAACGAGTTAGGGATGTTCACATTGACCATTCAACCGTAAACCGAAGGTAAGAATTTATGACCGATTAACATTATCAGTTAAAATAAAAAAAAATTGTTAATACACGGGCGTGTTGTCATGAGCCGACAGACATTTCGCCACTTTTCTATCTGTAATTTGTGAATGTCCTGTCAATGACACAAATTATTGCTGCCCTGACAGTCTGATAAAGTAATCATTTGTATGAGAAATCATTTGTATGCGTGTTTGGAAGCTGCTGAACGGAGACGCGCGCGTGTCCGCGCAAGATGACGCGGTCCGTCTCGCGCACATCCGGACAGACGTTCGCTGATGGCCTCTGACCCTGACCAAAAACATCTCTCTTTTTGCACAAACGAAGAAAGACTACGCAAAAGCAGCGTGGAATTATGGGATTTGTAGTCTTTAACTCAACCGCTGATGGCCATCAATCAGACGCGAACGAGAAATCACGTTGATGGATAAGGTAATGAAGTCTTATAAATGTTGCGTTTGATTACATCGTTTATTTCATTATGTAAGTTTATATGTGATGTTCAAAACAAAATTGTTAGTCATAGATGTTACACTATTAGTCCAAATTCGATGGTTAACACAGCACAGAATTAAGTGTTCAACTTACAATCTACAATGATTTTTCACATAATGTATTTGACAGTACAAATCTTATTTTGAAGTGTCTTAAAATTACCATTTATATTGCTTTACAATACCTTTTGATGTGTATATTGTCCGCGGGAAGACGCGCTGATTACAATCTACACACTAATGTTGTGATCAATATAATAGCATACGTTTTTTGAAGGGTTACGAATCAAAACAACTCACCCATCGCGTAAAACACAAGCAGGATCAGAATCTCGGTCTGGTTAAATGTTGTCGTGAAGCTCTCTCCATCCAGATAATGCAACAACAAATTGATCCTCTCTCGTTTTGTTCCAAACTCTTCTTGGGTCGTTTGGTTGGCCCGTACGGTTACAGGAGCTGAAACAACCAGCGGCAGACGGTAAAGAGTTATCCATAAGTCCATAAGCAAGCACGTAGCCCAACAGGCGCAAACGCATAGTTCCGCATTTGTCCCGACACTGGCTGCGTCCGAAAACTCAAGGCAGTGACTTGTTGCTTCGCTGCTTCATGAGGAAATGACTTCGGAGGCATGAAGGCAGCTCAGAGAAAGGCTTTCAGACGCACTTCAAAGGCAGCGTGTTTGAAATATAAACAGAGAGCGCCTTTGTGATAACTAATCACATATTTGAAAACTATAATACCAATTTCTCGCTAGAAATGCAATTACAATGTGTAAAGTGAAAATATACGTTTATTTACACTAAATTTGTGCTCCAGTCGCTTCCTTGGCCGCCATTTTATTTTTTCGAACTCGACCACTGTTGTCATGTGGTTTTTACGTCAGTAAAGGTGGTGACAAAGGGTCACATGGATATTAACGTCACTGCCCCGTGTCAATGTTTTGAATAGAAATTTTCTCACGATTTACAAGTAGTTGAAAACATTACAGATATTGATAGTAATCAGCTGGACAAAATATATAACACTGGCCTAGTGGTTTTTGGACATTTTACTGCAAATATCTTACAAATTGCACCTTTAACCAAGACAATATTAAAATGAACAGCATGTTTTTGAAGTTTAAAGATGCTTTAAAAAGTTTGAAAGAGTTTAGTTCTTACCTGTTAGCTCTTTATGTCTGTGTCCTGGCTGCTGCTGCTCTGCGAAACTCTGTGAGAGATGTGGGGGAAGGGTGTGTGTCAAAATTAAAGCCCATTATTTACTTCAGGTGTGTGTGAGGGAGAATGCGTGATTCAGTACTTATTTAGTTTAAGTTATTTTTTTATGTATTACTTTTTATTTTAAGTTTTTTTAAGTTTGGGCGATTTAAGTTTTTATTAAGTGAAATTAACTTTTTAAAAAAAGAAGTTAATAGAAGTTAAGTATTTTTTCATGTGGACAACCCCAACAGATTATACAAATTAATGTTGCATAGCAGTAGTCCATAGCTTTTACTTGCTGTACAGTAGTACTGTAACCACATGATTGGCTACATGTTGCTCAGTACAGCATGCCTGCAGTAATGCAGTATGCTTGGTAGGCATATACATGCATTTCAGTGTAACATCACTGGACTGCAGTTGTACTGTATTTATACTTCATTATATTGGAAACCTACAGTTGTACTTCATTTGAAACTGCAGTTGCATTTAAATGTACTGCAATTAGGGCTGCACGATTAATCGTATTTTTATCATGATACACAGCAAAATCCCCAGTGTTAAATTAACACTGCTCGGTGTTTATATAATCCACACCAAGATTGGTGTTAAAAAAACACTAAATCAGTGTTAAAGGAACAGTATGTAGGATTGTGGCCAAAACTGGTATTGCAATCACAAATCTTGTGGCTAAAACTGGTACTGCAATCACACAACTGGTGGCCAATACACAAAATGACAACATAAACATCAGTTGAGGGCTGCAACTCCATTTTTTAAATGACAATATCCTGGCCAGACCACTGTTGTCAGTAATATAAGTATTTGAAATGAAAATTATTTCTTAATGTCTAGTGACATATCAGGGCCATTATATGATTAATTGATATAAATTTCTTACATACTGTTCCTTTAAAGTTAATAAGATAATGAAGTGATTGAGTCATTAATAGTGAACACCTGCTGGTCATTCCGTGTCAAATCAACAAAGTTTTGGAATTGTTCCTGTCTTAAAATTTTTATTTTGTTGACTCTTTTTCTGGAGAAAGTAATACTAAAATGAGGAAGAAAGCCAAAATATTAAATGTAATAGATAAAATGCCTAGAGTTTAATGAACACTATCATCATCTCTGTTTTAAAACTAAAATTACAACTTGCTTGCAGAGTTACATGGATGATAGGTTTAACTTCTAAAGAACTGCTGTAAATCTGGTTAATAAAGTAAGTCACCATTGTGCCGATTAGTGTTTCCTTTAGTTGGGTACTTGGGTCTTGAAGTTAAGTGTTAGTTTTCTTCTGCTCATTGGCCCTCATTTATCAAAAGTGCGTACACCAAATTTCCAGCGTACACCTTGCGTACACCCAAAACCACGGTGACTTTGAGATTTATCAATATGGACGTTGGCGTACAGCACGCTCAAATCCTACGCCTGCTCAGGAGGTGGTGTACGCACATTTTGAGTTAGTGCAGAAATGCGCAAAAACTTCCTAACACCACAAAACGTACTGACAAACTAAAATATATGATATATTATGACCCACTGTAAAAAACATAGTAATTATAAACTTCAGTGTTTATTTTTATGCAACAATGTTCAATGTTTAATTTGTGAGACTTTACCAAAGCATTTGATTTGTAGGCATATGTATTCCTTCAGTTGAGAGCCTGTGCGCTTTACCTGATGTTTCAGAGCGAGCATGTGAACGGAGCTTAGTGGGAGCGGAGCGTTGAGCGGTGCGGTAATATTACCATCAAAGCGCCTTTCCGAAAATTCCGCTCCCTCAGCACCGCTCGTTGAACCCAGAACGCCCTTTGATAATTTGCTAGTTCGAGAATCTGTAAAAACGTCTAGCAATAAGTTATGGAATTCAAGCCTTATACATAAATGTAAAGTAAAAATCAAAGTTAAGATTGAGCAGGAAGAAAAAATTGAAAGGGACTGCTGAGAGACTGTAAAGAGTTAGCAAATATTCTTCCTGGAATCTGAAGCGGCACATTGCAAGAAAGCACAAGGATGTGCTACGAAAACATGGTAATGCAATAAAAGGTAAGCTAGTTACGTACCATTCGATGATAAATAAATACAGATGAGGTAAGGTAAAATGCTTGTGTTGAATGGAGCCGTAAATCCGATCATGATGACATGCGGACAAAATTATGGCCAAGAATATTTTTTTATGCTATGGACACTTCTTTTTCTTAATTAGTCTAAAGTATGGCCATAAATTTAGAATTTGTTCCCAATATTCAACAGTTTGTTCCTTGGAATTAATTATTATAATATTTAGAATATTTCGTAATTACTATTACAATTATTATTACTTCAAATTATGAATTAGCCTAGTTAAACATGCGGATGTCGTGGAAACAAATTGTTAATTTGAATTATATCCGGAGCTCCGTATCAAACTGGATCTAAGATACAGCTAACAAACAACTGTATGTAAATACAAAACAACACACTACAAAAGTTACTACATCATTTTAAAATATTATATATAAAAAATTAACTGAACCATTAAGCAGACATATAATTTAGATGTAGGCAACAGTAAATAATAATAATAATAAATAATTATTCTTCTTAATATCAATTAATAATAAAAATAATAATAAGAATATTACAAATTGTCATCCAATTATTAATGTGTCTTTAATCCCACTCTTTAAACTGCCAAATAAAACAATTTTGTTTCTTTTCACTTCCCCGGATTCTCTTCTTTGCCGTCTTTCGTGTGTCAATGGCGTAAAATGAGGGCGTGGGGGAGGCGGAGACTTGAATTTATATGGGCTTGTTATTCTAATGACGCTCGTTTTCGGCCGCGGCATTTATGAAGGGCAGATATTGCGTACACCTGAATATCAACGGTACGCACAGTTTTATAAATCAGGCGGTGAGAGGAGTGTAAGCATAATCTTACGCCAACATATACGCCCGTTTCTACGCAAGAATGATAAATGAGGGCCATTGTGTTTATAAAACACATCCATTAAAGCAGAGGATGATGAGAGAAATGAAGTCTATAACTGATACTATGTGAAATAGTATGAAAGTATAAGTCTTGAGATTCAATGATATCATAAAGAAGTAATCACTGAATACAAGTGTTTAATTTATGTTCTGCCAACCCTGTGAAGCTTCCATGAAATCCAACAGTGCTGTAAAAGTCCACAAACCCTAAAGAGTTAAATATTGTTTACTCAAATCTAATCTGTGGTTTCAATCAGACACACTGAGACATCAA
Source organism: Paramisgurnus dabryanus (assembly GCF_030506205.2). Lineage (NCBI taxonomy): Eukaryota > Metazoa > Chordata > Actinopteri > Cypriniformes > Cobitidae > Paramisgurnus > Paramisgurnus dabryanus. The sequence continues at coordinate 30,363,918 of NC_133350.1, read as the reverse complement.
CAATCAGCCTATAAAACACAATCATGGTGACAATCAACAACAAAACGTCATGCCGCAATGCATGCTGGGTACCAGGATTGTAGAAAACTCATTCATAAATCCCATCATGCATTGCAACATGACAAAAATTTTGCAACTTTCTTACCATTAACTGTCACCATCGTTGAGATTTGTATCAGAAATCATCAAGTCTCTCTTAAGCAAAAAAAAACAACAACATCAAAAAAACACTGAAGCATGACGGCAGTCTTATTCAATACAATGTCATTTGCATAGAGCTTTTTTTTATATGCCTGTTTCTTCATAATTAATTTGTGATCAAATGTTTCAATGTTTTCTAGAGTAGAATATAATAAAAATAAACAATCTAAGAAGGTCTGGAAGAGCTTCCCTCTAGTAATCATCTGACATCTGGACCGGCCCGGGTCACACCTTCTGCTCCTTGGCTAACTGAGGTTCTCCGTGAGCATCGCTCCACACTCAGGGCTACAGAGAGGAAGTGGCGCAGATCGAATGATCCTTCTGATCTCTGCCTCTATCAGTCTCTTCTTGCCTCCTTCTCCAAGGATGTCTCCTCTGCAAAGACCCTATACTACCATTCAAAGATTAACAACTCACCTGACTCTCACACTCTCTTCAAGACCTTCTCTACCCTTCTTTGTCCCCCTGCCCCTCCACCTTCATCCGACCTAACGGCTGATGATTTTGCTTCCTTCTTTGTGAAGAAAACGAAAACTATTAGCAGTCAGTTCTCCGAGCCGCCGCTTCTTGCGCATTCTCAAATCCCTGAGACATGCTCCCTTCCCTCCTTCTCTCTCCTATCCGAAGCAGATGTTTCCAAGGTCTTGGCTTCTAATCATCCGACTACCTGCCCGCTAGATCCCATACCCACCCATCTCCTCCAGGCCATCTCTCCGTCTGTTATCCCTGCTCTCACTCACATTATCAATTCATCCCTTTCCACTGGCACCTTCCCTGTAGCATTTAAAGAGGCCCGGATAACCCCGTTGCTGAAGAAACCCACTCTCAATCCTGCTATGCTAGAGAACTACAGACCCGTTTCTCTTCTTCCCTTCATTTCCAAGACTCTTGAACGCATTGTGTTCAACCAGCTCTCCACTTTCTTCACACAAAATAACCTCCTGGATAGCAATCAGTCTGGATTCAAAAGTGGTCACTCCACTGAGACTGCGCTGCTATCAGTCATTGAGGCCCTAAGGCAGGCAAGGGCAGCCTCCAAATCATCTGTGCTGATCTTACTGGATCTATCTGCAGCTTTTGACACCGTCAATCACCGCATCCTCCTGTCGACTCTCATGTCTATGGGTGTCACTGACACAGCGCTTTTATGGTTCAAGTCGTACCTCTCAGATAGGTCATTTCGGGTATCCTGGAGAGGTGACGTCTCCGAACCCCAACGTCTAGATACCGGGGTCCCTCAAGGCTCTGTGCTTGGACCGCTGCTCTTTTCGATATACATGACATCCCTGGGCTCTGTCATTCGGAAACATGGCTTTTCCTACCACTGCTATGCAGACGACACTCAACTCCACTTGTCGTTCCACCCTGATGATCCTACGGTTTCTGCCCGCATCTCGGCATGCCTGAGGGACATCTCACTCTGGATGAAGGATCACCATCTCCAGCTTAACCTTGCGAAGACAGAACTGCTTGTCATATCATCCGAACCAAAGATTCAGCACAACTTTTCCATTCAGCTAGGTTCCTCGACCATCACGCCTTCCAAGACGGCCAAAAACCTGGGAGTGGTCATTGATGATCGGCTTAGCTTCACGGAGCATGTTGCCAGCACCGCTCGCTCTTGTAGATTCATCCTCTACAATATTAGGAAAATTAGACCTTTCCTAGATGAGCATGCTACGCAGGTCCTGGTCCAAGCTCTTGTCCTGTCCAGGCTGGACTACTGCAATGCGCTACTGGCAGGACTTCCAGCCTGCACGACCAAACCCTTACAGATGATTCAGAACGCAGCGGCAAGAGTGGTCTTCAATGAGCCAAAGAGGGCGCACGTCACTCCTCTCTTTGTCAAGTTACACTGGCTTCCTATAGCAGCCCGCATCAAATTTAAGGCTCTGCTCCTGGCCTTTAAAACCACCACTGGGTCAGCACCCCCTTACCTTCGCTTGCTTATAGAGCCTTATGTACCCTCTCGATCACTGCGCTCTGCCACCGAGCGACGACTTGTGGTACCATCTCAAAAAGGGAAGAAAACACTAACGCGTACCTTCTCAGGAACTGTCCCACAACTGTGGAATGATCTGCCGGTCGTGACACGATCAGCTGACACTGTAGCTGTCTTTAAGACTCGGCTAAAAACCCATCTCTTCCACCATTACCTAACTTCCTAATTACAGATTTACTATCTTTATTTAGTTACCCTTCTCTTTATCTCTTTCTCTATCTACCTTCCTCTTTATCTAAAAAAAAAAAAAAAAAAACAAATAAAACCACTAACATACCCTTGGCTATGTATATTGTGTTGGACTTGATGAGACTATTTCCAGTGCACTTATGTATTGCTGTTCTTATGTTGCCATAATTGCTTCTATTGTCTACCTCACTTGTAAGTCGCTTTGGACAAAAGCGTCTGCTAAATGACTAAATGTAAATGTAAATGTAAATGTACATAAGCAATGAACAAGTGATCTTACTAAAACATTGTTGCTATTGCTAAAAGAGCAGAGTTAGCTCAGTGAAGGTCAAGGGACAAATGCCTAACTAAAGGAAACACTAATCACAGTAATGGTGACTTCAAATGAACTCATAACGAACAAAAACTTAAGATTTAATGTGATACATTTTGTGATAAATGTCTATTTGACTTGTGAGACATCACGTCAGAAAGAAGATGTGTCTACTAAATCACACGTGTGGATGCTGGAATAGTTGAGCACTTGTATTTTGTTCTGACAGCTGTTTAGAAGTCAAACTTATCCATTTAGAAAATAACTCTGCAAGTAATCATTTTATTTTTCAAACAGAGATGCTGATAGAGAGGCAAACGTGAAAGATTGCAGCTTTTGGAGGCATACACCCAACAGTATTCATCTATTGCATTTAATAATCTGTCTTTCTTTATTATTTTAGTATTTTCTCCAGAAAACGAGTCATCAAAATAAAAATTTAGAGGCAGGAAAATGTCCAAAATGTAATTGATTTGAATGACCAGCAGGTGTTCACCATTAATGTCTTAATCATCACTTCATTATCTCATTAACTTTAACACTGATTCAGAGTTATATTTTTAACACCAGTCTTTTTTAACACCGATTCTGGTGTGGATTATATAAACACCAAATAGTGTTGATTTAACACTGGTAGAGTTAATTTAACACTGGGGATTTTCCTGTGTAACGATATGTGCGCCCCACGATTAGTTAAAGACAATCGTCGCGATTAATGTGTAAAGACCATGCACAAAGCAGACGGTCTAGAATCAAGCAATGTGTTTGCTTGATACGGGCGGAGTCAGAGTATACGGAGTGGATATTTGCAAGCGCGGGCTGTTTTATAAGTTGGCATCACAAGATTTTGAGTCCTTTATCTTAAACGAACATAATGGCAGAGCAAAAAGAAAAAAATTGCAGAAATACGTACGTTTGTTCCCGAAAAGGGTCATATACTTCATTGTTTGGATATTTCGGATTTGAGGAAAGTGATGTTGATTAGGTAAGTTACGAGTCTTCTGCAAACTGTGCTTTTGTTTCGTCCAAAAGTGAAATATCAAGATTTTTAACAGCTGAAGACACAAGCCGCAACCATAAAAAACCCCGACCATCCATGATATATATTAGAGCCCTGCATTTCAGCCTTTTTACGCCCCTCTGGTCGGGTTTCGGTCAATTTTAACGTCACAGTTGATACGCAGGCCAGGCCTCTGCCTTTTTTAGGCTTCTTCATCTTTTTATATTTTTCAATTTAATTAAAAGAAACATTGAGCCTTTGATGATTGTAAAAGAAAGACGTTTAACCTATGGCACGAGTCCGCTATTCACACAGATACATTCACAATGCACCTGTTGCAAAGGTGTTTAGCGTCTCCGCCCGCAGCACCGGGGGGAAATATAAATGGAGGACTGGATTAATGGAGAACTGGATTAAAACCTCAATTGATCAAACATGTCGTTAACTTGCAGTCGGCCGCTAACCGCTTGGTCATCAACAAAAACCTTAATTTAACAAACACAAAATGTTCTAAAATGTAAGAAATAAAAGATATTTAATTATTTTGACAGTTAAAATAAAACTGAACTGCTTTAATTGCTGTAAGAGTATCAGCTACAATTGAATCTGTGTAAGGACTTATTTTTGCTATTTCTGCTGATTTCTTTTGCAAAATCTATGCAGAATTTTGCGGAATGATTTTAAATGTTTTAAAAAGAGAATGGGAGCTGTGAATATTACAAAACAATAAAATATTTTATAATATATAAAATATATATAGCCTAAAATATACATGGCTGTATAGTGTAATAAAAATACTGAAGTGAATAGAAGTTCCTTCATTTAGAGAATGATCGTGATTTCTAATCGTGATCAAAAGTTTGAGCAAAACAATCGTGATCATCATTTTTCCTGGAATCGTGCAGCCCTAACTGCAATTATACTGTACTTCATGCAAATCTACAGCTGTGCTTAAATAAAACTTTGTACTGCAGTTGTACTACTTTTGTACTGCAGGTTCACTGCAGTTGTACTTTGTGTTATTTTTTGTAAGGGCTGTTTATATTTCAAACACGCTGCCTTTGAAGTGTGTCCGAAAGTCTTTCTCTGAGATGCCTTCAAGCCTCCGGAGCCACTATATTACTCATTGTAAGTTCATGTCATCAGCTAATGTTGACAAATACAATCTTATTGTAAAGTGTTTGCATTTGAATTACTTCTTATCAATAAATGCAGTTCTAAACGTAGGTTCGGGAGGAGCCTAAACATTCAGGCCTGTCAATCATCATCATCATCATGGGCGTATATAAGGCAGCCTTTAGGCCTTCCTGTCCAGCTGCTTTCTTTTCCGGATTTTGGCCCCGCCCGTTTCCGGAATCACGTCTACACAACGAGCTCCAGGCTCCTACTAACTTGGGAAATATATTTTTAAATACCAATGCAGCAGCTTTTTTAGTACCCGCTCACTACCGCCGTAGTTGATGTCAGGGGCTGTGCTCAATATTTTTGCATTTCGGATGTTCTTTTACACGACAACCGCATGCTCGATTGCAAACGCTGTTTGACAATGGCGACGTGACATCATGCGCTTCTGTTAATTCCGTCTACGCATGCGCGATCGACCAAAACAACAATGGCGGCCCACAGGACTGTGTTGCACTTGTTTTCACGTTTATTAATTCATTTTACATCAAAGCTAACAATCATCGGAGCTTTATAATCCAGAGTTAATCGTAGTGAAACCTACCTTATTGTCAATTCAATCAAACTGCTCGTTTTTTCGTTCTTCTCGATAGTTTATTTTTTCTCACAGCTCTGTAGAAGAATTCGCTACACGCTCCCGCGTTCTTCCATCCAAGGCAACACTGCATTCCACTGGCCCCGCATGCATACATGATATGACAGTCTCCGCGGACGGGCAAGGATGCCCACGCAATGGTCTACAACGAGCCTCCGCTTTTCGCGCACACGTCTCAGGCGAAAGGCATGACGCGCTAACTGTTGCACTTTTCTTTGAACCGACAGCATTGAGCAATTGAATTCAAAAAAACCCAACACAAAGCTAAGGATAGAAAAAGTCGTCTGTCGGACTCGGAACAACCCTATTGTTGTAACACAAAACTTGACACATATAAGAACATGAACAAAATAACAATCTCATAAATATGTCTTTATTAAACTTTCATTTCATTTACGTTTTTACTTTTCAAGCAATGCAGAAATCGGATTGTAGTTATTTCCTCATCCAGGGTACATTTTATATAAATATAAGATAGCCTATCTCGTGTTTTAAATGGCAAGTTTCTATACTTCATAGTAAAAACGCATATACATTAAATAGCATTGTATTGCATGGATCAATCAAAGAGATTTGTTGCAGGCTTGCCTGCTCACACGGGCTCGCCACGAGTCCGGTTAAGTATTATTTAAAGCTGATCTTTCTGTCGCTTTATCTCTACCGCAGTAGGGATCTCAGTTCACATTTATCCTATTATTATCAATTTTCTCTCCGTTACAGAACCGCCGCTCGCACTATCACGGTAAGCTAGTCCACTTTCATCAACCTAATAAGCATATAATGTTTATTCAATAAAGATATTGCTTCTTCATTGCTTTAAATATTATTCACAATTGATTAGAACATCTCAAAAAACGCGGTTCGGTTGATGCTTAGTGCTTAATTAACAGGCGACCTAACCCCGGTCTCATTGCTATTCACAATTTGTCCAACAGCCAAACCTCAGTGTTTATTAAAACATTTAAACACGCTTCGCAATTTGAAATTGTTCTTCGGTATTGTCTCTCATCGCCGCACCATTAAATTGATATCAGGTCATTAAATATCACGCCACGGAGTTATGCCAATAAACTTTATAGACTTTATGGACTAAAGAAGATTTGTCTGTATTAACTCACCTCGTAACCAACTGCAGGACTTCATCCCTAAACGCCGGTTTCTACTAGAAGCGCACATAATTAGCCTTTACCATTGAATAATTTCCACCTGTCTCACCTAAAGTTCATTCCCTCAGCCGCAGCAGCAACCACAAACACCGCTCCCGCACTTGATTTCATTTTCAATCTCAAGGCCACAGCAGTTATCTGACCAACCGCAATAGCGCCAGTTAAAATCCATTTCTCACTGCCGCAGCAGTGTTCTCGGACTCCGATTATTCACCAGCCCCAGTTAAACTTGATATTTCTCCACCTCAGTAATTTCGTCCTCTCACGATACTTTGTCAGAGAAAATTGTCAATTTTTTCTATTTGCAGTTGTGATCCCGGTTTCGTCCCCTCACCCAGCTTTTAAAATAATTTTACTTCATTGCTTCAGCAATGAATTCGGCCACTTCTTTCACAATAATTCGTCAGAGTAAATTTACAATTTTTCTTCCACAGTAGTGATCCAGCCTCCATCCTAACACCCAGCTTTAAATTTATTTTACTTCATTGCCGCAGCAATTATTTCGGCTGCTTCTCCCTTGATAATTGTCAGAGAAAATAACTTTTTCCTACCACATCAGTGATCCAGGTTTTCTTCATCACACCCAGCTGATTAAATTATTTTTACTTCATTGCCGCAGCAATGATTTTGGCTGCTTCCTTTACGATCATTTGTCAAAGACCATTTTTTATATTTCTCTACCGCAGCAGTGACTCCTGTTTTCGTCCTCACACCCAGTTTCTAAATTAATTTTACTTCATGGCCGCAGCATTTATTTATTTTTTCGGCTGGTTTTTCACGAAAATCTGTCACAATGTTCTTATTTTCTCTCCCGAAGAAGTGATTCCTGTTGGCGTCCTCAAACCCAGCTTTTAAATGAATTTTACTTCATTGCCGCAGCAATGATTTCGGCTGCTTCTTTCACGATTATTTGTCAGAGAACATTTTTATATTTCTCTACCGCAGCAATGATCCTTGTTTTCGTCTTCGCACCCAGCTTTTAAATAAATTTTACTTCATTGCAGCAGCAATGTTTTCGTCCGCTTTTTCACAATAATTTGTTAGAAAATGTTTACATTTCTCTACCACAGCAGCGATTTCTGTTTTCGTCCTAGCACCCAACTTTTAAATTAATTTTATTTAATTACCGCAGCAATGTTTCGGCTGCTTTTCACGATAATCTGTAAAATATATATATATTTCTCTACCCAGCCGTGATTCCTGTTTATGTCCTCCAGCCTCTTAAATTCATTTTACTTCATTGCCACAGCAATGATTCGGCTGCTTACTTCACTATAATTCGTCAGAATTTTTATTTCTCTTTACTGCAGCAGATCCTGGCCTTCGTCCTCACGGCCAGTTTTCAATAAGCTTTATTTTAAAAAATGTTAGGGGCGAGAGGGAACTTTCCGCTGTCATCAACAGTCTTAAATATAGTTTATGAACTTCTAGCTCCGTTCTTGGATTTTTTGTTTTGTTTAGCTAAACTTTACTTTTGAGAATTGATCACAGATTAAAGATCAATTGTTCACAAAACGAGAACAATTGCCGTTTGCTCTTGCGTTTGTAATAATTTTTTCATACAAGAGTGCTTCTACATTGCTGATAGCACACATACACGTCTATTTGATGTCTATGCTACATTTTCACCTGCAAGATGTAATTTTTGATGATTAAATTGCTCATCTGCAATACATGACTCGCCCTTCTCAAATTCTCACTATACACGCTGCAGAGATGTGGTGCGTGCGCGACGCGAATGCTCTGCTCATGAAACTGATCAACGATTTTTCTATTGAATGCCAAATTCGGAAAGTTTGACTTTGGTTCATAAAAGCAAAGCGGCTGGCTGGCAGCAGGCCAATTGGGCGGCAGGCTGCCGGGAAATTTTATTCCAGGTTGTTATGAGATGTTTACTCACCCAGATTTTTTTTTTCCCCAGAGCTCCAGATCCTTCTAATGCTTTTTCATTCGTACCCGTGCTGTCTAGGTGTCCAAAGGTGTCATTTCAAACGCATCCCTGATAGCACACATACATCTCGAAGATGTCTATTTGATGTCTGTGTTTACATCTGCAAGTCACATTATTTAGATTGTTTGCTCATCTGCAATACGTCTCTGGGACTTTTCCTAAAAGATGTCATAGACATATTAAAGATGTTTTTGATTTATAACGTATGTAAAGCAGCTCTTTTTAAGACCTTTATAAGATGTGTTTACACACCAAATGTATCCCACTTCTCCAGATCTTAATCAGACATCTTACAGTCGTACCTGTGCTATCTGGGATTAAACGGTGCCGTGCTAGCTGCAAAGCTAAGTGGATCACGTCTTTGGGCTTTGATCTCACAGCGTAGTCTACGTATTATAACAATCGAGAAACCCTGCTTTTTCCCATAAACTGACCGGCCGCAGATGCATATTCTATAACATTCATATATTTTTTATACATATTCACGCTTTTTCAATTGCGAGGCGATGAAACAAAAATTTCAGTCTTCCGTTCCAGTTTTAATTTTCTTATTTGTTGACACTTATATCAACGAGAAACCCCGGGACCACTAGCTTTCTTTATCTGCCCAGTCCCACCCGCAGCAAAGGTAAGCTGCATGCTCCCACAAGGTTCGAGTTGGGTCCCGCTGGTCCCACCGGATACCAACCTCTTAACACAGTTCTCTAAAGTAAGCAGACAAGCCCACAAAATAGTCACAAGATGTTCTTATTTTGCGTTTTTCCCCCTATAGAAATTTATCATAAATAATATAGTCTGTTGCTCCAAAAAACGTGTTCACGATTGTTTCCAATGTTCGTGTGTTTTTTGCGCAGTTATTTGTCAACAAAAATCGAATTAACATGTTGGCTAATTATCAACCACAATCAGCCTCTAACAACCTTTCGCTCGATACGCATTGATTTCAGCAGTGATTTTGTCCTGCTCATACTACCACAGTATTGATCCCAGCCGATCGCGCTCTTATTTAACAGTTGTCGCAACCTTTTTTCTCACTGCCTTAGTAGTGATCTTATCCCGCTCGCTCCGAAGCCCCAGACAGCGCATTTCCTACTCCCGCAGGAGTTATTATTTGTTTATTTGACAGGGACCATACAAGCATACATAGTTACAATACATAGCCCGTAACTGATGCGTAGCATATAGTGTTTATAGCTAGAGCTAAAATCAGCCCAAATTTCGCACACTTTTTTCCGTATAACTTTGCTCACTGCAGCAGCAGTGATTTCATAACGCTCGCACTCCCGCAGTAGTGATTCAGCCTTGCTCCCGCAGGAGCCCCAGTCCGTTCGCTTCCCAGTAACTCCCGCAGGAGTCTGAAGCCAAAAAAATTTCGCACAGCTTTTTCTGTATAACTTTGCTCACAGCCACAGCAGTGATTTCATAACGCTCGCACTACCGCAGTAGTGATTCAGCCTGCTCCCGCAGGAGCCCCAGTCCGTGCGCTTCCCAGTAACTCCCGCAGGAGTCTTAAGCCAAAATTTCGCACAGCTTTTTCTGTATAACTTTGCTCACTGCCGCAGCAGTGATTTCATAACGCTCGCACTACCACAGTAGTGATTCAGCCTTGCTCCCGCAGGAGCCCCAGGCCGCACGCTTCCCATTGACTCCCGCAGGAGTCTTAAGCTGAAACTTTGCACATCTTTTTCTGTACAATTCTTTCACTGCCGCAGCAGTGATTTCATCTTCGCTCTTACTACCGCAGTAGTAATTCAGTAAGAGGAAGAAGAAATGGTTTGATGATATTCTACCCATTTTTTGGGGGGAGAGAGAGGATAAATCTTACAGACCTTAATTACTCGCAGGCTCCTGCTCAACTTGCTGTCCATCAAACACTCTTTTGGGGGTTGAACTTGTGGCTCGAGCCCCAGCCTCAGGTTCGCTCTCTCTGAAGGTTCAGAGCTCAGGTACAGAGCTCCCTTCGAGGACAGCAAGCCAAGTTTGTTTACCATTAATCATTAAGACCTGAATGCGCAGGCGAACTAGTGAAATGCAGTTCTAAACGTAGGTTCGGGAGGAGCCTAAACATTCAGGCCTGTCAATCATCATCATCATCATGGGCGTATATAAGGCAGCCTTTAGGCCTTCCTGTCCAGCTGCTTTCTTTTCCGACATCCCTCCTCCTCCCCATCTCCTCCTTCACTCTCTCCTTCTTCCTCTTTGCAGTTCCGTTGCGGGGGGTTGAACTTGTGGCTCGAGCCCCAGCCTCAGGTTCGCTCTCTCTGAAGGTTCAGAGCTCAGGTACAGAGCTCCCTTCGAGGACAGCAAGCCAAGTTTGTTTACCATTAATCATTAAGACCTGAATGCGCAGGCGAACTAGTGAAACCCTTATATTCTGTGATTTAACATGTTTAAAAACGCAATGTCAAGACACACAAACTTATTTTCCTTTGTGTTTATGGATTGTGTATGGTGCTTATACACGGCCAAAAAATACTTTAAAGTCCAGTTTTTAAACAAAAAACATAAAATTTAAGTTAACTTGTGCTTAAAACAAGCAAAAATAATCTGCCAATGAGGTAAGACATGTTCTTTTTAATTGTTTATGAAAAAAGTAAACTTATTTTAAAGATGTTTTTTCTTACCCCTTTCGCAGATATTTGGCTTGTTTTAAGTACAAATTTACTTATATTTAATATTTTTGTCGAAAAACTAGATTTCCTTAGGTCATTTTGCACATCTAGAAAATGAATTTTAAAAATTTTAAGAAATTTGTACTGAAACCAAGACAAAAATACTAAGTAAGAAAGTCATTTTCTTTTTGCAGTTTAAGACCATTGTCACACAATCTTTCTCATCTGTAAAGATTCTCAGTTACGTAGCTCAAAGTTAGTCGAGGATTTTTCCTGTTTCCATCTTTTGTCTTTATTTTTTTTTAACTGATGTTGAAGTAAATCTAAATTACTAAACATATGGTATAGAAATGTAATGACACACAAAATTACTCCAAAACAATGTATTTGGCACATTTGTCACAGTAAATACAAACAGACAATATGTAAAGTTGTTTAGTTTTAATGCAGTGAGAATGATGTAAATGTGGCATTAAAGGTTTGTGTCAGTCTATAAAGGTTTGGGAGCCATTTGAAGCGTTCTCTTTGCCATCTCCAGAGCACCTTCCTGAGTCTTATTTCCTCCAATGAAGCCGCCCGCATGGACGAAGATGCAGTCAGGAATCCCACTCAACTTGGACAGCGCGTCATCCCGGATCCCTCGCCATTCCTCCAACAGACTCAATCTGCATGATCAATCACAACATATATCCACCTCCTATTACACAGGGGTTTCAATTTTAAATGTATGAAGCAGCCATAAAGCCACACAGTTATTGGATTTCACATTTTATTCATCTTTATGTCAGGCACCACAATAACAGTTTCAAATGTACTCCTATCAAAACAAAAAAGTTCCTGATATGACAGTAAAAGCCAGACCTGTTCTGAAAGGTATTGTGTCCAGCAGGGACACACTGGACTCGCCAGTGGCCATTCTGATCACTGTACAGCACAAACTTGATGGGCACATCCACCTTCAACTCCTTCTCCAAAGCAAACAGATGTTCTTTCCATGGACATCCACCCTGAGTCAGCAACACGATCTCACCACTTGGGTCGACCTGCACAGTAAAACACTTTATTGACACCGGCTCTGCTTCCATTACAATGATAAGAGAGGATTGTTCACACTTTCTCTAATATCAATAATTTCTTCACTGCAGTGCTGTTTATTCAGTTCACTGCTGCACTGACATGAATGAGTGATAAATGAGTCATGACAAAAAAAAAAATGGAGACAAATGTTGTGTTCAACAAACTAAATAAGTCAACAGTATGTCTGACATGCGGCCATGTCGTCTGATTTGAAAAAAGCAAGACTGCAGTTTTTATAGAAGTTTTAAAAAACCTGCTTCATCAAAACACATATATATTCACAGTGATGGAGATGTAGTAAAGCTTTCAGACTGCCAGCGATCAGTAACGGCAGAGCTTCATGATCTCATTCATTTCAATGAAGGCTTGGCGACTTCGGCAACACAAACGGCTTAAGTTCAGCTCCTGATGCAAGTTGTCCAGCTTAGGTGACTTTTGAATGTTAATCAATCATATGATGTATGTGAATCTGTTATTGCCTTCTTATCTCTGTTATTAAGTGTGTGGTAGAATTATGTGAAGGCTTTTTTGCTGTATTAATGCAGTGTTTTCCCGTAGGATGAAGTCAGTTTGTACTTTGATGTTGAATGTAATATAATGTTAAACTATGTAAGTGTTGCTGTGTGTCACAATGGAGCACCACGGACAGTTGCCGAAATGATGCCGTGTGTGTATATGCTTTTGGAGTATGTCCAACTGTTGTTAGCATTTTTAATACTTTAATGCATCTTTTGAACTTTACATTGTCCAGTATAAAGTTTTCGTTTATTACCTGATATCTGTTCTGAACAGCTTTCTGTACGAGTTCTCTCGCTGGAAGCCAGACATTCATGTAGTAATCCAAACGGTCCTGAAATTCTGCTCCTACAAGAGCCATGGCATGATGGAAAGTCTCCTATGAAACAAGACATTTTCCTACAATGTTTTACATGATTACAACTACAAGATTACTGACAAGAAGATTAGGACATTTTGAAACCAAGTGTACAAAACTTTAAACATTTAAATAGGATAGGGATAGTTCACCCAAAATTATTTTGTTGTTGTTTATTTAATCACCTGTTTATTATGCTGTTTATTTATTTATTTATAAAGGAGATTTTTTTGCAGAAACCACATTGCTCTGTGATTCAAACTAGCAAGTAAATGGGTTCCGGCACTTTTGAGAGTTAAAAAAAGAAAAAAGATCCAACAAAAAGTAATCCCCATGACTCCTGGTGATATATTGATGCTGTGCAGGGCCTGAAGTTAACTTTTTTGACCACCAGCCACTGTGGCAGGTGGATTTAGAAATCCACCTGCCACAGAGACTTTTTACCAGCCAGTTTTTTTTTTGCCCGAATAGTGAATTATAACACTGTCTTTACTGTATGAATTAAATATAATTTTTTCAGAGCTACAAAAGTGAATTTCTCTTTGTCTTAGGTTGTTTGATTAACATTAATGACACAGACTTAAGTAGGTTAATTGAGGTTACTGTCTCTTTAAGACCAGCACAGACTGGTTTTTGACTCTCTATACATACACTTAAGACATAAAGAAATGATTTATTAGAAAATGAATACTGTTGAGATCATTTTGTTTATATGTGCCCTGTCAAGAGCAGAAAGATTTTATGTATGCATGCTTTTAGGAACGCGTCTCTCCGATGTGCCCTATTGAGTCCCCTTAAACCCGCGCACGCACACAGAGACAGAGGGGGCACAAACTGTGCACATACGTTGTTTTTCATTATTACTATATTCGCAAAATGTATGTTAATGTAGTACAGTATAAGGCATAGTAGCGCAACTCTCTCTAAAGTTTACACATCAAGAGTTCTGATCCGTCACAGCAGCACTACACATCTGTGCAACTGTGATTGTACAGTAGCATATGTCAGCATTGCATTCTCATCCCATCTCACCAACAGTTTAATACTTAACTTACTCGCACATCCAAACGTAGTCAGAGAAGTGCCTCATCTTCTTTTCAATCGCATGAACGTTGCGAAACAGCAGTCGCATCCTCTCAATGAATCACTCAATTTGCATCGGTGATATGCGCAGGTTGATAAGAAATGAGCGGGTGCCGGTTACGAGTCATCCAAAAATATTTTAATGATATTCAGGCCGCGGTCAGTCGGTCGAGTTTAAAAACTATTTTGAACAATTGCTGGCGGGGCGGGTTAGTTGAAAATGTCGATCGGGAGTGGGTTGTTTATACAATGACCCGCGCATCACTGATTCGCATTGGCTACCCGCCAATGTGGCTGGTAGATTGACAGTGTTACCCGCCAATTGCAAAATCCACCCGCATTTGGCGCGTGGTCGGGTGTTAATTTCATGCCCTGATGCTGTGTGAAGCAAATCAATCGGGGTTTTTTTTGCAATAAATTAAACGCTATTATCAGGGAGTCAGATATTATTCAAACCATCAGCTGTGCCTATGGTCGCTTTAAAATAAAGTGAGGTATGTTAGGGTTTTCAGTGTTTCCCACAGGATTTTGAGATACTGTGGCGGTGATGACGTCACACGCTGATTAGCATATATGTGACGTCATTGCGTCGTGTTTTACTCTTTGATCCGTCACATTATATTGCATTTTAATACAACTGAATGCTATTTTTACATAGTTTCTGTTCTGTTGTCTATAAAATAGTGACTAAACAGGACCCAGACACGACCCACGACTCAGTAACTCTTTGTTAAATCCAATCAGCTCTTTCTTTAACTGCTGCTAAAAACGCGACATTGTCTGAAAAAATCATCATACGTTTACATTGAGGCTGTACTGATGTTGCTCTTCTCATCAGTGTTGTTGTGTTATGAGCGCTTTTTTATTTGAAATACGAGTGGTAGTTTTATTGTATATCGCGTATAGCGCAAACAATTTGTTGCAAATTCAGAAATATGAGAGAATACACGGTTGCTGTTACTACAGAACACGTGCATGGGCATGCCGCGGTAGGGAGAGAGCTCGGACACAGACTCACATTAGATAGGGTATGTGTGGGAAACACTACTGCTAACCTTTTGTTAAGTTACTCTCATGATGAACTTCATCAGCCGTCTTCTCTGTCAGTAACATCCGTGACTGTTGACGTTTACGCGAAAAAGAGAAAGAACACGGAGGAACACGGAGTTAAAATACCTTTTACTGTTATGTGAGAGAGGCGCAGGCGCGTAGCAAAGAGAGGGGAGGGGGTCGGAGGCACGCGCTGTTGAGGCGCTGCACACAACGAGAGAGGGAGGATGGAGGCGCGCTGAGCGCTCGCTGCAATGAATTAAGCCGTTCTAAATAGTAAAATTAAAATGTTAATAGGAATCATGAAAAATGTATTTGTGGCGGCCAGTGTTGATTCTGTGGTGGCCCTCAGCTTTAAAAAAAACATTTCATCCTATCTTTATTTGTTTTCTTTTTATAACCTCTCAGATATGGGGAATTTTCTTCAAAAGCTAAAATTTTGAACAAAAAGCCTAGATAACTGCATTTTTGTAAAGCGCTTTTGTTAGAAATAAGACTTAAAGTGATCATCAAAACATACACTGTTTTTGGATCAGTGTATGGGTCAGTGTTTTATAAGTAGGAAGAGCACCACCTAGTGGATAATAGCAAAAATGTAGATTATCATAAAATCTCATCACTGGGAGGGAAGCGTTTTCTCTTCATTGACGAGATCAATGGTGGGGAAAGAGTTAAACAACAAATGCTAAAACATATAGGAGTGGTTTCCTGGACAGATCTTAGCCAGGACTAGGCCTTAATTTAATTAGGATATATAATTAGTTTTAACAAACATGCCATGCTAAAAAACATAACTTGTGTGCATTTTAAGGCAAAACAAAGGGCACGGATTTAGTTTAAAATATGTCAGTGCAAATTGTTTTCAGTTTGGACAGTTTCAGCTCTTATTTTTTTGTCCTGGACTAGTCTAATCCCTGTCCAGGAAACCGCCCCATAGGGGTAGTTTCCCAGACAGGGTTTAGATTAGTCCAGGACTAGGTCTTATTTATATTAGGACATTTAAGGAATTTCTTAGAAAGACATTACTGTGTGCATCTTAAGACAAAACAATGGAACTGATATATTTGATGGCATAAATAGAAATAATTAAAATTACGAGACATTGGTGCATCTAATGCACAGGATGCGCGAGCAGTGGGGTTTCATGCATGACAGAGTGAGAGACCGCACCAATAAACTCTTATATATTAGATAATACTTTGTACTTTTTGTGCAAACGGAAAATGAGATGAGGAAAGTAATAATAAAAAATAAAAATAAAACATTTTAACAGACTGGGAACATTTTAATCAGCATTAGATGTAGTGTTACATGGACATAAGAAAATTAAGATGCGTTTAAAACTATTTAAGATTTTAAAAATAAAAAATAAGAACTTTTAAGACCCAGCGGAAACCCTGTTACAGCTTGACAGCAACAACCATGGATAACGCACAGTTTTTCAGACTTGGATCGGTCCCTTTAGTCCGATAGCCGATCTAGCAAAAGAGGTCCAAATCAGCACTGATCCCAGCTAACGGACTGGTGCATCCCTATGCACGTCTGTCATCACACTCAGTTTGGGTAGCAGAATGCTAGCTGTACAGGTGAGATTCCCCAAGGCTCGTTCACACTAACCTCCGTGTCTTGGTTTTTGCTGTTCCAGTGAGGATTGAGATGCCCGACCCGAGCACTAAGAGTGGTGGTGACAGCGTACCTTGCTTCTCCATCAAACTGGGAAATCCCATTATCCACTGCATCCACTTCCTCCACAAAGTTCTCATACATCTGAAACACAAGACTTTATGTGTCTCATACTAGTAGCTAGCACTACTCTCTAGCAAAAATGAAGTGCTAGCCCTAATGGAGGAGAAGTGGAGACCCATACATTAGGCATCTGAGTTTCAGGTAAACTGACCTTCTCATAAAGCACTTCCAGTTGTCTGTCATCCTTGTTCAGCTGCGTCAGATGAGCAAGGACACGTTTGCCAAAATGAAGGTAAATCAAACCTGCCGAGCTCAACTTTGTCACCCATGGCTTCTCTGGACACAAGCTATTGAAACTGTCCACAAAAGATCTGTTGAATTAAATACAGAGACAATAATCAATATTGTACATATGATCTAGAAGAAATTTCAATTATTATTTAGGTCCTGACATACGAGAGACATAATTTCAAATGACTAGGGGTATGACGCTAGGCATGGGCCGGTATAAGATTCTGGCAGTATGATAACCTTTAGCAAAAATACCTGGTTTCACGGTGTTGCGGTATTGCCATTGCAACACTAAAATGTGTTATTTTCAAATGCCAGGTACAATTAAGCCTTTAAATTATAATATGCTTTCAAAACATATATAATATTTTCGTAATGTATATTAAATGTAAACATCAAATCAATCACATGACTTCATGATTTAATGAATTTTGTATAAGCACAGCTCATACCTTGGAGACGGTATCACAGAACATTTTAGTGGTTTTGAAACCTTGACTGTTTTAAACCTCGGTATACCTTGAAACCGGTAACCGGCCCATGCCTATATGACGCATCACAAATCTCACGTTCGGATCACATTCGGTTTTTTGAGGCACAGATCGCATAATTTTTCGGATCATCAAAAAACGCACACAGTCGGAGGGCAAATTTCAAAACGATTTATCACCAACCCCTACGTGCAACTGATAAACTTTCCCCCATTTAAATTTGCGTATTAATCTGTGAATCGCATGCAAACCATACAGGTAACGGATCAACACAGATCCGGCACACCACTACAAATGACCCTCTATCACGGCTGCGTTTCTCTTTTAATATCACTGGAGTTTGATGCACCTCTAGACACTCCCTCATCTGATGCTTTACAGATCACTATCTATTACAGATCACTTTCTATTGGACAACTTCAGCATCAGTGATCAGGCGTTAGCACCGTTTTGGTCTCATTTGTCCAATCTGCACCACTTTATGTAAATAAGGAAATATCTTCTAAACCTCAGTTCAAATATGAACAGTTTTATGCCCTGAACTTTTATCATTAGTGCCTGAGAATGAAAAAAGATGCGAAGCCCTACTGTTTTTCTAAGGATTTTTGGGGGGGCCCTTAACATGCTCAAAAACTCTAATAATTTGCAACCATAGTTCCCAAAAGCATCGTTAGAGAAAGGCACCCATTGTTGGCACTGCTAATAAAAAAACCTAACAAAACACCAAACCTAACCAAAAAAAATCATGTCAGTGACAACAGCTCCTCATTTGTCTGAATAGGTGGAAATGTGAGGGGGTGTGGCTGGTTGGCGA
The DNA here is from genome assembly GCF_030506205.2 of Paramisgurnus dabryanus. NCBI lineage: Eukaryota > Metazoa > Chordata > Actinopteri > Cypriniformes > Cobitidae > Paramisgurnus > Paramisgurnus dabryanus. The sequence continues at coordinate 30,345,341 of NC_133350.1, read as the reverse complement.
GTGTGAACAATCATATGGCGCTTTTCCATTGCACAGTACCCCATGGTTTAGTTTAGTTTGGGTCGGGTCAGCTCACCTCAATTTGGCGTGGTTAGCTTTTTCATCGAGTTTTGTATCACTTCGGAGTGGGAGGGATTATAGGCGTGTCATTATATTTGCGCTGCCTACTGCTGTGACATGATACAAGTGAGAGCGTCATTGTACATTCCCATACATTCATTTATCTCTCACTCCGCCACAAAATTAAAATTGGCCACCACAAATAGATGTTTGCACATCGCGTTTATCACCACCTCTGTCTCGCATGACAGTTTCTGTACAAACACCCGTGGCGTTGTCAGACGACGCGCTCCGCTGAGCCTCATTTAAGTTGCATTTTAGCATATATAATGCTGATGTGCTCGTCGCGAATGTGCCGCCACAAACTGCAAGTCTGGAAAAAACTGTTGTAGTGTCCCTGATTCTTAACCTGTGGATGTTTTTCATCGCTAAAAGGGAGTTGGAAACTTATAGCAGAGCACAGATGACAACATGTTTGCTCGAGACAGCGCAAGCTAGAACTAAAGCTAATCTTTTACATTATAGCGATGATGCTGGTAGTGACGATTCTCTCAGACCAATCAGTGATCTACGGTGTTTTCACGTCACGTTTGGTATCAGCTCAGGTCGCTTGGAACCCCAACCGAGGTGGTACGAAAACATTATTGCGTATTACGTACTGCACCCAGTGGAAAAGCTCCCAAAATAAGCTGACCCTACCCAAACTAAACCAAACCGTGGGGTTACAATACAATGGAAAAGCGCCAATAGAAACATCAGCACCGTACCTCTGATTAGGGTTGCTGCGGTGACAGAATTTTCCCAATGGTTAATCAGCGCCCCACAAACGGGCTTATAAATGCGCATGCAGGCGTGCGCATTTTACTTTCACTTTTGAATTACGCAACTGTTTAAATGCAGTGCTTTCGTACGCTGCATTAAATCGCGTATGAATTTGCATGCAATGCGAGTGCAACAGCTGGTTAAATTAAGTGCTTGAGTCAATGTGCGCAGGTAATTCTCACAGAACCCGCCAGTCCCAAGCAGAGCAACCAGCAACTTCTACATAAAGCGCTGCTTGAATGATGGGTTTATTCTTTTTCTTGATGAAAAACACAACAACAAAACGATCTTGCTTATATTAAACATCATATATGTATATTATAACAAAAACTAGTCAGCACGCGGCTTCTGCCATCGTCTGGTCAGTCAGCTCGCCTCGCACACTCTGGCAGGAATAAATGAAATCTGACACCTGCTGCTCTATGATGTGATGCATGTTCAGCTCCGCTAAATTCAGGCAGCAGACACATTCAGTTCTAAGTGTTTGCGCTCTCTAACGAAACGAAATGATTTAATTACAAGAAAATATCAAAACGATAGCGAAAGACGGTGTCGCGGTGGGCAAGTGATCTAACCGGTGAGAGGCTGAAGCACCGGTAATCAACGTTTTACTATCGCGACAAGCCTACCTCTGATGATGATCATAACGCTGGTGATTTGGATCATATTCTCCACCCACATCAACCACAACATCACATTCAGCCAGGACAGATGAATCTCTGCTGCGGATGATTTCTGCATCCTAATACATGGGAAATCATACACATGTATTACACACAGAACTACATGACAGGACATTTCAGACATAAATAACTGCTCAAACACACAAGCTTAACATCTGATCGACAGCTTTTTTAAAAACATCAACAATAACTGTATATCACTGCCTGGAAATTTTAAGGTTCCATCTGCATTCTGAGTAGTTTTAAGATATTGAGAAGGAGTCCATGACCAAAAATCTATGCACAAACCTACAGGCAGGATAAATACCTGTATATGAGAGACAGAGCTCTAGATATAGATATTATAAATATGACAGGTGCTATGATGTGATGACCATGAAGTTGGTACGTGACTATCTCCGCTGTGTCGCGGCTGTCAGTTTGGTTCCCCTCGACGCAACTTTGGATTTCTTGAGGCGACGTGGGAATTAAAAACATTCTTGAAATTGTAATATACATTTAGTTTAATTGCTAAACTATAAGTGAATGGCAAGTATTTTGTTATTCTTGAACCCATAGACATGATCTTGGTGCCATTTTAAAGGATTTTTCAAGCTCTTTCTATCTGAACAACTAATTTTAGCATTTAACCATGTTAAAGAAATTTACTCATATACCTACATGAAGGCATGAAGAGTTTAGTCTTAAGTGTCTTGCAAGTACTTTGTGAACGTGAACTCTTCTATCATAAACCCTTTTGACGTGTGTGTGCAGCAGGCTGGTATTTTGACATGACGCGTGATGCACATGAAACTCAAACGCATAATTAAATTTGCGCCCCTCGGAAGAGAAGTCACCGGCGGCCACTGAGTATGGTTACATTTAATGTCTATTTCAGTGTAATTTTATCAATAAACAAAGTTTCCAGTTGTTATGTATCACTGTGTTTAATTGTGGGTGCGGGGTCAACACCGGCTGGGTTTTGGGCTATACGCAGCACCACAAAGTCACGTTACTAAAGCCCATGAATATCACTTGCCTTATAAAATGTATTTTTAACAGTTGTACACTCATTTACTCAACTATTAATATAGGTGTAAATTCAAAAGAATGCTATTTACCTTGTATTCTGGTAGTTGTCGCAGAAGGAAACACGCCAGCACTTCATCACAGTGAAATGTGCCGTTATGAGTTCCGATCCTTACACCAGCTTTATGACCTCCTTCGCTCATCTTCATTAAATGATTTTTATTAATAAACACTTGACGGATTCTGCTCCTGACAACCCTGCAGATGATATTCATGAACAAACTATTGAAACATTATTTAAACACACACAGAGAGTGGGGAGAGATAGAGAAAGAGAGAGGATTAACTCACAACTGAATGAACTTGTGTTACTCTCTCTTCTTCACATGAGCTTTTCCCGCCCTACTGAAACGCATTACTGACACCTAGTGATGGTCGCTTTCGAAGCACTGCTTCATGAGGCTTCGAAACATTTATGAATCTTTTGTTTCGAATCACTGGTTCGGAGCTTGTTTCAAACTGGCCAAAGTCACGTGATTTTAGCAAAAGAGGCTTCATTCCGTCATGACTGTTTCGAAAATCCGACGATTCACCACTAGGGGGAGTTGATCACAAATAATCAGTGTAGGTCAGTGTTTCTCAAACTTTTTCAGCCCAAGGACCACTTTATCTTCCAATTTTTTTCTGAGGACCACCTAACAGAATCCCACTCTATCACGCCCCCAAAAAACAACAAAATAGGAAGCATAAGCTAAGTTTAAGTTTAATATGCAACTGTTTCAAGTCAAAAACTATTTTTTTTTAAAACAAATGCAATGCTATGTTCACAAATTATTATATGAATTTTATTTCATTTAAAAAAGTAAATGTGAAATGAGTTACAGCTAATATGAACAACAAACTGCACATATGAAAAAAACTGCAATTAAACATACTATAACAGCCTAAGTCCCACTAAATGTCATTCCAAAGAGCCATAGTTTAAAACTGAGGTGGTGGGTGTATGAAGTCTGTGGTTGTGACTATGGTAACAATAAAATGTCCACACACAGGATCTTACACATGAAACAAAAACTAGTACATTACAAAACTAATAGATCTGTGTATTTTAGCTGCTTTCAGGTGACACTTGATCTTTTCTTTTGACTCCTCTTTGGTTTAGCCACCGATCCATTTTTACATGATTAAAACAGAATGGCAAGAACTGATATCACAGTTTTGCAAGTGCATTAAAAATCTACTTAAATAAGTGACGATTGTATAAACACTTGCCTAGTTTAGGTCATCTTTTTGCGGACCACTGGGGGGGTTTGGTGGACCACTAGTGGTCCGCGGACCACACTTTGAGAATTACTGGTGTAGGTGAACTCGGGTCAGTTTAATTATAAAAGTATATAAAACATTAATCCTTCTGACTAAAAACACTACCATTTTGTCCATTTACTTTTTGTTTAGACAGATTTAATGACAAAAATGTGCATAATTAAAAAGGGAGTTTGTTTTAGTGATTTGTTTGCGCTAAATAAAACTAAAAACACATAATACACTTTTAATTATGTCTTAGTTAAATAATTTTTTTAAACATATTTTTATTAAAATCTTGATATTATTTTGTAAAAAAAAGTGTAAAATGTTTGGACAGATCTGCTTTTACACTATTTTGACCAGCAGGTGTCGCCAGCGTGTGTGGTGTTTCGAACTGCTTCGAAAAACTGAATCAATTTTCGAAGCAATTGGTTCAATTGATTCGAAGCTTCGAAAGCTTCGTTTCTCCCATCACTACTGACACCTGCTGCACGACATGTGAAATACAAACAATATTTAAAGGAATATTTTAAACAAACAAAAAAGAACATTTTTCATATTTGACTCACCTCATGCCACCCTGGGGGTGTCAACTTCTTCAACCGAATTATGGGCTGATTTTCATTGGGTAAACTATTCCTTTAAAATCACTACATACAGTAAAGATTAACAATTCATTAAAAGTTTTACATCTGTAAGTAAGGATGACGTTTTTATATGTTTCCCTATGCTCTGTATAAATATACATTTGCTGTGGCCTACTCCTCAGCTCCCTTCTATCAAGATGTGTTTGACTCAAATCGCCTCTTCCCTACCTTTAGGAAAACTAATCTGTGACTTACACCGGAGGTCTAATGATTTTTGATGTGTCTGGTCCCCTCTTTGGAATTTCCATGAGAATGTAGGCTGATTGTCTTTTGTTTTTTATTATTCCTGTTTAATTTAGTGCTATTACCCTTCATTCGATCATTAAACTACCATTGCATGAGAGATTGTATGATGGATGACTGTGTACTGCTATGAGACACCTGTACCACAATTTTGTTAATGTAAATCTTTTATAAAAAAAGTAAAAAAAAAAAAAAAAGAATTTATATCCTAGTTCGTGAAAAACAGTAATATAAATTTAATACCAGTGTCTGACAGTTATGTAGGCCGCAAGGACTGCCACAAAATCATTATAACAAACTTTATTATGGCACCAAATGCAAGTTATCAACTATTTTGAAAACTCTAAAAGTAGTAAACTACTATAATGCTTCTCTTTGTTTTTGGAGCACATCCTCCTCACAACCTCCTCCTCTGTCAAATTGCTGTGTTTATAGAATTGGACATAGGCCTACGGTACAACCAATCATTCTGATCATTTCCGTCTGTTTCGATAAGCACAATAATTTCAGTATCGCTTTAACATCAAACTCATGAATATTCATCCTAAAGGTTTATCCTAAATCCTCTTTTTTTCTGTTTTTATTTATTATTTCAAACAATAAAGAATAAAACAAACGCGCAACTTTTTGAGGTGCAAAGTTAGGAGAGCATGTTAATGTCAAGCAGTCATGTCTTATTTTAAAATTCTGTGTGTCATGGACTTTTCAGGGTAGTTTTGGGGACAGAGCTTATCTTAGTCCCAGACTAAAATGCATGATTGAGTCACCTAATTTCAAAACACCTTGCACTGACATATTTTAACATATATCAGTACCATTGTTTCGTCTTAAATGCAAATCAGTATTGTTATTGTTGTTTAAGTATTGTTTGTTTGTAAAAAATACTTCCTAAAACAACTAAGGTCTCCTGGATTAATCTAAACCCTGTCCGGGAAACTGACCCACGGTGTCTGCGCTGTCTCAAGTAAGACAACATTTCTATGTGCACTGCTTCTTTGAAGTGGCTGTTTTTTGTGATCCCATTTCTCGAAATTTAGTTGGTGTGTAAGGTTGCTGTTAAAGCATAAATAATGACAGCAAAATTATAAAGCTCAAAGTTCAATGCCAAGTTACATCTTTTCTTAAACAGAATTCACTTTTTAAGAACTACAGATAACGTCCGATTTGTACTACAGCCCACTACTTCCCAGATATATGACGTCAATAAAACAGTTTTTGACTAAACTCCGCCCACAGGAATACGTCAGTCTCCAGCTAAGCTCAAGCGGTTCTGGCTAAGCTACACTTTATCAAAAGTTTATCAGCTACACAATCAGAACTCGTTACGCATTTCTAAAGGAGGGACTTCATAAAATAAGGAAGACATCAGCCCGTTTTCAGGACAGTGAAAACAACGCTATAGGGAATGTGGAGTTGAAGTCACGCCGTGTGGCATAATGAGTAATCCGCCATATTTGCAGGATTGTGTCCTATCCCGCTGTATTTGAGTTAGTGTGTTGGAGGTTGTTTTAGTATTTTCTGTCGAGATTTTAATAAACTTCGATATGTTTGGTCAGTACTGCTCGATCAAGAACTGCCACAGCAGGTCACATGATCGTTCAGGGAGGAAACTGAACAACGGAATACGTTTTTTTCAGCTTTTATTTGGGGGAAGTCAGTGGAGGAGCTGACGAAAAGACCCCGGATCGCGTGGTTTCCCTGCCGCAATCAGGAGAAAAACTTTTACTTTTCAAAAAAAATCCCTGCATCAGCGAGAGTGTGTTTGCTGCATTTTCAGTCATTCAGTAATTTGTGATTAATAAAAGCAGAACCACCTAAATTGTCTTGTTTTTATGCTAACACTGTCAAACTAACTTGTAAATGTAAATTATGTAACGTTATTTTTTCATTTCTGATCAACCTAACCACATATGAGTTATAAAAATAAATCTTTAGGCAATTTTGAAGATTATAACAAATATTTTTGATTAAATGCAACTGCTCAAACCCACTGCTTGTAACTCTTTAAAATAACATAACGTTAGCTAAATATTTAGCATTTGTTTGTTTTAATAACCTGGCCAAGAACAGAAGTGCCATCTTATGAACATGTGTTGATTCATTGCACAGAATATAAAGGATATTTTTTTTATAGAATCATTAAGATACGTAGGTATTAAGTAAATGGCATATTTCTTTTAGCTGGTTTGCCAACCGTCATAAAACTCCGAAAGAAGAATGTCATCTTACTATGAGCTTGAAGGGATTTATAGCTCTTAAACTCCTGCAAAGTGTATGCACTCAATCCAAAAACAAGGTAATAACAGATATGTGAGCGGAGGTAGTGCGTCTGGATACGTAATCCAGTCATGGGCTGCTAAATCATATGGATCTGTTGTTTATTTGTCCAAATAAAGTTTTTTGGCAGTAGCACTTAGTTTCTCCCGATAGGGTCCCTTCTCTTTTTCTTTCAAACTCCTCAATTTCGGTCGGCGGTGCCTCTAAACATGGCGCCCTTGTCCCATAATGCAACACTGCGGTGACGTACCATAACATTCCCTATAGAGATAAGTACCTTGTGTGGAAAAATTATGTTTTTTTTACACGTGAAACATGATCACATGTGATATTGTACACTGTAAACACAATCAAAGCTTCGAAAACACTGGAAAAAACAGACATTTAAGTCAGATGCTGATCAGCCTGCACTAAACACAATATAATGAAATCCATTAGAACTGAGGAGAAGTTTGACTTAAGCAGGAATGCTGAATAAATCATCAAACTCGTCACACTTAATGGTTGTGCACAGTGGTGTGGTGCACAGTGGTTCATTTATACACCAATTTTTCAAAGCGGCACAACTAAGTTGAATGGCCTGTGTTATAATCAGTGACATGTAAGACTAGTCTTGCATATTCAGTTCACTCCAAAATGGACCCAGTGTTGTGACGTTTCAGCATAAGGATAATTATGAAATTAATATTATTAATTAATGTTTAGAATTTAGAAGTGGCTATATCCCATGCCATCTAATAAAGAAGTAGGTATACTCTATATACCTGCGTACCCTGCACTACACCACTGTTGTGCATAAACATTTGCAAACGATGTTATTCTTCATCCAGTGTCCTTTTGCTGTTCAGCTGGCTCTACAAAGAACTACACATGATCAAAAACGCAACACTTTTGTTATTGCCCCCATTTTTCATGAGCTGAACTCAAAGATCTAAGACTTTTTAATGTGGAGGTCCTGGGCTGGTGTGGTTACATGTGGTCTGCATTGTGAGGTCGGTTTGATGTACTGCCAATTTCTCTGAAATGCCTTTGGAGACGGCTTATGGTAAAGAAAGGAACATTAAATTTACAGGCAACAGCTCTGGTGGACATTCCTGCAGTCAGCATGCCAACCGCACGCTCCCTTAAAACATCTGTGGCATCATGCTGTGTGATAAAACTGCACATTTACAGATTTGCCTTTTATTGGGGCCAGCCTAAGGCACACCTGTGCAATAATCAAGCTGTCTAATCAACATCTTGCTATGCAACACTTGTGAGGTGAATAGAGTATCTCGAAAAGGAGAAGTGCTCGCTAACACAAATATAAACAGATTTGTGAACAATATCTGATAGAAATAGGCCTTTTGTGTACATAGAAAAACAAAAGTGTTGCATATATATTTTTGTTCAGTGTAGATGGACAGGATACAGTTTAAGGCAGTGGTTTTCAATCTTGCCCTGCACATTTTGCATGTCTACCTTATCTAACACACCGGATGATCATCAGCTCATTAAGGGAGAGATCCATGAACAGAACTGGGTGTGTCAGTTAAGGGAGACATACAAAATATGCAGAGCTGTGGGTCCCCTAGGACAAGACTGAAAACCACTGGTTTAAGGGTTTTTCATCACAGCACATTCCTCTGTTTCTGATTTCTTGTGCTCTTTTTTTGTTCACTTCTCAAACTCTCTGCTTTTTTACATTATTGCTGCTGGACTGTAGAAATTGTAATTTATGATGTTACCCTCACGGCTCTACTTTAATTGAATTATTGATTCTCAATACTGTTTTCCTAACAGTCTTCTGCAGTAAAAATACTGAGGCATGCTATAAAACAACCATAAAAGAAAAAAACGCATTGTTTTGTTTATTTTATAGAAATCATTCTGTTACTGCTACAGTAAAGTGTCATAAGAGCACAAATTTACACGCTAGAGAGTACCTCAATATAAAAACACTAACCAGACCATGTGTACTAGGCTACACTACTCTGTACTTAACCATGCTTAAACTTTAAAGGTGACATAGGATGATTGAACGGGGTATTTATCCTTGTTCTGTGATGTGACATGTAGACAAAAAATTTTTTGGGGGGTCTGTAATTCCTTAGAAGCTTCCTAAAAACCTCTCTCAGATAGCTCTATTAGGGTGGGGGATTTTAAACAAGTGGTTTTGCACCTATTTGGCTCCCCCTACTGGCTTAACTTGCAATCTCATTACTGATTGGCTGACTTTGCTGCCACTCTAAAAATTAATTATTTTAAAGTGGAGGGGCAGTGAGATGCCTGTGATGTCATAAGCATCAGTTTTTCAGATTGGGCTGTTTTCTGGCTGACATTTCTAAAAGAGGAATTTCTATGAGACTGAGATGTTTAGCATGTTTAGCACTTTTTGTATGTTCATGAATGCGGGTAGACTATCATTATTCAACAAAGACAAGGTAAAAAATGTTTTTTTTCATTCTCTGTCCCCTTTAATGTCCATCTTTAAGATGTGATACTGACTGTAGGTTTTTTTAGTTCTCTGAATAAAGACAAGACAGATCAACCCACCTCGGTTCCCCATACTATATGACGATCATAAATGTATTTTCCTTTTATTTTAGAAAAAAAAAACACAAAACAGCACCACACAAAAGGACGATGGGTTGACGTGCAGGAGTTGCCGGCTCATACTCTTTTTCTAAGGAGTGCATCAAAACCGAAAAGGTAAAACGTTAATAATAAAAAGTAATTGTTGGGTCCTACATTTAAAAATGTTGCAAATAAATTTACATTAAGTAAAACCAGAGAAAAGACAAACAATTATACAACCTTTAGCTTTGCCGCTATCACATTTAGCCAAGACCTTATGAATTTAATTGTACCAGAATGGACCTCTAGATCTCATCAACAAAGATATTTTAAAGACTGGACATCAGAACGGTTGTTATGAATACCTAACAGATCACGTTCTGCCTAATTACTATGGCCATTTTAGGTGAGGTAGCTTAAAAGAAAAATTCTTTCAAAAGTACACTGAATATATTAAAGTTGTAGGGACTCAAATACGAATATAACCTAAAGATAATGGACTCACAGAAATTATACATCAACCATGAAGATGTATTTTATATATCCAGTTTTTGGGAAAGTAATGCCTGGTGTTTTATAAGTTTAGCACCATTGATTAAGTTTTAATGCACAGCAATATACATACAGTACACTGTGGTGTTTGCACGTGATTGTCAATGTTCAGGGTTTTGTTAAATGCACGTGGACCATATAATGATAGATGAAGATAATCAAAACATTAAGTAAGGAAGTCACTGGTATACTTGATCCAAATGCCCAGTGGGAATAGCACCTTAACAATAAATAAATAAACCCAAGATGCCCATTTACTTTTCCTGTCATGTTTACTGGCATATTCCCTTATGTATCATTTCCAGAAGGAAGAGGGTGCGTTGACAGAGAGAGGCTTCAGCTCTGGTTATTGATCAGTCACAGATGAGTTTTGCTGTATCAGTGCATACATGAAACAAACACCTTCAGAAACTCTTATTCTACTCATCAATGTGTCCTGGCTCTTCACTTCCTCTCTCACTTAATCCCTCGATCTGGAGTGTGTGCTGTCTCTCGAATCTACGCTGGTTTCATCTGTTCCTTTGTCTTTATAAGAAACAGACTGCGCCCACATCCACTCCAAACTCCTGGTTTGCTCCTCCAATATCCATAGGTGCAATGTCCACAATGGGTAGACGTGAAGTCTTCTGTGACCTGTATTCAATAACTGTCTTTCCCCATTGTCCTGTGTGTTTCTGTAGAGACAAAGAAAACAGCTGTCAAGAGATATTCACTACAATATATGTATGAAAGTTGCATATTAATTTGTGCAAAGGTATCATGCAAACTTTCCATCAGACCAACAGGTGCGCACAGGCTTCTTTTTTGATTTGTTTTGTTAAGGGTTATAAAAAATCTAGCCCAGTGGTTCTCAAACTTTTTCAGTGTGCGGCCCCCCTTGTGTACCTTCACGTCCTCCCCCCAAAGAAAATGTATGTCAAAAAACTGTTCTAAAACTTAACATTTTAATTAAACAAAACATTAAATTATACAAAGTTGGTTAGTAGCCTTATTTTTTTAGGTTTAATTACACAGAATTCATAATGTCATAAAACTGGGGCCCCCCTCGCACCATCTCGCGCCCCCCATCAGTTGCTATCATGAAATTAACTCAACTTTTCAAGCGTCAACGTGTGCATCAGCCAATCAGATGGCCCTCTGCATAACCTAGTGCAAGCAACCAATTAAGTTTATGCAAGACCTGAGCATGTGTTGCAGCCACTATGATTGGCTGTTGGCCACACTTCAGACAAGCGTTAACGCTTTCGCCCTGCGTGAATGTATCGTAACTACTCATGTGTTAAGTAAGGGATAATTGACGATGGGCCATTGAATTACAAGAAAATAATGCACACCCATTCGCGGAGGGCCGTTACACCCCGGGTGTGCATTATTTTCACATAATTCAAAGGACTGGAGTCAATTATTCCTCTTATACCATGGTTACCACAAACATGGCTCTGTTGCCTATTTTTATTACACGGCTCTCTGGAATGCTTGATTCTGATTGGTCAGTTGAGACATTTGCAGGTTCGTTCTTTTCGAATAATAACCGCTCCAAAATAATAACGCATAGCCGGTACTACTTTTACGAGTAAGATCGCTCCGCGCCAATAAAGATTACTGTTTGTTTGGCGCCATCTTGTGACAAACACTGGACAACCACGACAAGACACAGAGAGCTTACTGAGACTGAACTTGACAAAATAGAGCATGACAGCTACGAAGCCACCAACACACAAAAAAATACAGAATGGGCATTAAAACTTCTCAAAGACTGGCTAAAAGAGAAAAAAATGGAGACAGACAAGTATGAAGCAGAGGATCTTAAAAAGGTATTACGATCATTTTATGCATCTGTGCAAAGTTTCGCGGAAGGATAAAAATGTTAATTTAAAACAAATATGCCAATAAAATGTTTCCAATTCATATTCATGTCCAGTTTTTTTTCTTATGTGACAAGTAGCCGTGTAATAAGCGGGATAATGTAGAGTCAGCCGGTAGTTATCGGGAAATAAGCCCCTTCAGTGTGATACAAGACCCTCCGCTTCGCGTCGGGTCCTGATCACACTGTCGGGGCTTATTTCCCGATAACTACCGGCTGCCTCTACATTATCCCTTACTTAAGACATTTGACAAGTAAGGTGTGCGGTTATCAGAAATCAATGCATACCTACGGAACATTTCTCATCCAATCAGAATACAGCATTCAACAGACCCGTGGTATAAATTAAAGTAATAAACCAATGAAGTGAACTGATCACAACATGATACTGAGCATTTGGTTTTGTGTAAATATTTTGCATTATTCCTTCTTTTCCATGTTTTTAATGCTATGAAATCAGCTGAATTATTAACTTAGAAGTAACTGTAATGACACTTACTGTCCTATCTGTGGATTGTAAAAAGGAAAACAAAGAATTCAATTTACAAAAATTAATTGAATTAGAAACCCAACAACAATTAAAAGATTAAGACTGGGTTTTGTCCCCGTTTTTTAATTCGTAGGTAACAAATGAGATTTCAATGATACTTTAACTACTGAACTAGGACATGTCCCTGGTTTTTATTTGAAAAATCTGGTCACTTTAACATATAACGCATTAGTTCTATAGACGGTTTCATCGGATGCACGTGCGTTGTCGCGTCTAACTTCCGGTCTCTGTTTGTTTAATGGTCTGACTAATGGCTAAACTGAACTCTGGAACAAATACATGGTCGAAAATAACAAATGTTTTGATTTCCTAAAGATGATGGGAGATGGCGATCATGGATTAGCACAATGTGAAGAGAGGTTTGGCAGCTGATCTGTAGTTAACATTGTATACATAGTACACGTCATTTACCACAGTAAAGTAAGCTCAGTGTAGTTTTTATCAGTTACTTGGAGTTGCTGACAAATGCTGTTATGTTTAAGATAACAAGACAGTGATTAAAATAATATAAGGTTGGATTTGGTGACTTACACATCCAACTCAGAAATCGGGAAAAAAAACCTAATATGAAGAAATTTATTTCCATGCCTCCAAAACACTCTTAACCAAAACAGATCAAAATCTTTGTACAAATTCAAAGATCATCATCTTCTGACAGTAAGAGAAAAACACCAAAAGCACAGACTGCTCTGCCCTGTATAAATATGTAAAGTAGCCATGTTACAATTAACCCCACGTTAGTTTGTGCCCCACTCACCCCTACTTAATAGTCTATTTATAATAGAGACACTACAGGTGGATACAGTAAAGTCATTATAATCACCACATGCAAATTAGGTGTTTACAAATGAAAATGCACTAATGCATGTGCATACATTTGACAAATAACTGCAAGTGAATTGGATAAACAAAATAACTTGGCATTTTACCACGGAACTTTCCAAATTAATGACTTTTTCCATGAAATGTATTTATACAGATTAGCATGTTTTGGTTAAATTACAAAAATCTATATATGCAAACAGATAAAGCATAGATACCATCTAACTGTGTATTTTAAAATATATATTTCGATTAGCATTCCCAAAAAAGTTGTGCTCTAAGCATGTGCTCTCACCTAAAACTAGCTCTATAACTAGCACACAGGTCATAGTGTATAAAAGCGTTTTCTCACCTTGCAGCCATCCTCAAGAACAGTGTAAGTGAAACGGCTGTTGCCCTCTGCCTTGATTTCCACGTCGTTGGAGCCCCGCAGCAGCAGAGCTTTCTTCAGGTTGCCATTGGCTTCATCCATGTAGGCCACGCTGTTTTTGCAGTGGTATGTCAGGTTCTGTGAGGCCTCTGTGGACAGTAGTCTCAGGAAGGTCATCTGTATACTTGCTGTATTAGGTGCCAGATTGTCATCCCCATAGCTAAACTGTGGTAGTCATAAAAAGACAACTTTGGTTACCCAGAGGTTATCTTGTTTTTGCAGAAAAGTCTTAAAAGATTAACTTACGTGGAATCCACCATTCATGGCTTCTCCAAACCAAACATGCTTGCGTTCAGTACCCTTCGTGGTCCACCAGTTCTTGCGTGGTATATTTAAGGGTTTTGGATACACACAGGTCTCACCAGTCTCCATGTTACAGAACACCTTGATAGCATCAACAGTGCAGCCCTGGTTAGGATCGATCCAGTACTCGCCTACAGAGAGAAACAATTCATTTGTCAAGATTAATTATTTTATAAGTTTTACAGAAGGATTGTCAAATATATACTGCAAATTTTTGGGCTGTCAATTTAATACATCCATTAAGTGCTATTAATTATGGAAACAAATAATGTTTTTTTATAAAATTTTTGACAAAAAAAATAATTTTGAAATGGCCCTACACTAGACTCACCACTCTTCCAATCTGGGTGGCAGAGTCGGAGATCTCTGCAGGTACGGGCAGGGTTCTTCTTAGTCCCATCAGGGCTGCGGATGTTCTCCATCTGGTTGTTCAGGGTCTTCAGAGTGGCATCTACCTCTGTGTCATGCTGGCGAATTCCGTCTGCGGCTTGGTCTGCCCTCATGTACCTCGAGGGATCTGGACCATTCTCAAGGTTAGAGAGACCAGCAAATGCAGACATGTCAATGCCAGGCCCTGGAGGGCCAGGAGGACCGGGGGGCCCGGGGTTTCCACTGGGACCCTGAGGAGAAATGAATGAAATGAATCATCTACACTGCTTTAATGTTAGATGTCTCAAGTTATATAAGACTAATATTTGTAGCACTCACGGCTGGCCCAGTCTCTCCAGAACGACCACGAGGTCCAGGGGGTCCGATGGGTCCAGGCATTCCATTTGTTCCCTCTTTTCCAGATGGACCAACAGGGCCTGGGGGTCCCTTTTAAGAGTTAGCAGGACAGAGTCTCAGCAGAAGTCAATAAATAGAACATTGTGCATTAATATTTGAAGATGCCCTGATACATACTCTCGCTCCACCTGGTCCAGCGGGTCCAGTAGCACCCTGGTCACCAGGCTGCCCCTATGGGTGAATTGTGCAAAATGCTCTTCTGTTAACAAACAAAATGTTGATAAATTGATTACAATTAACAAAAACAGCAACTTACAGGAGGCCCTGGCAAACCCTGAAGTCCGGTGAATCCTCTGTGTCCTTTCTGTCCTCGATCACCCAAATCACCAGACTCTCCCTTATCTCCACGTGGTCCTTGTGGTCCCTGTGATTGTTGAACATAAGCATGGTGACTTCACATTATATCTACAACCTTGATTCAGATTTTAAAAATCAGTATGTGCATGACAATTATTCAGACTGAGAATTGAGGAAAATGACATGGGTTTGTAATGTGTGATTACAAAGGTACTTACAGGCATTCCTCGACCTCCAGCAGGGCCAGGAGGTCCAGAAGGTCCTTTTGGTCCCTGCAAATAAAGGTAATCAGTTATTAGTGTAGAGGAAGATATTATGCCAAGAAGTGACCTTTCCTTTTCCTAGTACATTTTAAACAAAACACGAAGAGGAGGCGTGTATGCACAAGGTGCTGCCTTTTAGTAACTTCTTAGTTTTTTTTATGAGTATTGATTTGGGGGAAGAGGACGCCCAGACATCATCTTCCCCAATATAATGATTTATTAGAGGCTGTTATCCAGGCTGTAGCCTAAAAAAATCGACTGGCCTGAGGAGAAGCAGAGCGCTCATCCACAAAGTAAGGTTGACAAGTGCTTTTTAATAAAAAAATTACAGCCTCAGCGTTGAAGTTTGCTTTTTTTCCTGGACCTGCACAGCGAGCTATCCAGGCTCTGGAATCATCCTTACTCTGCCTGTATTTATTTTCTCTGGCTGAAAGATCATGGTTATGGGGCGATGCCTGAGTTTGAACAGATGCTGGCTAGCTATCTGTTCCCTTTATCCTTTAAGGCTCCAGCGCTGCCCATCCAACTGTTCAGGGTGACATCAACTTTTTGTGGGCAAAGCTTATTCAGCAGCAGGTCAGTCTAGCCTCCACACCATGACTCTTTTGCAAGCTTACCTGGCTGACCTGCTGAAGGAGCTGGATAGGGGTTTTAACCCTGATAAAATTAAGGAGCTCCATTAAGCCCTGGATGTCTCTAAAGAGTCGCTAAAGAGATGGCCACAGCATTAGGATTTTCTGTGGCTGCCCTGGTCACCACAGAGAAACATCTGTGGCTGAATTTATCAGATATTAAGGCCGCTGATTAGGCGGTTCTTTTTGACGCCCACTTTCCCTCTTGGGCCTTTTTGGTGACTCCATTAATAACATTGTTGAGAGGTTTCAGGAGGCTAGAAAACCCCAACTGCCATGCTGGAAAAGAGTTTGCTACACTAGGATTGGATTTTGGTGGGTTAACATAACAAATGCCCAATTCCATCAGATAAGGCTGCTAGGACAACTCCCGACACCTCAGCAACAAAACTCAGAAGAAGAGGATGTTTTGACAGGTCTACAGTAGTTATCCTTATCAACAACCCCCCATTCTCTCGTCCTAAACAAGGGTGGCCATAAATTACTTAAGGAACAGCATGACCATGCAGCAGTGTTGGCTAAAACAAAGAACAAATCTTTACAAATGCCAAGGGCATTTTGAAGTGGTTTGGTAAGTAAAAAATGCATAGATCAAATTTTAAAGACAAAGTTTAACGTCTTAAATGCTATGCAAATGAGTTCTTCACAGTGAAGAAAGGTTGGCCACACTCCGTGGGCTCCTTCTGATATCAACAGCCAATCACAGTTCTGCAAGAGAAAAGCGCTAAGATGCAACCTGTTCCTTATCAAAAAGGGATAAAAGTACCCTTTCCACAGACATTTCTTGTCCTGAGTTTTCGGTTAGGAAGCGTAACAGTTCACCCATCGGACTGTCCCCCTGAGAGAGCCAATAACAGATCATCGGCTTGAGTGCTGGGAAACTTAAAGATCACCAAGTAGCGCGCCATGATTGTAATGATTGTAACAGCCACGTTCTGAGTCTCCAGCTTTCCTGTCCAGAGATTACAATGAATCACACCACGTTCCCGAGCTTCTCATCCAGAAAGGCAACAGTTATCGTCTGAACCAAATATCCAAAACCCACTAGGCCTATATCTGTAATGTTTTCAACTACTTCTTCAGAAAATTGCAATTCTAAACACAGTGACATGGGGCATTGCAGTCGTCTGTCAATGACATTAATATCCACATTACCCTTTGTTACCACCTTTACTGACGTAGAAACCACATGACAACAGTGTTGTGGACAAATGCGGAAGTAACATAAGTGTAGAGCATTGGTTGGGCTACTCGCTTGTTTATGGACCATGATTACTCTTTACTGTCTGCCGCTGGTTGTGTCAGCAAAGACAATTCCTAAGCGTAAATGTACGGGCCAACCAAACGACCCAAGAAGAGTTTGAGACAAGAAGAGAGAAAGATTGAGAATCAATATCGGTGTCGCATTATCTAGATAGAGAGAGCTAATTGACAGGTTTTGATTCGTAACCCTACAAAAATGTTGTGCTATCATATCGATCACAAGAACAAGTTTGTAGACTGTAGTCTATAGACCCTTTGCAAACACGTAACCTAGACCACGTGACGACGCCATGCTGGACGACAAAATCACTGACGCACTAGGTTGATTAGTAATAGACGAGCGGGATTTTTGATTAGTTTTAAACAGTTTAAATATATATTACACTAAAATACATGGCTTCTTATATTAAGGAAGTTGTTGTGCCGTTATCGGTCGAGGTAGGGCATTTGGTAGGTCCTCACAAAAAGCGCTATTTAGAGAAGTTAGAGATAGCGGGACTGGATACCGACCCTTACCTTCTTCCTCCTTCAATTTTCACGGACCTCATTAAATCGCTGAGTCTGCCCGACTTCAGCCCGCATGATTTGTACCACTATGTGGTAAACGGGATATCCCCATACACTGGTGCTGATCTTAAGGCTTTTAAAAGTCTGCAGAGCTGCCAACTTCTGAGTTCAACTTGGAGTGAGATTTTTTTTGGGGGGTGGGGGTTTGTGGTAATAATTTGTCCTAACCATTTGCCAATTGATAATAGTGTGGATTTTAGCTATTTCTGTGTTAAATAGTTGGAAAAGACTGCGTTAAAATGGTTCACAATACAACTCGAATCATATTTTAGAAATTAAATTGAAATAAAAGCTTTTACTGAGTTTAAATGCCTGAGATTAGAGTCTTTACTATTATTTTATACACTTCTATTATGCTTTCCTTCTGATAAAAGTTCCAAAAAGTTCTTAAAATCTAATGAATAGGCTACTGGTCTCTGTAAAATGTATAACTGCAGATAACAGCAGCTTTGATTCAGTTTATCCACTGAGAAAGAGAAGCGTAAAGTGATGATTTGTGATTGGTGATAGAGGGACTGTCACAATCAAATAAACCAAATGAGTAGTTAATATTAAACTAAAGCAACAGATAATGTGTATGTCAAGACCATATAATTATATTTCATATATATTATTGTTTATAGATGTCAAATATCAATTGACCTTTTTCTCTTTTATTAAAACCTGTCACCGCAAACCTCACACAGGCTTGTACTGCTGGCAAACATGCACACGCGAGTGATGGTTGATTAAAATTGCTGTTTTCTGAGGGTATCTGCGTGCGTGGAATCCGGGCAGGTCTCTGCTTCTCATCCAGACCTTGACACTTTGTGTGTTCGACTGGTGCGGAGCTGACTGATCGGCGTATGACATCAGAGTAACGCGAGAGCAAAGGTAAAGGCGGACCCTTTTGTAACATTTCGACTTGCTCTCGCGGTACTCTGATGTCCTCGCTGCCGAACTTCCTGCGCAGCGCCACATAGAGTGAAATGCTCTTTGACTCTTTGCAGCAAAGTACCAGCAACATGAGAAGTGGTGGCACGCAAAAGACAGTGAAGGTACGCTTAAATATAAAAGTGTCAGTACTGCGAGCACTGGTTTAGCTACTTACATTGTGTAAATGGATGTGTGGCGTGAGAGCGTGAGAATGGGGTCAATTGCGTGGGTCTCACGGTGAATGTGTGAGAGTTAGCAGCTATGATTTATGGTGTCACTGCAGCATTAAACAATAACATTCATGAAAAATAATGTATTTATGCCACTTTTCTGTAATGGTAGGTGCATCATAGCAACACGAAATAACCATTTTATGACCCTAACGAACACAAACACGTACTTGTTCGGCTTGCCGTCCGTCTACAACATAGCACTTCCGCCGTCCGTCATGGCATCCATAATTCGCGCGAGTAGAGCGTGACGTCACGTGCAAGGGGTTTATATAGACAGTGAAAACAGTATGTCTTCCCACGGATGATATAGAGGCGCATCAAGTGGTATAATACATAACACAACATTCCATGGTGTCATGTCAAAATGGTCATGTTCCGACACTTACTAAATCCAGTATTGGATAAAGCTTGTTACTGTAGCAGCTACAGTGTAGCTATCATAATTGTCCATCATAACATTAGACACACAGGGACAGAAATAAGTAATTAAGGCGTAGTGGGCATTTCGTTCCCATAGCGTCACTACAACGATGCAATGCGAGTATGACTGTAAACCTTGTTCACTGCAAAGAGAACGAGACACTAAAGATATGCTTTTCGGATGCTCTGTTATTCTCCCCCTATTGGACGGTTTTTGACATACACGCTTCTGAGGCAATCAAGCAAATGCGTTCTCATACCATCACTACGGCGATGCAGTGTCTCGTTCCCGTGTCACTGATGTTAAAATCTGTAACTCAGCTGTTTGAGCTGGACTTTTTCAATAAACGTTTCCTTTTGTACTGTTATACAATATAAAATAAGGCAAGTTTTTCATAGTCATTTTCATAAGATTAAGAATTTAAGATGGCACTACAGCCCTTACTGTCATACTGAGTCATACTGCCCTTACTGTAAATAAGTTTTATCTAAAGAAATAATTTAGTTTGATTCTGTGCTGATTTTGCTTTACTTACGGCCTCTCCTCTGTCTCCCTGTTTACCGGTGGGTCCGACCGGACCAGGTGCACCAGTACCACCTGGAGCACCAGGAGATCCAAATGGACCGGTTTCACCTCTGTCACCCTGAACATAAAGTAATAGTTAGGAAAATGGATTCAAAGTTTAGAACTATTTTCTACATGATAAGAACTGAACTTTGAATATGAATCATTCTTTTAACTTAAATAATCTTGGTAACACATTACAATACGCTTGTATTTGTTAACATTTAAGGTGCAGTGTGTAACTTTTAGGATGATCTTTTGACAGAAATTCAATAAAATATACATAACTTTATTATCAGTTGTGTATAAAAAACTTTACAAAATGAACTGTTATGTGCTTATAACCTTAGAATGAGCCATTTTTTATTTATATACGCCATTTTATGCCACAATGTTTCTACAGTAGCCCTAAACAGACAAACTGCTCTACAGTTTAACATTTTGTCACTGCTGTTTTGTCGTAGAAAACAACATGTTTGTCCTGTGGCGGCTACCATAGCTTCTCTATGCATTTCGGTGAAAGGTGGACTGAGCCATTGGTTGCAATTCACAATCTCACTGCTAGATGCTGCTAAAATCTACACACTGCACCTTTAATAAACACATTAGCTAACATACACTAACAATATATGTTTATTAATCATATAGAATTTATTAATAAATTATATATAATTTATTTATCATTGTTCATGTTAATCCAAATACAATTGTTCATGTTAGTTCATTGTGCATCAATTTATGTTAACAGTTATAACTTTAAAGTATAATTGCAGAAGTATTGTTTATTGTTAATTCATGCTGGCTAATGCATTAACTAAAGTTAACAAATTAACCCTGTAATGTGTTACCATAATCTTTGTATTCAGTAAAACTTAAATTTAGTCGTTGAATAAACCATACAGTATATTGAATATCAGTATATCAACAGTAATATTAAATTTTAAGCAATACTGTATATGAAACTGCTACTGTATGCCATTAGAGGTCACAAATATTCAGTTAACCTCCATTCACTATACTGTTGTCCCCACCTTGATTCCTGGAGCACCATCTCGACCAGGAGGACCATCAGATCCAGGATTTCCCTACAAAACAATACAATACAAAATCAATTTTAAGTAGTGAAGCTTAAGTAGTTTTACATAGTTTAATATATATTACATACATATAGAAGGCAAAATTGCTGTTTTTGCGGAGTCAAGAAATGTCTAAACATTTAAATGTGAATATGAGACAGAAGAAACAGAATGTCACAATTTTTTACCTGTGGTAATATAATTTTTAAACTCAATGGGTCAACACGTTTGTATTTTAATTTTGCGTTAATTGTTCACACATGAATTTTGAAGATTGTGTAGTATCAGTTTGATTTATTGCTTCTGCAGTCTTAGTCGAATACACATGTTTCAGGATGAAAGGTTGTTGTTATTGTTTGTTGGTAAAGCATGTATGTATTGAAACATAAATAAATGTTATGTCACATTTAAAGTAAAATGTCTCATTTTGTACTTTTATCTTAACAGCAAACAGCGCAAACATTTTGTCTTTACTGTCCCAACACTTATGGAGGGCATTGTAAAGTTTATATTGAATATATGTATGAAACTGACCTCTCGACCAGGTTCTCCAGCAGATCCTGTCAGTCCAGGAGATCCTACAGGTCCTGGGGGTCCACGATCTCCAGGTCCACCAGCAGCCCCTTGTTTTCCAGGCTCTCCCTGTCAATGACATCAATACCATTATCAGCTGATTTATGAGCATGGAAAGACAGATGTGTTTATTTTATGAATGTGTTTGTCATATAACAAGTCCCTTGAATCTCAGAAGCTGGCAAATGTCACATTTCTCTAAACAAAACTGTTTTCTGACTAATCAGAAATGTCTTTCTATATATCAACCCACCCGCACCCTAAAGGTCTGTGTGTTTATCTGACAGAACTCACAGAAGGTCCAGGCAAGCCAGGAAAACCTCTTTCACCACGCTGTCCAGGAAGTCCAACAATACCACGCTGTCCTGCCAGACCCTGGGGACCTGATGGGCCATCCGGACCCTGGAAGATCACAGTAAAAACTACATATAAATCAAATGAAAATACAGTATTTATTCAAACTAGTCATTAATATGACAATGACTAATCACTATAGCTATAGCACATACTGTTGATTTGATCTTTCTATTTTGAGAAAATTCTCCCTATATGGAGCCAGAACTAAAAAGCTGAATTTGTATTTGACATTTGAGTGTTTTCATCTTTACAGGTAACCGTCTGTTGGTTAAAGATTGAGTTGAATCTTTTATTTTAAAATTATTTTAAGTGTTCATCTTCAGATTTAAAGATCATGAGAAACATTTCTTTGTGGCATATAATAAAGTTCGAAATGAACTTGAAAAGGTACTAAATAATTAACAATAATTGAGTAAGATGGGGTTAAATCAAAGCTGACCGCCGTTTTCATAAGAAATTTGAAGGGGACATAAAGCGATCTTGAATTATTGTACAGTTTGTGGAATAAATCACTTTTTTTGTGGGGGTGCAGAAATTTAGGCCTACCTAAAAGTGCCTACTGACACTGGTACCACCTGACAAACCAGATCCACTAACCAATAAGAGTTTTGCACATATGTGTGTGTTTGTCTTGATGCGCAGCGCAAACTGGTTTAAATCTTTGCTATTATTAAGTGTAATGCGTTCATTTCGTAAAATGATTTTAACTTCTTAATCATTACTGAATTAATCAGATGCATTGATGTAAACACTTATACTCTTTGTCCTGCATGTATAGTTTTTTCAGTCAAAGTGAGGTGTGTTTAATGAAAATCTACATACAGGAGGACCATCTTCACCAGGCTCTCCCTTCTCGCCCGAAGTACCAGCTGGCCCACGTAAGCCAGCATCACCCGGTCTTCCAGGAGGACCGCCATCACCACGTACACCCTTTGGACCATCTTTACCAGGAGGGCCAGCAGAACCAGCAGGACCTGGGTTACCCTGAAAATGATTAACATATGAACACATAAAGAAACTCATCAGGAACTAACAACTGCGGTTGGGGTGTAACATCTGCTCATTATATTGATTCATGGATAAAATTCCAATTTAATGGTTTGGGGCGATTCGTAATTACTTTACCAAATGGACTAAAGACAAAAACAGTACACTCTAAAAAAACAAACAGTGCTATATAGCACCAAAACTGTTGATTTGAATCGTAACCATAGAAGAACCGTTTTTAGTGCCATATAGCACCGGTGAAGAACCGGTGAAGCACCTGTGTAGAACCATATAGGGGCCATATAGCACCACATTTGGTTCTACATAGCACTATATGGTTCTACACAGGTGCTTCACCGGTGCTTCACCGGTGCTATATGGCACTAAAAACGGTTCTTCTATGATTACGAGCAAAGAACCACTTTTGGTGCTATATAGCACCGTTTGTTTTTAGAGTGTATGAACATTTGGAATAGTAAAGTAGGTAAAGACTTTTTATAAAACTCAATTTACAGAACGCAGCACAACCAAAGTTAATATATAAAAACTTTTCTGTATTGTTAGTTAACAGGTCTGCTTTGATTAGCTTGATACTTACATTAGGACCTGGCGGTCCAACTCGACCAGCAGCTCCAGGGAAACCTGTGGCACCCTACAAACAAAATCAGACAAATATTAGTTTGATATCTAGAGTTTAATTGAAATACTTTATGTGTTTGTACTTACAGGAGGTCCTTGAGCACCACGAGCCCCCTTTGGTCCAGACACACCAGTTGGTCCCTATAACCCAATAAATAAACACTTTTGAATGAAGACTGAAACTAGGGTTAAGCCTGAAGTATAGTTCAGCGTAGAGTAAGCGTGATGAAAACTTGAGAATAGTTCATGCGTACTATACACAATCTGCTGGATTGTTGCAATTTTAAGTACTGAACTCAAGTAAATATCTCACTTACACTAAACTACTGCTACATGTCCTGTATCATTGTGTCTAATTCTGTGTATACTGTACCATATTGTATTATGTACATATGAACTGTATATTGCATATAGTGGGTTACTGTGTTTAGTGTATTTTTTGTTGTAACTTTTTAACTGCATAGCTGCCAGGTCTATGCACACATAAGATTTTTACTCACGGTACACCTGTGTCAAGCATGTAATAAAGTGATTTGATTTGATGTAGTATGTAGGCAAGTAGTGGTATTGCAATTTGCATAGAAGGTTGAATCAGAATGAATAATGATTTGCAAAGCTGTGCGTTCAACTATGCTTGTAAAATAACAAGCTATACTCCAGGCTTTTTTTACCTGAGGACCTGGAGATCCGGAGGGTCCCTGAGGGCCAGGAGCACCAGCGTCACCTTTCTGTCCCCCTTCACCCTGTTCTCCTTTAACACCAGGCTGTCCATCTGCACCCTAGCAAAGAAGACGACACCACTTTATCATTAAATACAACAGTCAAGTCAAGGTTTGTAAATAGTAAACCTCTAATGTATTTTTCTCCTTTACTATATCCACACATTCATGATTTGGCCTGTGAGGCACACGGCTGTTCTCAAACATTAAATTAAAGTGACATTAAAACAACAACTATGATGAAGTAAGATGAACAATAATATTAAAACACAATTTCTAAATGCACTGCAGTTTCATTTCTTTCACAATGTGTATTGCAGCAAATCAGATTTTTGGAAAAATAAATGTTATAGCAGAAAAAAACAAAATATTTTAAAGCAATTTTCATTACAAATTATTCCCCATTCCCCCAAACATTATGCTTTACTGAAGAAACTTATGTAGTGTCATACATGGTCCACACGCTAAAGGTCTGCACTCCTGTGGGACCCGATAAGGATTCTTGCAGTGCGGGAATAAAATTCAGAGTAAAAGATGGTAGCGGTCAAAACTCTGGTGTACTTTGGACAGGAGAGAGCGGTCTGACAATAGCTCATTTTTGACAGAACAGTATCTGCACTTTATTCATTCTAACTGACCACCTATACAGACCCATCTGAGGAGCTGTTCAGTACTGAAACCATTCTTTACTTGCACGGATATTTAAATGCTTTATTTGTCAGTGGGGCAAGTATTTGGTATTCATTTATGTCATATATTGCTTAGAATTTTGAGTGATATGACCTATTTCATTTATTTTTCTGTTACATTTTGCATTTACTGTAATTGTTTTGAAAAAATTCTGCCCTGTAAACCTGGCAAGATGCCTTTCCATTCCGGTGTTGCCACGAGTGCACCTTAAAAGAGAGCGCATTCAGCCATTGGAGACTCCTGACCCAGGGTTTAGGAAACCACAGTGTGAAACGTCAGATTATGAAATCCAGGGTTATCTCTTAACCCCTGGTTAAGTACAAACAGTGTGAAACATAAAAAAACAGATAACCTTAACTATGTCCAGTGTGAAAAGCTTACTTACAGCCTTAATAGCTACCTAAAGGTTCGTTATAGTTGTGCGTAGGTCCTATGGTGTAGCCGCGACAGCGTAGGTTCCGCGTCGGTTTTCATTTACACTTTTGCGTCGTCATTCGCGTCGACGTGCAAGCACACGCGTAGATCGCCGGTAGGCAGTATCCACACGTGTAACCACAGTAGCAGCACGACCATCAAAGAAGAAGAAGCTTGGCAAGTTAACACACAAACAAAGCTGAAACAGCAACTTGTTGTGTATGTTTTGAGAAGACCAGCAATGATGGAAGTAAATAAACAGCGACTTTTGTTGCCGTTTGAGCAGGGGCGTAGGCAGAAATTGTATTTTGGGCGGGCCGGAGCAAAAGTGAGTGGGCCTATAGTTTATCAGAATAAAATTACTTAAATAATAATTAAACCTTAGAGTGGAAAAAAACAATAGACAAACTGCAAAAACAGTGACACCTTTACTTTTCAATTTTTGGCAAAGTCAATAATAAAACACTGTCTAAACATGTTCAACCAACAGAGCTCAATAAAGGCTGAACAAACCAGGCAAAAACAGTTCACCTGAAATAAAGTAGGCTAAAAATAAATTGAAATGACGAAAACTCTCAGCAGAGCACGGTTTGAAATAAATAACAACCAGTGTTGGGCAAGTTACTTCCAAAGTGTATTACAAATTACTGTAATTTGAAAGTAATTAGTTACATTACAATATTACTGACTCTGAACTGTAATGAGTTACACTACTTTTGCGTAACTTTTGAGTTACTTTCATCAAAATAACAGAAGTATGACTAGGCATTATAAAATGTTAAAATGTAGTTTATTGATGCTTATAAATCTAGAAGTTATGTGTTGGCCCTCGAGCTTTGAATAGGCACAGTGAAGACTTATGGCAAAAAACAGTAACAATGACTGTCAGAGTCATAAACATGGACAAATGATCTGGTAAAAGTCTGGTAAATGATGGTACACATACCAAACACAATAGAGCTAGAGCCCACTATAATGCAACCTATAGACTAATAACATGGCAAGACACGCAACCTCTTTTCATTTCTATTCTTTAATTCACTTTTAATTCAGATTCACAGCACAAACCTGGCTTGCACTGGGTTGACACAACTTATCAAAAAGTGCTATTGGAGGGTCAGGCCTCAAGGAATACAGCTAATTTCAGTACAATATAAGGATTACATGTAGGTTAACATATAATTGCTTAATACAACACAGACAAACAGAGGAACACTGCTTTTTGCCAAACAATGAATATAGGCTCCCATACAAAGGCTGGTAACAGTTATGTTTAAATGTACTATTTAAATAACCATGTTTAAGTCTACATTAATGTTACGTTGTAGTTTAGGTTGCTGTTTGTAATAAAACTGTAGATAGCATAGGAATAGCCTAGCAATCTATTATGTATATGGACTGAAACCATAGCAACGTTAGCTTACCTTGTCATTGCTGGTGTGATGAAATGGATTTTACTAGCAAGATTTTTAAAAGTCTCTTTACTACTGAGGTTTAAGCAGCACAGGAGACCGATAGAAACTTTCTGTTGCTTTTACTTAGTGCTCTCATTCGCAGAATTTTGCGTGTGCGGCGCTACCGGACCTGATTGCGACCACTTTAGTCAATGCTTATACAGCCGCGGACTTCCCAGATTCGGCTCTTTAAGAAACGCGTCAAATACAAAATTAAAGTAAGAATGAACATGCTGCATACAGCACCTGGAAACAGACATACGCTGCGTCCCAAACCGCCTACTTCCATACTATATAGTAGGCAAAGAGTACGAGAAGTAGTGCTTTTCGCCTACTATATAGTATGGAAGAATGCTGTTTGGGACGCAGACATTACTATTTTACCCGCAGCTTTTTCCTGTGTGGATGCTGGTCGCGCGCATTAGTCAAAAATAAAAAAAATAAAATAACACGTCTATTTTTGAAATGCATTGTTGTAACGCGCTCGTTACTAAGACTGTAACGAGTAAAATATTACCAAAATGTTATTAGTAATGCGTTATATTACTGCGTTACAGCTAAAACTAATATATTACTGTAATATATTATATTTTGTAATGCGTTACTCCCAACACTGATAACAACACATTGCCTAAGTTATGTTAAATCAACCATATACAGTGCAATCAGCCTGTTGGAAATTAAGCTTTTGTGCCAAAAATAGCAACTCATTTAAATTAAACAATGTAAGTTTAACCTATAAGGCTGGCATACATCTATACACAACAAACCACTTAGTTAAATCACTTCACGAGCAAAAATAAGGAAATTAGTTAAACAGCATGCCTACCTTTGTTGTTTTAATTCTACAAAAGACGCAAACGCCCGGGTTTGATGTTGAAAACAGAAATGATCTCATTATAGTCCAGAGTCACAGAGTTCTTTTTAAAAAAAACAAAAGGTTGTTGAGGCGGGTAGTAACTCATGGATGCAAATTGGGTTGTGAAGGTGGTTCATCAATTGCAGTTAGATCGGCGGGTAACCTGTGTCAGACTGACCGGGAGAGAGCACTGGAACTGCTGCCAGAGAGCAAGCGGCAGCCGGCGCCACCAGCGTCTAGAACTGGGCTGGTAAGACTCGGTAGATGGAGGCAGTGGCGTATCTTCTTCATCAAATCGTGCTTTTTTAAATAACACATTAAAGAAACTTTAGCCATTATTGTGGCAATGTTAATATTAGCTAAAAAAGCAGTTAGCAAAGTTAGCTGGCAGACTGCCAGCACCCGCCGACCGCCGCCCCCCACAGAGTCTATCTATCAGAACTCCTAGCAACCAAGCAACCAATTACGTTTCGGAAGCTTCCTACAACTTGCTTCAACAATTCCATTTTATTTAGAAAGCAAATTAAACACACACCAGTCAATAATAAAGCCGGTTTATGTTAATATATTTTATTAAATACATTTGAATAATAAAAAATAAACTAAAAATGTATTTTGGTTAAACTTGCCTGGGCGGGCCAGGGAGTTATGTGGGCGGGCCAGTGCCGCCCTGGCCCATTACTGGCTACGCCCCTGCGTTTGAGTTAAATCACTCCTCAACTTGGCTCATCTTTGTTTTCACCGTCGCAAACGGAAATACCTATGACGCAGTTTTTTTACCTGATGGGAGGGGTTCTGGTGGACCAATCACAGCGCTTGCGGTCCGCGTAGAACTTGCACGTGAGGCTACGCAGAGCTATGCACAGGCTACGGATAACTTACGGCGTAGCTAAGGCGTCGAGCTTACGCACAACTATAAATCGGGCTTTACCTGCTTGGTTGACATGATTTCCAAATGACTTTTTGCATTCACCGGTTCTATCAACAAATTCATGTGTATTACCCTGCCCATGGCGAGGCTTTACAACAACAGTACACTGATAACAGACAATTGTGCTTTTCAACCACATGGGGCAGCAGTGAGACAGACTTACATAGTGGCGCTTTAAAATATTTTTTTATGTTGACAAGATGAATAAAGATAACTGACGCAATTTTTGTATAGCAGACATTTATATTTGTTATACCCAATCTCTCTCTTTCAGTTGGAGACATTTAAATGTGAAATTCTGAAAACTATATATCTGTTCTGACCTCTCTGAAGTAGTTTGATTTATTTAACATAATTGTGTTTGCAACACTGCCCTCTTTTGGTTAACCTGCAGCAGTACCTCTGGCTTAAGTTTCACTTTCAGTTAGTTGAGTGTGCCTCAGAGCAGAGTGCTGGTGTTGTTTTCTCTTGCTGCAATTTCTTCCTTTTACATTGTTGCCTTGGATATTATTTGTCCGTAAGTACTGTATTTATCACTAAAACATGTTAAGAGTAATTGTACTTGGCTAAAATTTGGTTTATTGAAGATTTCTTATGTCAAATGACTAAATTGCTAGTTAGGCTAATTGTTAGCATGGCTATTAGCAATGACTCAGCATTTGACTCAGCATTTTTGTTGCTATAAGTTGTATTCATTATTTATCAGTATTGTTTTTGATCACATTTCTGTTTGTATTTTGTCTTTTGATTGAGTTTTACAGTGCAATAAGAAAAGTAAAGTTTCTTCATGGAACTCAAGAAAAGTTATGCCTTGTGTTTTTTCTGGAGAACTTTACACTGTTAGCTAACTGTCAAGCTTTGAAGAAGCAACTCATTGCAAGGACAGTATAATATCCCTCGGGTCGGGAATTCTAAACAGATGGGGGTAAACACAGAGTGAGTTTTAAGCGGGAGCGGTACAAAAAACCAACACAGACCACATGCAAATAGTAAGGTGAACTGGCATAGACACACATTAAAAAAGTAAATACTACAGTGTTTCCTATACATTCCTTCAAGTGGTGGACCACCACAGTAAGACAATTACAACCACACGATATAGGAAAAATTTAACATTACAAACAAAACACAAATACAAATAAGCACAAGGCCCAGTGTTTAGAAGCACCCCTTTAATTATAATCACTACAACCAAAACCCAAATGTCACATCAAATCACCTGCTTATTTTGTTAATGTTTCTTATGGAAAATGGGTGTCTTTTGGTGGCACTGAAGTAAATTTAAAATAATAAAAAATAGCATGGCCAGTCTGGGTCCTTGGCACACTAAGCTGCAGCCTATGCAAGTCTGTGCATTAATCTACGCTTGTGTCTAGGTATTTATTATGTCTATGAGTTCAAAGATTTCGTCACGTGTGGACCCTTTAACTTGATTGCGTAGTACATGGCAATAACAACAGCACATTTTGCTCAGAAGGATAACTTTGAAAAGCAGATGTTCACTTTAAGTGCGTTATGTCACCCGACTACCAGTTTAATAACTGTATCTTATATGAAAATAAACTCGCTGTACTTACTGGTGGACCAGCAAAACCAGCGGGACCAGGAGGACCAGTTTCTCCTCTGTCACCCTGTCAAACAGATAAATACACTATGAACACTGTACTATTACATATGTAGTATAATATGTTCTGATGATCAGGAGCCTCGTGTGATGATGTTCTGTGAGAGACTTACAGGAACTCCACGGGTACCGGCAGGTCCAGAGGGCCCCGCAGGTCCAGATTCTCCCTGACCAATGAAAGACCAACAAATAATGAGTTATTATGAGCTGAAGTGATTGATATAATAAAGACAGTATTGCATGAGCAGATGCAGATAAACAATTAAGTTTAGTTTAGTACCTTTTCACCGTTGGGTCCAGAAGGACCAGTAGGACCAAGTGGACCTGTCAAACCCTTTAAAGACACAAAACACCTTCCTTAAATCCTCCTGTTTTACAGTTTTTCTGAAACAGCATTTTCTTACAGAAGAAGTCTGATTCTCTGAACATATATTGTTTTAACAGCAGGGTAAAACACAAAGTGAATAGTTGCGGTTCTGATAGTAACTACTGTAAATCGTCTTACTCTTGCACCATCTTTACCAGGAGCACCTTCAGGTCCTTTCTCACCAATGTCACCCTGTGAGACAAAGACAGACACATCTCATATACTGACATTTATTATAGTGTCTTCATCTAAAAAGGATTTAAATAAATTTCATTTTTATAGAAAACTAACTTTTTATTTATCAATAATTAGATGAAAATCATTTAAGTATGAACTGTCCAATACCTGTACTTTATACAAACACCAAACGCATGAGAGTTAAAGCTTTCATTAACTATTTCATTGACCGTATAATTTTTAACGGTCCATTCCAAGGGTTGATTTTGTGTCAGGATTTTTGATCTTTGGTTCCAGATCTGACAAAGTCCAATAGATACATCTCATTCAAAACATGTTTGATTATTATGTACTTACTCTGTCACCCTTTGGTCCTGAAATTCCAGGCGTTCCTCTTTCACCAGGCATTCCCTGCAAACCTGGAGGACCCTGAGCGCCAGAAAGACCAGCAGGCCCAACACCACCCTACAGATGACAAGAATTATATGAATGAATGAATGGATGAATGAATGATGACTGCTCAGTCTAATATCACCCTGTGGTTTTCTGTTGAAACAGTACTTACTGTGCAATGCTCTTACAATACAAAACACAAGATTTTCTAAGATTCATTGGTTTATTGCTCAAGGACGATTTCTGTTGTGATTGTTCAGTTAAAGGGATAGTTCACCAAAAATGGAAAATGAGCCTGTGGTTTACTCACCCTGAGATACATATGACCATCTTCTTTGAGTCGAAAAATTTTAACCAAGTTACATTAGAAAATGTCCAGGCTCTTCCAAGCCTTTAAAGGGCGTTTTGCAGGTAAAATTTTCAACGAATTTGTGCAATTTGCTTGTTAATAATAAACATTTAAACTGTTATCCATTGTATTTTATGTTGTTGAGTATCACAAAACCCGAAAAAGTATGAAAAAGTACAGCGGTTTGCAATGATTCTCCTTTCCCCCACAACGCACTGTATGACGTCACGCTGGGGAGAGAATTTACCAAAGCAGCCTTGAGAGCATTGAGAATGACTATAGAAAGACGAGTAAAGTACAGTTCTGATAGCGCAGATTATTTACATAGATAGATAGATAGATAGATAGATAGATAGATAGATAGATAGATAGATAGATAGACAGACAGATAGATAGACAGATAGATAGATAGATAGATAGATAGACAGATAGATAGACAGACAGATGGATAGGCTAGTATAGTGATGGGAAGTCCGACTCTTTTTTGTGAATCAGTTCTTTCGGACAGTTCGTTTCAAAGAACTGGTTCAAAAAACCGATTCACCAGTTCTTAAACGTACTTTACGTAATGACGTCATTCGCATCTAATTCCATCATCCAGGAGGGTAGAATACATAAAACAAATCAAAAATTCCAACTAAAGCACATTCAAAAACGTTTAACAGAAATCATGATCAAGCTCATACCAACTTAAAATATAATCTGCACACACACACACCTAACAAATACATTTTAGTCAAAACGGTGTTTAATATAATTAGCTGTTCCACGCATATTTCGCGTAAGTTTATGGTAATATTAAATAAACTTACTTTATGTCTGTCAATCATCTTAGTTCATGTAGGCTATAGTATTAGCACAGAAACTGTCCGGACTGTTTGGCTCACGCTAGCTCAGTATCCACAGTGTTTGACGCCTCTGTTATTTGATAGACTAGTAAGTGTGGATTAAGGATGTTTAAAAATCTCTAGCCTGGTGGTCAGGACATGAATGGATCAAATCAGCAGATTTGCGAAGTTTTATTTATCTCCACATATATCATAAATAATAATTAGCATGGTAACTTTGCAGTATAACACATTATATATTTCCTACGATGTATATATGATTTCCAAATTATATACGTAAGTATTAAACAGCAATAAATGTCTCATCTATCTCTATGGCTCTGGCTGAGTCTTTCTCCACTTCTCCCCAACGTGACGTCATCGCAGAATTGCGTTAAAATAACCGTTAATACCAAAAACGTAAAAAAGTGGTCTTTAAAAATTATACACATATCTTGAGTGATTTATGTACCCATTAATCGACAGTGGTGGTTAACCTGCAACACGCACTTTAAATGGTACACTCTAAAAACAAACGGTGCTATATAGCACCAAAAGTGGTTCTTTGCTCGTAATCATAGAAGAACCATTTTTAGTGCCATATAGCACCAGTGAAGCACCCGTGTAGAACCATATAGTGCTATGTAAAACCATATGTGGTGCTATATGGCCCCTATATGGTTCTACACAGGTGCTTTACAGGTGCTTCACCGGTGCTATATGGCACTAAAAATGGTTCTTCTATGATTACGATCAAAGAACCACTTTTGGTGCTATATAGCACTGTTTGTTTTTAGAGTTTAGTTAACAGGGATGGAGATTTACAAGCCATAATAATCCATCCTTCTCAGAAGTAATCCACACAGCTTCAATTGGTTAATAAAGGCTTTCTGAGGGTAATTGATGCGATTTTGTAAGAAAAATATTAATATTTAAACTTTATAAACTATAATAACTAGCTTCCAGCAAGGACTAAGGTGCGTTCACAGAGCTTTAACATTATTTTTCTTCTTTGTTTAATAGCGGTTAGTACCAACATTAAGGTGCATTATCGCCACTAGGGATGGGTATCGTTTTTTTTTACCGGATACTGGTGCCAAATTGATACTTTTAAAGGTGGTGTTTGTAAATTTTAGTGCCATCTAGTGGTGAGAATGTGATTGCAACTAGCTCACCCCTCAATTTCAAATCACATTGACCGCCACAGGACAAACATGTCGTCTTCTGAGACAACGTAGAGCAGTTTGTCCGTTAAGGGCTACTGTAGAAACATTATGGCGACTTTCATGTAAGGGGACCTGCGGTGTATGTAGATCAGGGGTGGGGAACCCTGGTCCTGGAGGGCCACTGTCCTGCAGAGTTTATTTCCAACCCTAATTAAACACACCTGAAAATCTAATTCAAGTCTTCAGGATTACTCGGAAATTAAATTCAGGTGTGTTTGATGAGGGTTTGAACTAAACTCTGCAGGACAGTGGCCCTCGAGGACCCAGGGTTCCCCACTCCTGATGTAGATAAAAACGTTTCATTCTAAGGTAATAAATGCATAACAGTTCATTATGTAAGGTCTTTAAACCCAACTGATAATATAGTTATGTATATCATATTGCATTTCTGTCAATAGATCCTCAACAATACACCTTTAAAACAGTGGTGCCTAAACTGATACTTTGATAAAAGGGTCTCAAAACGACAGTGGATATAAATCCATGCATAAAACATGATGAAAAGTCTTCTGTCATTTTCACATAATTTGTTTAATGACTTGGCTAAAGTGCTATCACCTTTTAAATCCTGCACTCTTAATTTCATATTTATATTTCTGTATGAGATTTTTGATGTGTCATACTATAGCTCAGGAAATTAAATGACATTTCAAATCATGTTCTCCTCAGTATCTTCAACACTCCATCCTTAAGGTCAGTAAAATGATTGGTTGTTAAACATCTATTCAGTAATTAGTTAAAGCCTATGCAGCTGCCGCTCACAAAAATATAAAAGGGCAAACTTCAATCGAAAGTGATCTTCTCTATGCCATATTCATCTCTAAGATCCGAACTCTTGATGTTTAAACTCTAGAGAAAGTTGCGTAATTGTGGCCAATTAAAATACACGTGACAAATAGAGCAATGAACACAACATAATTTTTTCTTTATTTGAAGCGACTGTTTTATGCGACATCCTCTCCCGGAAGTGCCCTTCAGGGGTGCAAAAACGCAATTTGGAAATACGTTTAAAAATTAACTTGACACTTGTGAGGGCCACATCCCATCTGAAAGGCCATTAGGGAAAAATATTTCAGTCGACCGTTCAGCTATTTAAGAGTCACTGAAATGAGGCACCAAAATCTGCATTCTGATTCGTTCCAGTCCATAACGGTTACATAGATACCCAACCCTAATCGCCACAGAACCCACTTGAACACAGTATGTTATGTAACGTAATGTTAATGCTACCTGCCATTAAATGAAGAAGAAGAATGTAGAAGCTTAGTGAAGGTGCCATGGTCCTTATAGGATGCTACGTAGTTATTATAGCTTATAAAGATATATCTCCTACAAAGTCGCATAAAAGAGGATGGTTGCATTTTTTTGGGATTCAAAATCTCAAGCCTTGTTAACTACCATTTTAAAGCTTGGAACAGGCAGTACATTTTCTAATATAACTTTGACTTTGTTCCTCTGAAAGAAGATGGTCATATGTGTCTTGGATGGCTTGAGGAGGAGTAAATCAAAAGATAATTTTCATTTTTCAGTGAACTATCCATTTAATGCATGTTTGTAATTGCATTTATGCTTAAAAATTCATTTGGATAAATAGATTGATCTTCTGACCTTGGGCCCATCAGTTCCTGGTGTTCCTGGAAGACCACGAGGCCCCTGAAGGCCAGCTGGTCCTGCACCTCCTCTCTCTCCTGGGAAACCACGCTCACCCTGAGAAGAAAAAAAAACGTATGTGGGGCTTTAACATACTGGGATAAAATGGATGTTCACAAACCTAACAGAGTATAAAGATCTGCGACTCACTCGAGGTCCTGTGGCTCCAGCGGCGCCGGCTTCTCCTGGAACACCCTGAATGAGCAAACATATAGTGTTCGTCACTGTACAAATCATTCATCCGAGTAAAGATGTTTTTCATCTTCTTTAAACCCACCTGGTCACCAGGTTTACCTCCCTCACCAGGGGGGCCTGGGGGTCCGGGCAGACCCTAAGAAAATCCAATAAGACATGTTCACATTTCCTGCATCAGTGGTTATTTTAAAATCACAACAATTTATAAAAGAGAACAATCTATCTACGAGACAAAGATTCAGGCATTGCTGTAATTGTGACTGTATTATTAAGAATATGCTGGGGTTTAATAGAAAATAACATAGCAACTCACCTGGAAACCTGAAGGACCGGGCTGACCCTGTTCACCTCTTTCACCTGCAACCCCCTGAAATCATGAATCAAAGCTACTTTAACCCCAATGTGTTAATGCAGGCAAATATCGCAAGTTCAGATTTGGTCTTTGAAAAACACTTACAGCTGGTCCTGGAGGTCCCGCCGCACCGGTCTCACCATCTTTACCAGGCAGACCCTACAGAGGGTAAGACAGAGATCAATGTCTTCATTTGATTAATTCTACAATAGCTCTGAATGGACTCTTAAGTCAAGATTTCTACCGATGCAAATCACTTTATCAGTTATGTCGAAATCTTTATCACTGGTTTACAAAGATACATTTAACCAGATGAGTGAATGTTTAAACCAGGAGTACAAATGTAAAGATTCATCCTTCAAAGAATGGAGGGGATTTTTTTAAAGCTTTTTAGTGACTCTACACTTTATTAAGACTTGGACATATCCCTATAATAAGACAGGTAAAATAATTTCTTCCTGCCTTTTCATTTAATAAGATCAGTAGGTCAGTAGGTCCTACATATATCAGTGTCACTCTGAGTAATAAAAACATAAAACCTTTAAATAGGAGGTCGCAAAAAACGAATAACGTAGCTTAACCAGAAGCAGAGGGCAGCTACAACCGCTCTAAATAACTTAAACATCACAAAATAGTTTCACCCATTAAACTTTAAGACACAAAACCCGAAATATAAAGTTAACATGTTCTGCAACCTCAGAAGAGTAAAGGTTGGAATAACGACACATCTTAACCAGCAACACTAACCAAAAATAGTGCTCTGTTTCTGCTTCATCTGGCTTGTGTGTTAGTCTTGCTTATACGCTCAACATAACTGAAAGTGTCTAAACTAGCTGCCAGTAACTTACTGTAGATTTTACAGTAAGTTACAGTAAAATTGCTGTAATTCTACAGTAAAAGCGATTAAATCAGTAGAATTACAGCAATTTTTTTACAGTGTACATTTCTGTCAGGATGACAAAGATGATTAATAATACACACAAGAAGCATGTTGCTAATCTCTGCATGCATGTTTAACAAGAAGTATGTTGCCCACAACACAGATGAGTCTTAAAGGAACAGTATGTAGGATTGTGGCCAAAACTGGTACTGCAATCACAAAACTTGTGGCCAATACACAACATGACAACAT
The DNA here is from genome assembly GCF_030506205.2 of Paramisgurnus dabryanus. Classification (NCBI taxonomy): domain Eukaryota; kingdom Metazoa; phylum Chordata; class Actinopteri; order Cypriniformes; family Cobitidae; genus Paramisgurnus; species Paramisgurnus dabryanus. Next base: position 30,308,287 of record NC_133350.1, on the reverse strand, counting down.
AAACATCAGTTGAGGGCTGCAACTCCACTTTAAATGACAATATCCTGGCCAGACCACTGTTGTGAGTGATATAAGTATTTGAAATAAAAAGGATTTCTTAATGTCTAGTGACATATCAGGGCCATTTTATGATTAATTGATATACATTTCTTACATACTGTTCCTTTAAACAAGAATTGTGTTACTGAGCCAGATGAGCATACTGTTTCTAAACAACTTAGTGAGCTGCACAGAAAAATGTAAAGCATATTTGCCAGTTTAATACTTAGGGTACCCTTATGTGGTGTTTTTTTGACATGCAGGGTACTTTGTTGCTTTCATTTATTTGCATTTGTAAAAGTACAACATGATTTATAGGTTAAATATTACTTTAAAAGTTTTTGGAGCACCTGACTGACCCCACCCCTGCCCAAATCCTTCCTGATTCTCAACAATATAAAATATAACAGGTAAATTAAAAGTACATTCAAATTAATTTAGTGCATAACAGACCAAAAATTTTATAAAAGTATTACAAACTGGCATTGCCCTTCACAGCCGTACGATAACAAATAAGTGGAACTTAATGATTTAATCGCTGATAATGATCCTGTTCAGTCAGTGAATGTGCACAGTCATTTCTACTTCAAAAATACACCTGAACCAACATGACAGAAACAGTCACAAAACACACGCCAGCCAATGGCACATTTCACAATCAATGCTGATGTGTTGACACAATTGGTTACAAGAAGTTGGGATTTTTTATTATATTTATAAAGAACATAAACAACCATGGTTAAGTGCTGTAAAAATCACCTAGGTACAAATTAAGAGTTTGGTTCCAAAACGCAATAAAGGCTATTTTTGAAAAAAATGAGTTACTGCCAAAATCAGTTTTATATCAGGTCAGTATTTAAAAGTAAATTCTTAATTTTACGCAAAATCCAATATCCGCCATGTTATTCTGTCATCTTTTCTCCCTTTTTTCCAAAACGCAATAAACGCCACTCCTCCTTTTCTACAGAATGCAATAAATCCACTCCACAAATTACAGTGCGCCATTCCACGCAATGTAAACAAACAATTGCGGCGCTTTGAGCACACAGAATCCTAGTTTTCCTCATCTACTTTGTACTTTGTGATTAACAAACAAAAACAAAATAATACTTTAATGGCATTGATAAACCTGTGGTTTTCTGTGGCGGGAAAGAAACGTAAGCCATCGACATCTATTAATTTATGCGGGAGGCACTCGGGAGACGATCGCTTGTTCTCCCGACAGCATCTAGCTTCTCTCGTGCTAACACATTGACCCCAGGGGATCTTTCCGTAATTTTACTCAAAGTCAACGAGAATCACATCTGATCGCTGTGAAAAATGTTTTATTAAAGGGGACAGAGAATGAAAAAACATTTTTACCTTGTCTTTGTTGAAAATTTGTAGTCTACCACGCATCCACGAACATTCAAAAAGTGCTAGACATGTAAACATCTCAGTCTCATAGAAATTCCTCTTTTAGAAATGTCAACCAGAAAACAGCCCAATCTGAAAAACTGATGCTTATGACGTCACAGGCATCTAACTGCCCCTCCACTTTAAAATAATTGGCTACATTTTTTGAGTGGCAGCAAAGTCAGCCAATCAGTAATGAGATTGCAAGTTAAGCCAGTAGGGGGAGCCAAATAGGTGCAAAACCACCTGTTTAAAATCCCCCACCCTAAAAGAGCTATCTGAGAGAGGTTTTTAGGAAGCTTCTAAGGCATTACAGACCCAAACAAAAATTTTTTGTCTACATGTCACATCACAGAACAAGAATAAAATCTCCGTTCAATCATTCTATGTCACCTTTAAGCGACAACTTCAAGTATAACCGCGCAGCAATGACAGTGTTCCTAATATGATAAAGTAAGTGTTTTGATTAATGCCATTAATGTTTATTTTTTTACTCAGTGTGTACAACTGTTCAACTAAATGAATATAAAATGGCAAAAATGAATGCACATTTATACACTGATTGAATAGATTTATAGAATTTTGAAAAAAAACTTGTCATGGATTTATTGCATTTTGTGGAAAAAAGAATTCGTTTTTATAATAAATCTTTGAAAACCAAGTTATGGATTTGAATTTTTTATGTTTTTATAACCTAAAGATGCTATGTGAAAGTTTGTAACAGAAAATAGTGGTTTTCATCTTGTCACTTTCTTGGTATAGAAAACACGTTTTTACCGAAATTTGTCAAAATAGATTTATTGCGTTTTGGAACCAAACTCTTCAAATATTCAAATAAACATTCACAAATCCATAAAAGCACAGGGCCTGTATTCTTTAAGCTTCTTATAATTCTCTCAGAAAGCTCCCAATGTAGCTTAAAAACTTCTATACAGTAGGAGTCTTTCTGTGCTGTCATTGTTTGTGTGATCACTTTGTTTATAAACATCTGTATCAGACCCAAATCTCTGCTGAATCTGTCACTGTAGTTAATGTAGAGATTACTTTTATTTCTGGCACTATGGCATTTCTGTGATGTGTCAGCGATGTTAGCATGTCTCTAATAAGATCGATCACAAAGATGATCATTACACAATCTAATGTGTCTTAGTAACTCACTGTCATGCATTGTATGCAACACTTTCTGTCTCCCTCCTTACGTTTCGTCCACACTCACTTTTAAGCCTCCTAAAAGTCCTTGTCCATACTCCTAACCGTTTTGGACCTTATGCCTTTTTTAGGGGTAAAGATGCTTCCTGAATAATTTTTTTCTTTAATAGGATATTTTCTGTCATTTTAAGGGGAAACCCCCACATTTTTTTCAAAAGGCTTTTAAACTCAGACACTGTGTTTGCTGTTCTGACAGATAATGACAATTTGTTCCATAGCTTATGGCCTTCTACTGCAAAGTAGTAGATTATTTTTTGTGATCAAAGCCAGGGCCAGATTATTCATAGACAGGATTGGGCGGGGGCACCAGGCAATAGGGGGGCACCATCTGGTTTTTACTGGTTATTTGCATGACGCGTCAATCATTTCACATCCCCATTTGCTCAGTTAAATCTACCGATGGGTCTACACGTGTAAAAAGATACAAGTATGTATATTGCCCTGTCGATTATCTCATTACAATATGCTATCTGGATATAACTTATTGTATGTATGTATTTTATGGCTAGAATTAGTGATGGGGGTTGTGTATGATTTATTGTTTCATAAGTTTGATCAATTGTTCATAATGACATGTGCAGCAACTGCATAGAGTTAAGTCTATTTAGTATTTTTCAGTAATGCAGTTCTGAATGTGAATAAAAATGTGAATAATTGCATTGTAGGCTGATTTAGGGGGGGGGGGTGCATGATCTCTCAAAGCCAAAATTGATATTTGAAATCAAGCCCTTACCCTAACAGAATCTGGACCTTCTTTTAGATAGACCCACCCCACACATTCGCAACCCAGGCAGCGATGTTGGTTAGCAGACACTGCTGATTGGCTACAAGTGTGTTTTGGTACTCGGCCCAACTCCCTCCCAAATTCCTCTTTGTGTTTTTCAAAAAATCATGCACCCCGCTTTAAGGTGTGTTCTTTCTGCTTGCGTTCTTAAAATTCTCTATCAAGGGCTATAGTGCCCCAAATAACAAAAAAGTTAGCCCTGAATGATTAGACTTCTTTTTATCATCAAATGTGATCTCCCTAGGGCACTACACTGTGTTAATCCGGCCCTGATCTAAGCAATCTGATTGGATTATGTTCAATAATCAACTCTTAGAAATACAGTATTAAGGAGCAAGATTATTTGAACTCAATACGATAGGGAATGGGTAACCATTGTAGTGAATATACTGTAGTATAGGTTTGATGTGATCCCGTTTTGCTACTATCTGTAAGCAAACGGGCAGCTGAATGTTGGACCATTTAAAGTCTAGTGCTGCGTCTGAAACTGTCTACTTCCATACTACATAGTAAGCAAAAAGCAGTAGGCGAGGCGAGTAGTACAGTATGTCCGGATATTCCAAAAACAGCACGTGAAAAGTACCCAGATGACCTAATACTTCCAGTTAGATTTTGAAGTGTGCATACGATGGACACTTCACTATCCCCTTATGCCCCGGGAGAGGAATTATCCAATGAAGAAGACAAGGCGTCATCATGTGAAAGCAGCGTTGCGGCTGTATTCGCGCAGGTATGACATGACGTGATGACGACTGATGTCACGTGATGTATCAACATGGCAGATGTAGTACATCCGAATCGCATTCATACTACCAGGATTCATACTATACAGTACCTACTGTTTTCAGTATTGTCAGTATGTACTTGAATTAGTACCTACTGTACAGTATGCGGTTTCGGACGCAGCCTTTGAGTTGATGAGACAGGCAGCCCATAATTAAGTGAGTAGTAATAATCAAACCTTTTTGAAATAAAAGCACAAATTGCAGTCTCAAATAAGTTGGGTTAGGTGAATAAAAATGTCTAACTAGAGTAATGTACATATGTTATTTATGCTGACTGTTTATATCAAAAATCATACTCCAAATAAATATGACAAAATTCACCTGTAACCTTTCCACTCACTCGGTTTACATTTATTATTTTTCATGTCTTTGTTAACTTCAGCTCTAATCCTACTTGTTAACATGGCTTTGTAGACTACACAGTTTGTTGGCTCATGGACAAACTGGCCAACATTAAACACCTGATGACTCGAGACTCATGACCCAAACATAACATCAGAGGCTTTTTGGTAGCACTTTACTTAACTTAACTGGATAATTTCATGGTAATATTTTTTTAACCACATAGTTATTACTGTGCAATTTCCAGACAATTGCTGTGTAGTTACCAGACAATAACAATGTAAATTATGTTGATTTAACGTGAACTTACACGTAAACCTGGAGCTCCAGCGAGTCCCTTCTCTCCAGCTTTCCCAGCCTCACCCTGCAGCAAGAGTGAATTGTCCATCATTAACCTCCACATATAATTATATTTACTAAGTATGTTACTATGTTTTCATTCATAGAAAATGTTTCACCTTATATCAAAAAGCAGAAAAAGAGCAATTAATAATTTACACATTGAAAAGTCTCTAAAAGACACACATACACATGTATCTAAACAGAAATTCATACATTGCCGCCCTTGGGTCCGGGGAATCCCATCACTCCAGGCTGACCGCGAACACCCTGAGGGCCCGGTGGTCCTGGACGGCCATCTTCACCAGGAGCTCCCTACATTCTCAACAAAAACACCAAAGATAAACAGTAAACAAGTATTAGTCAATATCCCAATACTCTACACTATTAATTCAATTAATTCATCATTTGTTTAAATTGTAGTTTCAGCATAACAGGATAAGTGAATAGTGTATCCATTTATGTTGACTTTCATGTTTCATTTGATTGTTTACATGGCCTTTTGAAGTACACAAATAAACATTTTGTATTATCAATTGATGCATGTAGCTTTCAAGAAATAACACTTCTGTAGGCAGAGTTACCCGATGACCAGATAATCCACTGATTTATCTAATTTAATATCAGCGTTATTATTACGATCGCAATATGGCTGTTTTCAAATTGCTCTAGGTTTGCAGGTTTATTACAGATCTGACTAAGTGAAAACACATTCAGACCTGTAAATTACAGTGTTAATATTTGTATTATCTACTCACAGATGGACCAGCTTTGCCCTGTGGACCAGCATCACCCGGACGCCCGGTTAGACCCTACACGAACAGACACATGTGAATATGACAAACAGTGCACATGGGGAGAAACTTTCTGAATGGTTACACTTGAAAATATGATGCATTTACTCTTGCACCGGGCAGACCGGGTTCTCCAGGCCGTCCCGGATCACCGCCGGCTCCCTTAGGCCCTGATGATCCCGGAGATCCACGCTCACCCGGAGCGCCCTGCAGTACAATGACACACCAACATACTGACATTGAGTTTAAGCCCATAATTGAATAGAACCTGATTATTGATTCACATCCACATTATTTTAAAGGAAAACCATGGAAACTAAAGTGCTGTCTGATGGAGCAGTCTGTGTTGAAGAACTTCTGTATAATCATCTCCACAAGAACCCAATTAATTTATTATGAATTTCTGGACCCTTCATTGGTCTAACCAACAAACATGTCCAACAAATACAAAATAACTGATCAAATTAACCATGATTACACAGCTTTATGCATCCAGAAATAGCTTGGTAATATCATCTTCTAAAACCATCTCACCTTTGGACCAGCCAGCCCATCTTGTCCAGGAAAACCTCGGTTACCAGGTGCACCCTTCAGAAAACAAGATTTAGCATAAAACCCAATTGAACCAACACTAATCATTAATACACAGGTGTTAAGTAACATATAGTACACATGTCAGGAGAAGTAGAACAGGTTAACAACACTTTCTTACTCTTTCTCCAGGTGGCCCGAGGGGTCCAATTGCACCAGGCTCTCCTCTGGGTCCTCGCTTACCTTCCTCTCCCGCAGGGCCAGGGGCGCCTTGAGGTCCAGCATTACCCTAAACAAACCATTAACAATTAATCAGCACCCAAAAGCCTTCAAAAATTGTCATTTTTAATCTTTGCCATTAGGGGAGTACCGTAAAACTTCAAATAATAGCAAAATCCCAAATAGACAGCATGCTCTTTTAGCGACAGCCTGGTGTGACGACAGGTTTGGGTAAATAAACGCCTGCCTCAAATAAAGGCCAGGTCTGTTTTTTAGTTTCGGGTTGTATTTAATCTTCTAAAACCTGTCAGATTGTCTGTTTAAGCCAGTTGTATGGTGCAGATTGCACACGCTAAAGTTTTGATTACCGGTAGATGTTACGTGACAGACGCAGTCGTTCCGTTACTCATCACTATGACAACACAACAAGGTTTGTCGTCAGGATTGCAGTGATGAAGACAGTAGCAGAGTGGCAATCAGGAAAGTCTGGACTTTTCCAAGTTTTACGTTCCTTTTGAAGTTTTACGGTAATACCTAACATTTCCCAAAACTATGGTACCTGTAGTGATTAACACGATGAGTCCCACATAAACTTCATCCGCTTTCTCCTGGTGTCTTTACTTTACTTATCTTCTGCTAACTGAATTTACATTGTGTTTGTGTACAAACTGTCCTTCTTTTCTCCCTTAAAAATATTTAATGCTGAGTCCCAATTCGCATACTATCCGTCCTAAATAGTATTCGAAACTAGAATTAATACGTCCCAAATCGTAGTATGTTGAAATGAGTATCCCAAAGATACCCGAATGGTCTACTATTTCCGGTTAGAATTCGAAGTGCAGATCAATGCACACTCTAACGGCTAATATTGCCCACAACCCATTGCGTGTGGGAGGGAGGAGCTTAACCACACTGACCCTCTTGCTAATTTGTAGTAATACTGTGGCTGTACAAATGTTAACTTTATTAGTCCAACGAAAGAAACCAGTTACTACACTTTTACTATAGTAAAAGCATGATTCATTTTCATCCGGGTTTTTTTGAGTTATATACATAAGTATAAAATTAAGTATAAAATATGTTTAACAATAGTTATAATACAAACTTTAAATATTTTGACTACTAAACTAAGTAGCTTTTGTTACACACATTGCACATGAACGTCAGAACCGGCCGCCTCACAAACGACCTGCGTTTGGTTCTACGATGACGCTCTGCTTCATTCCTCAACTTGGTAAAACACATTGTAAAATATATTGTGAAAAAAATACAATGATAAAAAATGTGGTAATAGTAAATAAAATGATATTGGACATAAGTTATAAGAATGAATGAAATATTGTTAACAGTCGTGGTGGTAGTGTTGTAGTCAAGACCACCTAAACCGAGACCAAGTCATGATCAAGACCAAGACAGACTAAGACCGAGACAAGACCAAGACTTTAAAGGGTCGAGACCGAGTCAAGACCTGTGCAAGTCACTGCATTAAAATGGAATGGAATATGAATATGATAAGGCACTTCTTGTCTGTGTGTGTGCGTGTGTGCCATCAGAGAAGTTGATAAAATAATCAAAGGCATTGCAGATATGTGGGAATTTATCTTTGTCTATAAGCAAATAAAAGTTAACAATTAAACACTAAAGAGCGGAAATCAACTTAACCATTTATTCTGAACTGTCTTTCCATGGCTTGCCATCCACTTAACACAATGCAGGCGTTTTTAGAAATAAAATTAGAAAAATTGTCATTGGGAGAAACTTAAACAATGTTTAAACAATGCCAACATCATATGCCACACCTGAATAAACTGCATAAAATAAATGATGTGCCATCAGTTGTGGTCTTGACTGGTCTTGAAATAAAAATCGGAGTCCTCCTTGTCTGAGACCGAGACGAGACCGAGTAAAAATGCGGTCGATTCCAAGACGAGACCAAGACCGGTCTTGAGAACTACAACACTAGTGGTGTGCATGGGCGGAAATCCCGGGGGGGTCGGGGGGGACAGGACCCCCCCTATCTGAGGGTTGTCCCCCCTAAATTATCATTAGAATATGTGTATTGAAAATAATTTAATGATTTATAATACTTAAACTAGTTGTGTAAGAAGTGAAACAATACAAATGCAAACGGAGCAACAACAAAAAAACGTTTTAAATATTTGGATTCCCCCTCCCTTGCCTCACAGTGGTTTGGTCCACTGCCCACGCCCCTTTTACCTCACCACCACACATTCCGGTGGTAGAGAAGTGTACGGAGCCGACGCGTTAATAAGCTATATACAATACAACGTTTCCCATCACTTATCAGTTTATCCTCATATGTTTTAAAACTGGACTATTTTGACATATAAACATGAACATATTTCGTTTTCTGAGAACAGAAGCAGATAAACGATCAAGAAAACATTTTTATGCATTCATGCAGAGGTGAGGCAGAGCTGAAAGTAACAAATTACATTTACTCACCTTGCTGTAACTGAGTTTTTTGTGTACTTTTACTTTGAGTAGTTTTTAAAATCTGTACTTTACTTTTACTTAAGTATGTTTAAAGTATTGTTGGTTACTTCGCTACATGTTAAATCATATCCGTTACTGAGTAAAAATAAATAAAAAAGTAAGGTGATAAAGACGCGCCACGGTCGGATGATTGATTGATGGGCGGGGGAACTCGCAAAAAGAACCATGGAGAGGGACGAGACAGGCGCAGGCTAATGCAGACCCTCAATTCAATTCTTACGAAAGAAACCCCTGGCCATTGACGCAAAGCGATTGTTTCATTCAGGTAGGGTTCATGCTCTTGAGTACGGAGTTTGAGAATTGCCGACCGTGTTTAACCGCTAATTTGCACGATGCATTTTTAATACATGCGCATTATCTTCCGAGGTCTAGCAGCTTCGCGTCAAGTCAAACAACTTGAGAACGTCCTCGAGAATGCGCAGATCATTAGACATTGCAGAGAGAGAGAGAGCGCGAGAGAGATAGATTGAAAGACATCAGGTACACAGGTCTGGGAGCTAATAAACGTGTAAAGGATGTATAGTGTATAGCCATGGCACTCATCTCATTATATGTTCATTTATGTATATAGTTTAATAACAATGTATGTTACCAGCAATACATCAATTACAACCTTCATATAATGATTGTATTTACTAGCTGCTGACCTCATATTATTTTTGCTTCAAAAGTGCATAACTCACCTGTAAAAATCATTAAATAATTCCATAAATGTTTCTTAGTTATAAAAAGCTTTTTATTTTATTAACATTTGTTATTGCACTTTAATTGTAGAGATGTTTACAATTAAAAACATAGTTTGAGATGTATATATCCTTCCTTTGTGAACTATACTAGAAACCTCTCCCCGCTGTAAAAAAGTAACTCTTAAAATTAAAATGACTTTTTACTTGAGTAGATTTTTAGACCAGTAACTTTACTTTTACTTAAGTAAAATATTATTAAAGTAACTTTACTATTACTTAAGTAGAAAATTGTATTACTCTTTTCACCTCTGCATTCATATGTATTAAAATTAAATTTGCGTCCGTTCATAGAGAAAGAGAAACGTTTTCTATCTGTACCCATTTCCTTGCAAGTACAATTTTGCCTGTATTATTGGTGTCCCCTTCAAAAATTGTTCTTGAAAAATTTTATGTTTATTGTCCCCCCCAACATTTAGATGAGATTTTCGCCCCTGGTGGTGTGCGTAACTAGGCAACCACGTTTTCGTTCACGTTGCATGACATCGTCAAAGTATGTCCCAAAACGTGCATACTCTTTTGCTACACACTCAAAAGTATGTACGTTTTCCTCACAAAAACAGTACATACTTTTAGGTCGTAGTATAAGTAGGCGAATTGGGACTTAGCACATATTTCCCCCTCTTAGTTTTTTATGTTTATTAATGTGTTATCTGGCTTAGTCTGAAAATGATTCAGACTAAAAGCCAACTTTAAAATTCAGTTTTAGTTTAAAAGCATAAACTTTCATGATCCTGTCTTCTTGTCACAGTTTTTTTAGACAGAATCATGACAGCATGCGTTTGGTATACATACTTAGATCTACTCGTGTTTTATTATTTCAGTGATTTATGTTTGAAAAAGTTTTTCTTATTTTACCCAAAAGTTCGTGAACATTATAAAAACATGATGATTTTGGAAAACTTACAATCTCTCCTTTAGGACCAGCTTCACCTTTGAACCCTGCCAGGCCAGCATCACCCTAATGAAGACAAACACAACAAAACTCTTAGTCCTACACTTTAATGATGTCATCTGTATAGTAAAATTCTGACTTAAATTTGACTTTAAAAGCGGCTTTATACTTGTGGTCATTGATGAAAAAATTATCATGATTATTAATATCTTTATTACAAACAGATCACTACATAGTTATGCTGTATGATACTAAATAAAAGACGCTAGTCTGTTTTTGGAGTGGCTATTGTACATGTTCAGTGTTTATTTTACGTTATATTTTTGTGCAGGTAATCTGAAACTCAGGTTATTGGAGATACGATTGGATTACTATACGTCTCAGCAGTGCCCACAAAGCTATCGTCTCTGGTTTCGACAGTATTTATGCCACTGAAAGCATATTATGTGTTATATACATCAATGAGATGACATGTGAAGAAACAACAGATAAGAAAGCTGTGGCATTGATAGGCTTTAGAGGAACACTGGGAATAACTGCTAATACTCACAGACTGTCCCTTGGGTCCAAGAGGACCTGTTGCACCCTGAGGTCCAGGAGGGCCACGAGGACCCGGAAAACCAGGAGCACCGGCAATACCAGAAGCCCCCTACAGTAAAAAGAGAGTTTGGCTGTGTACATTTACTGTAGGGATATGCTTAGATAAACTGCAGTTATATAAAGGATAAATGCATTTACAGCAGATAACAATGTCCTGTAGCTATGAAGAAGTATGCATTTACTTACAACTGATCCTTTGGATCCAGGGATGCCATCTGTGCCAGGGTTACCCTACGGATTCAGAGACAACACACAGTCAGCAGCTCACTTTGACTGCATATGGCTCTTTACTCTACTTATACTGCTAAAGGAAAGATTTGTTAATGCATTAAGGATATTTTAAGTGTGTGCACACTCGCTAGGGAAGAGCAGGGAGAAATTCATAATGAGCTCAGTATGGCTGAGTGCACTGTTAAAATAACTTTTAACAGAAACCATGATCAAGCTAATGAAATTCAATCTGCATAAACAAGTTGACAGTAAAACTCATGCATGTGTCTTGACTGAGCAGTGTTTACTGCTCTTTATAAAATTGCTTATATTAAAATAAAGTGTTTGTTTTAATATATTTTATTATATTCATTAGAAGCTATTCTGTTTATTCCTTAGTAAACTGCATGTTTTTTCTGCAGCCAATTATATGATATGGCCTGTAGTGATGTATTTTGTGCAAAGTGGCTTTCAAACTTTTCAGCATGCGGCCCCCTTGTGGCTCCTCAAAGAAAATGCATGAAACTTAGATTTTTAATTAAACGGCCCATATTTCGTAGCTAAAAAGCACATTACTTTGTGTATTTGGTGTAATACAATGTGTTTGCGTTGTTTATGGTTAAAAAACACATTATTTTCCACATACTGTACATTTTTGTATCACCTCTAAAGTCCCTTTCACACATACAGTCTTCACTGTTAATTTACTGGGAAATTGCAGTAAACAGGTCATGTGTGAACAGAACCTTTCCGGTAAATCAGTGCTGCCAATTAACCAGTAAGAGAGGTTGTTAGATTGCCAGTAATTTACCGGTAAGCGCTATGTATGCGGCATTTAGAACGGACGACGTCAGACGCGCTGACGTTTTAATACAGGTGACGTGTTAACCCTGCACTGTTACGGACGTTTCTACACACATGCTGCTTAAAAGTCGAGCACACCTGAAGTTAACATCCACATTTCTTCACCGAAGTTGTTTAAAACAGCTTCCCATCTATTTGCCAAATTGTCGACGTACTTAGTACATTCTCTGTGAAGCCTAATGTGCAAACTCAGGTTCCGTTTGGCATCGCCTGACGCAATGTTGTTTGGTCACGAGCAACTTCGCGACCGTCAGCGTTTGCCACAGATGTGAAAACAACTTAACACGGAGAGTTGATAACCTTCCATTGAATACAACACTAAGCTCGCCGGCTGCGCGCAACAGGTAACTTCAGCTTTCTCTCCGAGTTTACCGGTATTTTGATACTGATGTGTGAATGATGTCTTACTGGTAAAAAGACGGAATGGCACTGCGTGTGTGAACAGCACATTTTGTATTTACTGATAGATTCATTCTGGTAAATTCATGGTAATTTTCCCAGACCACATACTTCCATAATATATAGTAGGCGAAAAGCACTACTTCTCGTACTCTTTGCCTACTATATAGTATGGAAGTAGGCGGTTTGGGTTGCTGCATCATTGTTGTGAGAAAGCGCGGTGTGAATGGATGTGAACCGATTGGTCAGCTATTAAGTGCGTTGTGATTGGCCAAATTACGTAAATGGAATTACAATGTTTTGAAAGATAAGCTCCCAAAGCAATAGTAATAGTAACAAATTGGTAAATTAAGGATACTAAAACATGAAACCATGTCTGCATTTGTGATCGTAGAAACTACAAACAAGCGCTACTCTGCACTGCACAAAACTCACATTTGAATCGTCAGTAGGAAATACATTAAATTTGAAAACACAGGCGTGTCTCTTCTTAAAACTTGCGTTTGAATCATCAGTAGGAAATTCCTTAAATATGAAAACATTGGCTACTTACAGAATGTCAGTCAGCAGAACGTCTCGGTTACGTATGTAACCCTCGTTCCCTGAAGGAAGGGAACGGAGACGTCACGTCGTGACCGACGAATTGGGAACCGCTCCGCGGGTGACCTATCTACTTCGAGAAACTATAAAAACGCCAATGAACTTGGCATGCAGGTATTTGCATAATGCCGGCGCCGCCCCGCCAGGTGCGTATATAAGCCGCAGGTGCACAATACCAAATTAGCTATATTATTGCTGAGAAGCCGAGCAGCAGTGCCCGGCCTGAAAACAGCAATGGAACAGCAAACTGTGGCGACGGGACGTGACGTCTCCGTTCCCTTCCTTCAGGGAACGAGGGTTACATACGTAACCGAGACGTTCCCTTTCAGTCGGTCACTACGACGTCACGTCGTGACCGACGAATTGGGAATCCCTACCAAAACGCCACTGCAGCTGAACCCTTCCAGTGTCTGTAAAAGCCCTCCGCCCTCCACATAGGGGGCGGAACCTAAGGCGAAATGCAGAAGGCCGGTCACTACCTGTTCCTTAACCCACGATAGTGAAGCAGCGAACTGGGGAAGCGTCTAAACTGAGCGGAGCTAGAACACTGCGGAAGCCATCCCCTAAGAAGGTTGAATGGATGACATAAAAATATGAAACAACCGATAGGTTGCTCATAAAAAGTCTCTGAACAAAACATAGTATGCAGAGAGATGCAAAGCAGGCTCTGCTAAGGAAAACGTGGAGGATTAGTACCCCACGGAGTATACACACAAATGAACCCCACGTAGGGGACAAATGTGGACGCCTAGCCTACACAGGTTTACAGAAAATACAGCAGTGATAGGTTGACAGCGGATGCTCCGCAACACCAGCTATCAGGGCGGTGGAGGAGAGGCAAAAACAGTTTTTTAGACGTTTTTGCCCCGATGGCCTTCCATATTGGTGCAGATGTGCAGCACCAAAATAGAGGCTCCAAGCCGACACACGAGCCGACCCCCGGCATTCTTAACTAGTTAGTAGAAAGAACCCGAGTGGAAACCGGTTCGACACGAACACTATAGAATCTTGTGAACGTATTAGGTGTCGCCCAGCCTGCAGCTCTACAAATATCTGTTAGCGAGGAACCGCGAGCCAGTGCCCAAGATGATGCCACACTGCGTGTAGAGTGAGCACGTAAATTAAATGGACAAGGCACATTCTGCTTTTGATATGCAAGGGCTATAGTATCCACAATCCAATGGGACATCCTCTGCTTGGTGACAGCTTTTCCTTTCTGCTGACCACCGTAACAAACAAAGAGCTGATCTGAGGTCCTAAAACTTTGCGTCCTGTCTATATACACACGTAGTGCACGAACAGGGCATAACAAAGCCATGGCTGGGTCTGCCTCCTCCAAAGGCAGCGCTTGGAGGTTCACCACTTGATCTCTGAAAGGAGTGGTGGGAACTTTGGGCACAAAGCCGGGCCGGGGTCTCAGTGTTACGCTGGATGCAGCCGGCCCGAACTGAAGGCACGATTCGTCGACCGAAAATGCATGAATATCCCCTATCCTCTTAACAGAAGCCAAAGCAAGGAGAGTTAATGTTTTCATAGTAAGAAATTTAACACTCACACTATGCAGAGGCTCAAATGGGGCTTCCTGGAGTGATTTCAGCACCAAGGACAGGTCCCAAGGAGGAATAGAGGGAGGACGCGAAGGATTCAGTCTTCGAGCGCCTCTGAGAAATCTAATGACCAGGTCGTGCTGACCCACTGTTCTACCGTTTACGGGTGAATGGTGAGCTGATATCGCAGCGATATCGACTTTAATAGTGGATGGTGACAGCCTATTCTCCAAACGGCGCTGGAGATATAAAAGCACAACACTAATCGGGCATTCTCGGGGGTTTTCACTTTGGGAAGAACACCAGTCGACAAACAGGTTCCATTTAAGCGCGTAAGCCTGTCTCGTAGACGGCGCTCGCGCTGCAGCAATAGTGTTAGATACCTCTTGCGGTAAATCACTCAAATCCTCCGTGCCCCGTCCAGAGACCACACATGGAGGTTCCACAGGTCGGGGCGCGGGTGCCATAATGTGCCCTCTTGTTGAGAAAGAAGGTCCTTCCTCAGGGGAATCTTCCAAGGAGGGGCTGTCGCGAGGAGAGAGAGTTCTGGAAACCAACTCCTGGTTGTCCAATACGGTGCCACCAACAGCACGCTCTCCTCGTCCTCCCGGATTTTGCATAGGGTTTGCGCAATGAGGCTCACCGGAGGGAACGCGTATTTGCGCATGTTTCGCGGCCAGCTGTGTGCCAATGCATCCACGCCGAGCGAGTCGTCGGCTAGTGAATAGAACAGGCGACAATGGGTCGTCTCTGGGGAAGCAAACAGATCTATCTGCGCTTTGCCGAAACGTCTCCAAATCTGCTGAACCGCAATGGGGTGGAGTCGCCATTCGCCGGGACGCGCAGCCCGAGAGAGCGCATCCGCCTCTACATTGAGCGTGCCCGGGATGTAAATGGCACGAAGAGACCTCAAATTCTTCTGACTCCAAGTGAGGAGATGACGGGCGAGATGCGACAGGTGACGCGAGCGTAAACCGCCTTGACGATTGATGTACGCCACGGTCGCAGTGTTGTCTGTGCGAACTAATACATCTTTGCCCTGTAACTCGTTGCTGAAACGGACGAGCGCAAGATATACAGCCCACATTTCTCGGCAATTTATGTGCCAATGCAGCTGGGGTGCCGTCCAGACCCCCGAAGCCGCAAGCCCATCGTACGTGGCCCCCCACCCCGTGTCCGAAGCATCTGTGCATACTATTGCATGCCTGGAGACCTGTCTCAGAGGCACACCGGCTCGGAGAAACGCACGGTCTGACCACGGAGTGAAAGTGCGACGACACGCAGGTGTAATGATAACACGGTGAGTGCCGCGCAGCCACGCTCTCCTCGGGACTCGATCGTGAAGCCAATGCTGAAGCGGTCGCATATGGAGCAGTCCGAGCGGAGTTACAGCTGCGGCTGCTGCCATATGCCCCAAAAGCTTCTGAAATTGTTTCAGCGGGACCGCGCTCTTGCTCTTGAATGTATTCAGGCAAGTCAGAATCGACTGTACACGCGCTTCTGTTAGACGAGCTGTCAAATCGATCGAGTCCAGTTCCATACCGAGAAAAGAGATTCTCTGCACGGGGCAAAGCTTGCTCTTTTCCCAGTTGACCCGAAGACCCAAACGAGCGAGGTGTTTTAAAGTTAAATCTCTGTGATCGCACAGCGTCTGACGTGTTTGAGCTATTATTAGCCAATCGTCCAGATACGCGAGAATGCGCACACCTCTCTCTCTCAGGGGTTTTAAAGCCCCCTCCACTACTTTGGTGAATACACGGGGCGACAGAGAGAGCCCGAATGGGAGGACTTTGTACTGGTATGCTCGCCCCTCGAACGCAAAGCGGAGAAACGGCCTGTGCCGGGGGAGAATCGATACGTGGAAGTACGCGTCCTTCAGGTCGATAGATGCGAACCAATCGTTTGGACGAATGCATGGAAATATGCGTTTGGGCGTCAGCATCTTGAACGGCATTCTGTGAAGTGCACGGTTCAGCGAACGCAGGTCCAGGATCGGTCGCAAGCCGCCGCTTTTCTTGGGTACAATAAAGTAAGGGCTGTAAAACCCCGACCTCATCTCGGCTGGAGGGACCGGCTGGATCGCGTCTTTCGCCAATAAGACAGCGATCTCCGCACGGAGGACGTGCGCATCGGCAGCTCTCACCGTAGTGAAACGAACGCCGGAGAATTTGGGGGGACGCCGGGCAAATTGGATCGCATAGCCGAGACGAATCGTGCGTAAAAGCCAACGCGACGGGCTGGGAAGCTGTTTCCACGCCCCCAGACACCGTGCGAGGGGGACTAAAGGCACGATCGGTGTACCCGCGGCGGGCGCAACGGAGGTGATCGCCGGTGTGTGCGTAACGGCCGCACCGACAGCAGTGTTGTGTGTGATAACACTCACCTGAGTCCGTTGCTGGGTGGTTGAGTAAGGGAGGCTCTGCTGAAGACACCTCTCGCCACTCGATGCACCCTCTGGCGAAGGAGGAGGGAGACGATGGGTTATGAGCCCGTAGCTGTCTCCTACCGCCTGAGAAGTTGGAGAGCGCGGAGGGGTTATGAGCCCGAGCGCCGCTCTCGTTCTCCTCTGATGAGTCGGAGAACGAGGGGGGGTTATGAGCCCGCTCGTATCTCCGGCGCTCATCTGAAGACCTAGAGATGGAAGTGGAATTCGCTCTTTTTGTGAATTTGTGGGTGCCGACTGAAAAGTCGGCGGAACAGAAAAATGAAACAAAAGATTCCCCAACCGGCCCTCCTCCGGTGGGGGGAGTGGTGCCTTCACCATCTCCCGAAGAGCGATCCCCTCCATCTCTAGGTCGCCCGTCTCAGGGCCGCTTCGATCTCCTCTTTCCACCCTTCGGAGCGGGCTGAGCGGGCGGGGCGGGCTGCTGACGACCGGTTCCTCGCTTCTTAGAAGAGCCCCGGGGAGGAACGGAGGCGGCCGCCGCAGGACGCCCTCGGCGAGGAGCAGGCTGAGGCGCCGACGTGGATGGGGCAGGCGCAGGACGCTTCCGACGTGGCATGATTTGAGCTATGGCCTCAGTCTGCTTCTTGGCCGCGGAGAATTGCTGCGCAAACTCCTCGACCGTCTCGCCGAACAGGCCGGTCTGGGAAACCGGAGCATTCAGGAGCCGGGTTTTATCAGCATCCTTCATGTCCGCCAGACACAGCCAGAGATGGCGTTCCTGGACTACCAGGGTAGACATCGCACGCCCGACGGCGCGTGCGGTGACCTTGGTCGCACGAAGCGCCAGATCAGTGGCCGCACGCAGTTCAGAGAACTCCGCCGAGTCGTGACCTCCCGCGTGCAGGTCCCTCAGAGCCTTAGCCTGATGAACCTGCAGCAATGCCATGGCATGCAGGGCAGAGGCTGCCTCCCCACAAGCTTTGTAAGCAGCACCGGTCAGCGCCGAAGACTGCTTACAAGCCCGTGAGGGGAGAGTAGGCTGGTCCCGCCAGGAGGAAGCGACACCGGCCGGACACAACTGCATCGCGACCGGCCGCTCCACTGACGGGATACCAGTATACCCCCTGGCATCTCCACCCTCGAGAGAGGTGAGGGGTGAAGGCTGAAACGGCCGGTTCCGGGCGGAAAACGGGGTTTTCCACGACCGCGTCAGCTCTTCATGTACCTCGGGGAAGAAGGGCACCGGGGGCGAGGACTGAGAAGCCCTGGCACCCCCGAAGTACCAATCATCGAGGCGGGACGGTTCAGGTGGGGGAGGTTCAGTCCACTCCAAGCCGACCGCCGCCGCCGCCCGAGCGAGCATGGCTGCCATCTCGGGGTCGAACGCAGGACCCGCAACCCGACCCGAAGGCGGGAGCGGATCTGGATCGACGTCCGAGGCTGACAACCCCCCCTCCGACGTTACGGTGGACATCGCGTCCGGTGGAGGCTCGACAGAGCGCGAGGACACCGTAGAACACGGGCCGCTCGTCTCCATCGGGACCTCCGCTGGCAACGGATCAGGGCGCTGGGAGCTGCTGGACGAACCAGCAGACCGACCCAGCACCGTTATACGGAGGTCATCCTTCGCAAGTTTGGTAGCTGCGCCCTTAGCAGCACCAGACTTGGAAGGCGGGCGCCGTTCCCGGAGAAACGACACCCGTCTCCGCAAATCCGCCATAGTCATGCCCTCACAAGTGGAGCATGAACTATCACGCAACGCTGCCTCTGCGTGCTGGAGCCCCAGACACGAAACACAGCGCTCGTGGCCATCCCGGGGAGCGATGAACACACCGCATCCAGAAACGGAACACGGGCGGAATGCCATCTTTAAAAAGACGCACCCGACCGTGACACGAATGAGTGACTGTCTTTAAAAAGACACAAAGCTCAAACGTGCTGCTCTTTTAGGGAAATCACTCTTTTTGTGCGAGCTGGTGAAACACACAGGGAGAGGCAAACGCACTCACTCAACTCAAGTCCTAAAAGAGACAGAGAGAGAGAGAGAGAGAAAAGGGTGGAGAAAACACTGCGAGCCTCCGCTGAGGTGTCTTTGCCCAACCAACTTCAGCAAGCTGAGATCTTTTCCCTCCAAGAACAGGGATCTACGAAGATCAGTATACGCTTCTCGAGAGCAGATGTCTGCCGGCTTCGAAGCAAAAAGCTAATTTGGTATTGTGCACCTGCGGCTTATATACGCACCTGGCGGGGCGGCGCCGGCATTATGCAAATACCTGCATGCCAAGTTCATTGGCGTTTTTATAGTTTCTCGAAGTAGATAGGTCACCCGCGGAGCGGTTCCCAATTCGTCGGTCACGACGTGACGTCGTAGTGACCGACTGAAAGGGAACCAGAATGTAGTTGCAAAGTTGGAATCGCTTCACTTTTTGGACAAAGCCTTTGTGTACATTCAGCCTAGTAACTCCCCCATGTTTAGAAAGTAGTCCTTTCGTAAAATGTGCAGCACACAATCGAATATTTGAGCTCTACTGTTCTGAAACAGTGTTGTAAATAAAACCTAACCACTGGTTTCTTAATGTTTACTCAATTGGTAGGCCAAACAAGGGGCCAATCTCGGTACTCTGTCTTAGGGGTAAGACAGATCGTTTGTCTAAAAGATGAGATACCACTTGATTACCGTTTGCGTCACCTTCCCTTGCCGCTAACTGGCTGCTACTTATAAGCGTTGACATAAACAAAGCAATTGCCATTGTCTCAGGTGGTGGTATCGATACCCTGAGCTGAGCTCAACGAATAGCACATAACTTAGCTTCTAGCTAGCCCCTTAACTAGCGATTAAAAACAAAAAAACAAATAATGAACATTTTATTAAAAGTATCATAAAACATGAGTATCGAAATATAATCTCAATTAAACTGCTGAAAATAACGTTACTTTCATTTGTGCGACCCCTTGACAGTTCGACGTTCAGCCATAAAACATCTTGATACCCGCTCTCCTGAGAAATTCCTACATTAACGTTTACCCCTCTCTTTCAAGTGTGGTCCTCATCACACTTCGTATCAAGGGCTATGTATCCCTATGCCTTGGCACTAGCCCTTGATCAAACTGAGAATTGAGACGCCAATTCGCCTCACATGAACGAGCAAAACCGAGGGGTAGGGGTAAGGGGTAAGACAGAGAAATGAGACGCACCCAAAGTAGTTTGCCTTTCACAGGGTAAAACACAGCATCTCCAAGACATGGGGGCAGCAACAATTTGATTGAAAGTTACATTCTCTATCTTTGCATGTACATTAGGGCGGTGTTATTCAAATCAGTATGACATTTAACTGCATGAGCGTGTTGAATGAGCCCTTTTAGGTAGGCGTGGATGAGGCTACACTTTTAAAAAGAAGATCGCTTTAGATTTGAAACTTAAATTTTTGCAACTTTACAGATCTTTTATGTGCACAGACATTATTTAACACTCTAAAAACAAAGGAAAACATGAAATCGGGTCATATGACTCCTTTAAACTAAAACATTTTAAATTATAAAATGTAACTGTTGGTTCGTGGCCTTATGTTTCATAAGTCTGATTACCTTTTATGTATGGTAAATTAATATATTTCATAACATTTCATAAAACTGGGGTCACCCTGGTACCATCTGACCCCCAGTTTGAAAATCACTGACTTATAATACAATTATCACATGGTCATTTCAATAAGTGCTTTGCTTAAAGGAACACCGGTGCTAGTAATCCATTAAGTTACCTTTCACTTACCAGCCCTAATACTTTACAGATACTAGATTTAACATTTTGTGCAATTTACACAGAATGACATGCAAAAAACACAACAAACATATATGGTTACTCACAGAGGCTCCAGAAGGTCCTGGAGCTCCAGGCACACCAGACTCTCCACGAGGTCCTTGTGCACCCTCAGGTCCACGGGCACCAGTAGGACCTGCTTCACCCTATGAAAATGAAACAGAAAATGAACATGATACTACTTATTCATCTTTTGACGTGACTTTTTACATGACTATTTATTCTCAAGGACAACAACACTGCTCAATTCAGCAATCCTGATACAAGACATTATACACTTTAAGAATGCAGTAGGGAATGTCACACCTTAGCCCCGGGAGATCCTGGGAAACCAGGTGCTCCAATTATACCCACAGGACCCTATGAAGACAATAAACAAATGTACAATGCTTACAATCCTCAAGTACATCACTTTAAATTAGACATTTATACAAAGTTACTATAAAAACAGATGCTACCGGAGGACCAGCAGGACCAGGTAAGCCATCATTTCCACGAGCACCCTGTAAAAAAACAGCAACAACAGACACTTTAAAGGCCAAAAACACCTTCACCCATATGATAACATTATTCAAAAAACTGTAGGTACTCTTGTAGATGCTAATTTATTCCACCCTGTTTGGTAGATAAATGGACATAAACTAGATTTGTTGTTTCCTGAAGGTAGGGAAATAAAAGTGTTAAAGTCTCAGGCAAGTCCAGCTTTTAACATTAAATGTTATTGGTTAGAATTCTGACATAACTCTGCCTCCATATCGCCATCTCTGTTTTTAAACTTAAAACTGCAGATTAACTCATGGGCTTATCTTTACGTGGGCTGCAGTAAAATGACGCCAAGCTGACTTTTGTTGCAAAATTCGAGCAGACAACTTAATTTATCACTCATCATTAATCGATCATTAAATATAATTGTAAGCTTACCACTGTAAATCATGGTAAGGTTAGGAGATTGTTTACGTACTTGCTCTATAACTGACTTCCATTAATTTCTAACAAAAAAGTTATGAAATGCTACTTTGCTATAGTGTTTATTAAACAGATAGACAGACAGACAGATAGATGTAAGTTTGATTCTTACAGCAGCTCCAGAAGGTCCTGGGCGTCCACGTTCACCAGGTAAACCACGAGGACCCTGAGCAAAAATACAAACACTAAATCACTTAGGGACAGAGGCCATTTTCTCTAGCTCAAAAGACAACAGTGTCCTTCATTTCATTCGGGTATCAGATTTGTCTTAGATGTTTCTTCTTTAGACAAACAAAAATATAAATAATATTTGACATACAGTAAGAGCACAGGGATTTCAAGAAATAATCGAGCGTATACTGAGAAATGTTCATGCTTCTATTAGGAAATAATCAAGCTTATACTGAGAAATGTTCATGGTTAAATTAGGAAATAATCAAGCTTATACTGGGAAATGTTCACACTTATATTAAGAAATATTTAAGATCTTACTGAGAAATGTTCAAGCTCTTACTGAGAAATGTTTTAGCTTAAATTGAGAAATGTTTGAGCTCTTACTGAGATATGTTCAAGCTCTTACTGAGAAATTTTCAAGCTCTTACTGAGAAATGTTCTAGCTCAAATTGAGAAATGTTCAAGGTTATACTGAAAAATGTTCAAGCTCTTACTGAGAAATGTTTGAGCCTTACTGAGATATGTTTGAGCTCTTACTGAGAAATGTTCTAGCTAATATTGACAAATGTTCAAGGTTATACTGAGGAATGTTCAAGCTCTTACTGAGAAATGTTTGAGCTCTTACTTAAATATGTTTGAGCTCTTACTGAGAAATGTTCTAGCTAATATTGACAAATGTTCAAAGTTATACTGAGGAATGTTCAAGGTTATACTGAGAAATGTTTGAGCTCTTACTGAGAAATGTTTGAGCTCTTACTGAGAAATGTTCTAGATAATTTTGAGAAATGTTCTAGCTAATATTGACAACTGTTGAAGGATATACTGAGAAATGTTCTAGCTCTTACTGAGAAATGTTTGAGCTCTTACTGAGATATGTTTAAGCTCTTACTGAGAAATGTTCTAGATAATATTGAGAAATGTTCTAGCTAATATTGACAAATGTTCAAGGTTATACTGAGAAATGTTCTAGCTCTTACTGAGAAATGTTTGAGCTCTTACTGAGATATGTTTGAGCTTTTAATGATAAACGTTCTAGCTAATATTGACAAATAATCAAGGTTATACTGAGAAATTTTTGAGTTCTTACTGAGATATGTTTAAGCTCTTACTGAGAAATGTTCTAGATAATATTGAGAAATGTTCTAGCTAATATTGACAACTGTTGAATGATATACTGAGAAATGTTCAAGCTCTTACTGAGAAATGTTTGAGCTCTTACTGAGATATGTTTAAGCTCTTACTGAGAAATGTTCTAGCTAATATTGAGAAATGTTCTAGCTAATATTGACAAATGTTCAAGGTTATACTGAGAAATGTTCAAGCTCTTACTGAGAATTGTTTGAGCTCTTACTGAGATATGTTTAAGCTCTTACTGAGAAAATGTTCTAGCTAATATTGAGAAATGTTCTAGCTAATATTGACAAATGTTCAAGGTTATACTGAGAAATGTTCAAGCTCTTACTGAGAATTGTTTGAGCTCTTAGTGAGATATGTTTAAGCTCTTAATGATAAACGTTCTAGCTAATATTGAAAAATGTTCAAGGTTATACTGAGAAATGTTCAAGCTCTTACTGAGAAATGTTTGAGCTCTTACTGAGAAATGTTCTAGCTAATATTGACAAATGTTCAAGGTTATACTGAGAAATGTTCAAGCTCTTACTGAGAATTGTTTGAGCTCTTACTGAGATATGTTTGAGCTCTTAATGATAAACGTTCTAGCTAATATTGAAAAATGTTCAAGGTTAGACTGAGAAATGTTCAAGCTCTTACTGAGAAATGTTTGAGCTCTTACTGAGAAATGTTCTAGCTAATGTTGACAAATGTTCAAGGTTATACTGAGAAATGTTCAAGCTCTTACTGAGAAATGTTTGAGCTTTTACTGAGAAATGTTCTAGCTAATATTGACAAATGTTCAAGTTTATACTGAGAAATGTTTGAGCTCTTACTGAGATATGTTTGAGCTCTTACTGAGAAATGTTTGAGCTCTTACTGAGAAATGTTCTAGCTAATATTGACAAATGTTCAAGGTTATACTGAGAAATGTTCAAGCTCTTACTGAGAATTGTTTGAGCTCTTACTGAGATATGTTTAAGCTCTTAATGATAAACGTTCTAGCTAATATTGAAAAACGTTCAAGGTTATACTGAGAAATGTTCAAGCTCTTACTGAGAAATGTTTGAGCTCTTACTGAGAAATAATCTAGCTAATATTGACAAATGTTCAAGGTTATACTGAGAAATGTTCAAGCTCTTACTGAGAATTGTTTGAGCTCTTACTGAGATATGTTTGAGCTCTTAATGATAAACGTTCTAGCTAATATTGAAAAATGTTCAAGGTTATACTGAGAAATGTTCAAGCTCTTACTGAGAAATGTTTGAGCTCTTACTGAGAAATGTTCTAGCTAATATTGACAAATGTTCAAGGTTATACTGAGAAATGTTCAAGCTCTTACTGAGAAATGTTTGAGCTCTTACTGAGAAATGTTCTAGCTAATATTGACAAATGTTCAAGGTTATACTGAGAAATGTTTGAGCTCTTACTGAGATATGTTCTAGCTAATACTGACAAATGTTCAAGGTTACACTGAGAAATGTTCAAGCTCTTACTGAGAATTGTTTGAGCTCTTACTGAGATATGTTTGAGCTCTTAATGATAAACGTTCTAGCTAATATTGAAAAATGTTCAAGGTTATACTGAGAAATGTTCAAGCTCTTACTGAGAAATGTTTGAGCTCTTACTGAGAAATGTTCTAGCTAATATTGACAAATGTTCAAGGTTATACTGAGAAATGTTCAAGCTCTTACTGAGAAATGTTTGAGCTCTTACTGAGAAATGTTCTAGCTAATATTGACAAATGTTCAAGGTTATACTGAGAAATGTTTGAGCTCTTACTGAGATATGTTTGAGCTCTTACTGAGAAATGTTCTAGCTCTTACTGAGAAATGTTCTAGCTAATATTGACAAATGTTCATGGTTATACTGAGAAATGTACAAGCTCTTACTGAGAAATGTTATAGCTCTAATTGAGAAATGTTCTAGCTCTTACTGAGAAATGTTCTAGCTAATATTGACAAACATTTAAGGTTATACTAAGAAATTTTCAAGCTCTTACTGAGAAATGTTTGAGCTCTTACTTCGAAATGTTCTAGCTAATATTGACAAATGTTCAAGGTTATACTGAGAAATGTTCAAGCTATTACTGAGAAATGTTTGAGCTCTTAATGATAAATGTTCTAGCTAATATTGAAAAATGTTCAAGGTTATACTGAGAAATGTACAAGCTCTTACTGAGAAATGTTATAGCTCTAATTGAGAAATGTTCTAGCTCTAACTGAGAAATGTTCCAGCTAATATTGACAAACATTCAAGGTTATACTAAGAAATTTTCAAGCTCTTACTGAGAAATGTTCTAGCTAATATTGACAAATGTTAAAGGTTATACTAAGAAATTTCAAGCTCCTACTGAGAAATGTTTGAGCTCTTACTGAGATATGTTCTCGCTCTTACTGAGAAATGTTCTAGCTAATATTGACAAATGTTCCAGGATATATCGAGAAATGTTCAAGCTTTTACTGAGAAATGTTTGAGCTCTTACTGAGATATGTTTGAGCTCTTAATGAGATATGTTTGAGCTCTTACTGAGAAATTTTCTAGCTTATATTGACAAATGTTCGAGGTTATACTGAGAAATATTCAAGGTCTTATTGAGAAATGTTTGAACTCTAACTGAGATATGTTTGAGCTCTTACTGAGAAATGTTCTAGCTAATATTGCCAAATGTTTAAGGTTATACTGAGAAATGTTCAAGCTTTTACTGAGATATGTTCAAGCTTTTACTGAGAAATGTGCAAGCTCTTACTGAGAAATGTTCAAGCTCTTACTGAGAAATGTTCTAGCTCTTACTGAGAAATGTTCTAGCTCTTACTGAGAAATGTTCAAGCTCTTACTGAGATATGTTCTAGCTCTTACTGAGAAATGTTCTAGCTCTTACTGAGAAATGTTCTAGCTAATATTGACAAATGTTCAAGGTTATATTGAGAAATTTTCAAGCTCTTACTGAGAAATGTTTGAGCTCTTACTGAGAAATGTTCTAGCTAAAATTGAGAAATGTTCAAGGCTATACTGAGAAATGTTCTAGCTCTTACTGAGAAATGTTCTAGCTAAAATTGAGAAATGTTCGAGGCTATACGAAGAAATGTTCTAGCTCTTACTGAGAAATGTTCTAGCTAATATTGACAAATCTTCAAGGTTATACTAAGAAATGTTGGTAACACCTTATTTTATGGTGTCTTTGTTACACATGTTACATGCAATTATTATAGTAATAAAAGTGAATTATGCATAATTACATGCAACTAATCCTAAACCAAACCCTAATCCTAACCCCAACCTTACAGTAAGGTTGTTGATGATTATTACTTAGTACTTAAATATATAATTACAATGTAACAGTGACACCCTAAAATAAAGTGTAACCGAAATTTTCAAGCTCTTACTGAGAAATGTTTTAGCTAATATTGACAAATGTTCAAGGTTATACTGAGAAATGTTCAAGCTCTTACTGAGAAATGTTCTAGCTAAAATTGAGAAATGTTCGAGGCTATACGAAGAAATGTTCTAGCTCTTACTGAGAAATGTTCTAGCTAATATTGACAAATCTTCAAGGTTATACTAAGAAATGTTGGTAACACCTTATTTTATGGTGTCTTTGTTACACGTTACATGCAATTATTATAGTAATAAAAGTGAATTATGCATAATTACATGCAACTAATCCTAAACCAAACCCTAATCCTAACCCCAACCTTACAGTAAGGTTGTTGATGATTATTACTTAGTACTTAAATATATAATTACAATGTAACAGTGACACCCTAAAATAAAGTGTAACCGAAATTTTCAAGCTCTTACTGAGAAATGTTTTAGCTAATATTGACAAATGTTCAAGGTTATACTGAGAAATGTTCAAGCTCTTACTGAGAAATGTTCTAGCTCTTACTGAGAAATGTTCTAGCTTATATTGACAATGTTCAAGGTTATACTAAGAAATTTTCAAGCTCTTACTGAGAAATGTTCTAG
The DNA here is from genome assembly GCF_030506205.2 of Paramisgurnus dabryanus. Lineage (NCBI taxonomy): Eukaryota > Metazoa > Chordata > Actinopteri > Cypriniformes > Cobitidae > Paramisgurnus > Paramisgurnus dabryanus. The sequence goes on along the minus strand of NC_133350.1, from coordinate 30,281,053 downwards.
CTCTTACTGAGATATGTTTGAGCTCTTACTGAGAAATGTTCTAGCTAATATTGACAAATGTTCAAGGTTATACTGAGAAATGTCCAAGCTCTTACTGATAAATGTTTGAGCTCTTACTGAGATATGTTCAAGCTCTAACTGAGAAATGTTCTAGCTAATATTGAGAAATGTTCTAGCTAATATTGTCAAATGTTCAAGGTTATACTGAGAAATGTTCAAGCTCTTACTGAAAAATGTTCTAGCTCTTACTGAGAAATGTATGAGCTCTTACTGAGAAATGTTCTAGCTAATATTGACAAATGTTCAAGGTTATACTGAGAAATGTTCAAGCTTTTACTGAAAAATGTCCTAGCTCTTACTGAGAAATGTTTGAGCTCTTACTGAGAAATGTTCTAGATAATATTGACAAATTTTTAAGGTTATACTGAGTAATGTTCAAGCTCTTACTGAGAAATGTTCTAGCTCTTTCTGAGAAATATTCTAGCTCTTACTGAGAAATGTTCTAGCTAATATTGACAAATGTTCAAGGTTATACTGAGAAATGTCCAAGCTCTTACTGATAAATGTTTGAGCTCTAACTGAGAAATGTTCTAGCTAATATTGAGAAATGTTCTAGCTAATATTGTCAAATGTTCAAGGTTATACTGAGAAATGTTCAAGCTCTAACTGAGAAATGTTCTAGCTCTTACTGAGAAATGTTCTAGCTAATATTGAGAAATTTTCTAGCTAATATTGTCAAATGTTCAAGGTTATACTGAGAAATGTTCAATCTCTAACTAAGAAATGTTCAATCTCTAACTGAGAAATGTTCTAGCTCTTTCTGAGAAATGTTCTAGCTAATATTGACAAATGTTTAAGGTTATACTGATAAATGTCCAAGCTCTTACTGAGAAATGTTTGAGCTCTAACTGAGAAATGTTCTAGCTAATATTGAGAAATGTTATAGCTAATATTGTCAAATGTTTAAGGTTATACTGAGAAATGTTCAAGCTCTTACTGAGAAATGTTTGAGCTCTTATTGAGATATGTTCTAGCTCATACTGAGATATGTTTAAGCTCTTACTGAGAATTGTTCAAGCTTAAATTGAGAAATTATCGAGTTATAATGGGACATTTTTGAGCTGACATTGAGAAATGTTCGAGCTCTTACTGATAATTTCTAGTTAATTTTGAGAAATGTTCGATCTCATACTGAGAATTGTTTAAGCTCTTACTTAGAAATGTTCTTGCTTATATTGATAAATGTTTGAGCTCTTAATAAGAAATGTTCGAGCTCTTAATGAGAAATGTTCAAGCTCTTACTAAGATATGTTCAAGCTTTTGCTGAAAAATTTTCAAGCTCTTACTGAGAAATCTTCTAGCTAATATTGAGAAATGTTTGAGCTCATACTGAGAAAGGTTTTAGCTCTTACTGAGAACTATTAGAGCTCTTACTGAGAAATGTTCTTGCTCTTACTAAGAAATGTTCTAGCTAATATTGAGAAATGTTCAAGGTTATACTAAGAAATTTTCAAGCTCTTACTGAGAAATGTTCTAGCTCTTACTGAGAAATGTTCTAGCTCTTAATGAGAAATGTTCTAGCTAATATTGAGAAATGTTCAAGGTTATACTAAGAAATTTTCAAGCTCTTACTGAGAAATGTTCTTGCTCTTACTGAGAAATGTTCTAGCTCTTACTGATAAATGTTCTAGCTAATATTGACAAATGTTCAAGGCTATACTGAGAAATTTCCAAGCTCTTACTGATAAATGTTTGAGCTCTAACTGAGAAATGTTCTAGATAATATTGACAAATATTCAAGGTTATACTGAGAAATGTTCTAGCTCTTACTGAGAAATGTTCTAGATAATATTGACAAATGTTCAAGGTTATACTGAGAAATGTTCAAGCTCTTACTGAGAAATTTTTGAGTTCTTACTGAGATATGTTTAAGCTCTTACTGAGAAATGTTCTAGCTAATATTGAGAAATGTTATAGCTAATATTGTCAAATGTTTAAGGTTATACTGAGAAATGTTCAAGCTCTTACTGAGAAATGTTTGAGCTCTTATTGAGATATGTTCTAGCTCATACTGAGATATGTTTAAGCTCTTACTGAGAATTGTTCAAGCTTAAATTGAGAAATTATCGAGTTATACTGGGAAATATTTGAGCTGACATTGAGAAATGTTCGAGCTCTTACTGATAATTTTCTAGCTAATTTTGAGAAATGTTCGATCTTATACTGAGAATTGTTTAAGCTCTTACTTAGAAATGTTCTAGCTTATATTGATAAATGTTTGAGCTCTTAATAAGAAATGTTCGAGCTCTTAATGAGAAAAGTTCAAGCTCTTACTAAGATATGTTCAAGCTTTTGCTGAAAAATTTTCAAGCTCTTACTGAGAAATCTTCTAGCTAATATTGAGAAATGTTTGAGCTCATACTGAGAAAGGTTTTAGCTCTTACTGAGAACTATTAGAGCTCTTACTGAGAAATGTTCTTGCTCTTACTGAGAAATGTTCTAGCTAATATTGAGAAATGTTCAAGGTTATACTAAGAAATTTTCAAGCTCTTACTGAGAAATGTTCTAGCTCTTACTGAAAAATGTTCCAGCTTATATTGACAAATGTTCAAGGTTATACTAAGAAATTTTCAAGCTCTTACTGAGAAATGTTCAAGGTTATACTAAGAAATGTTCTAGCACTTACTGAGAAATGTTCTAGCTAAAATTGAGAAATGTTCTAGCTCTTACTGAGAAATGTTCTAGCTTATATTGACAAATGTTCAAGGTTATACTAAGAAATTTTCAAGCTCTTACTGAGAAATGTTCTAGATAATATTGAGAAATGTTGAAGGTTATACTGAGAAATGTTCTAGCTCTTACTAAGAAATGTTCTAGATAATATTGACAAATGTTCAAGGTTATACTGAGGAATGTTCAAGCTCTTACTGAGAAATGTTCTAGCTCTTACTGAGATTTGTTTGAGCTCTTACCGAGAAATGTTTTAGCTCTTACTGAGAACTATTCAATCTAATATTAAGAAATGTTTGAGATGTTACTGAGAAATGATCTAGCTAATATTGATAAATGTTCGAACTCATACTGAGAAATGTTTTCGCAATGAATATAATTATTCATAATAATGGTGTCTCAAAATAGCAAAGATAAGCACAGATGTTCTTAAGATTATCCTAAGGAGTACTAAAGAAGCATTTTTAGTATATTAAGTACAAAATTGATGCAAAAAAAATGAAGCACTTTAAGTACATTATGAGATACTACTTTTATACCTTGGCCATGAGAGGGCAACTTAGTTCCCAGATAACTAAACACGTAAAAATAACATAAAATGAGCTTTTATCACTCAGAAGATGAGAGGTTAATGTACCACATATAATTTTTATCACGAGAGGTGCAGGTTTTTCTTTTTGAAAATTGCTTGTTTTGATTAAACAAGATCTTATTTCATATTTACCCAAAATTAACACTATGTATATATTTGTATTACTTTTACGATGGTGTATATAATGTGTCAGTTCTTTTCTGCAAATTTGTTTATCTGGTAAATGGTAAACTTTTATGTAATTATCTTCAGATCTCTTAAAAAAAGTGTTTTTTGTCTTGATTCTAAAAGAAATCTAACAATAAATTTAATGTTTTAAATCTTTGCATTTGCTGCACAGCTGTTCAAACACGTACCATTGGTCCAGGAGCCCCGCTCTCTCCGGTCGAGCCAGCCTCACCCTAAAAGACACAGACAGAGAGAGAGAGAGAAACTAAGAGACTCCCAACAACTAAAACAACCATGAATGTGATGTGGAAAGGTGAAGATTTTAAACGTATGTGATTTGTGGACGTCGTACTTTAGATCCAACAGCTCCAGATTCTCCTTTAGCACCGTCAGAACCTGGGTAACCCTGCAAACACACACACACACATCAAAGATGAAGGTCAGTGCCTAAAATACTCGTCAGCAATTTAAAATGATAAAGATCCAGAATGTACTATGATGTTCGTATAGTCATAGGAGATGTTTTTTTAGGCTTTTAAGTATAGTGTTTGAAACTTCTTCATTAAGTATAGTGTTTGAAACTTCTTCATCAGTGATCAAAACCACACTGTGGAGTTCCCTTTAACTAATCACCATATCATAAAAATACACAAATATCTAGTGACATTTCCTATGCAAAATCTGCTGTAAGATATATAAGACATGTTTCATTACAAGACCATTATATTTTTGCTGTGCAATGATCAGCTACTGTGTGAAAGATGTGCAGTGATACTTATAGTAGCTACCTTGGTGAAAGGCTAAAAATAAAGCACAGCTATTGACCAACCAGCATCTGCCAGTTGGATATTGGAATACAGCAATTAGACATTGATCCACGTGAGAAAAAAGTGAAGTGTACTAACTCTGTGTCCCTTGATTCCAGGTAGACCTGGTGTTCCTGGAAATCCACGGGCTCCCTGTATTTAAAGAAAGAGAGAGAGAAAGAGAGAGATGGAGAGAGAGAGAGAGAGAGAGAGAGAGAGAGGTATGAGGTGAATGTCTCTCCTTTCACTCTCTGGCCTGCATCCACAGCAGAGTCTCACATCTGGGCAAAAGCTTGAGCCGTAGAGTCACAAAGCAAGAATTCAATTCAAAGATCAAACACTGAAAAAAAATTCACCTGAGGTCCATTTGGTCCACGTTCACCACTATTACCAGGTTTTCCTGGTTCACCCTAAAAAGTAATAAATAAATAAAGCAAACCAAAGTTAATAATAAAGCTGCAAGCAAACCAGGAGCAGTGCATGGCTCCTGAGACCTGATGCTACTCAGCTCCAATATCAGCAAATATAATGTGAAATCAACACACGGATGGAAAAATGAGAAACATTTAACTGTCTAAAAGCATTTCCTGCTGGCATTAAGACACAGTGGCTCTTATGTGTTATGTCATGTGGACCGGAGGAACAGCTGGAGACACCATCACTGCTGTGAAGGTGAGGAATGCAGAGATCACACAGCTATCATGTGATACGCTACACTACTCCCTATAGTATAAAGGTTACATAATCACAGAACAATGTGCCTCAGAAAGTCAGTGAAGGTGGATAGATGAACAGTGAGATGAGAGGTGGGAATACTCACATCATCTCCTGGTTTGCCTGGGGAACCAGGTGGGCCACGGGGACCCATCGAGCCCTATAAAAATATTGAGGAAGAAGGGTGACATTAATGATTTTCAAATGAAAAGCCTGAAAAATAAATAAGATTCTTCTACGGTGAAGGCAAAAGCAAACTCCATACATGTTGACCTGATTCTATTTTTTAAATAATATCATGAGTGATGAATGACAGAACACAACAGAACAATATTTACAGTTTTATATATACATACACTCATAATCATAAAATTTTAGAAATCATAGCTTCAGCACTATTAATAGTCTTGAGAATGGCTTTCTTCATTTGAAAGACAACAACAGGGGCACAAGTTTTGGAGAGGAGAGTGAGTTAGACAAATATGTTTTTTTTTTATACAAACAGAAAAAAACATTTACCATCAAGGCCGCCTTAATGCACGGGCTTACCTCACCCCATGTCGTCAATATTTGACGACACTTGACCATTCGTCAATATGTGACGCGGAGGGTATACCTTTCGTGTCATTTTTTGACGAACTGGGGACTTCAATACTATTACGTCCGTTGCATTCTCTTCTCCTATTTTCTTACCAATTTCGCGTCGGTTTAGGGTTAGATTTACATAATGACATCCCTACCCAAACCTAACTCTAACCCCAACGCCAGGTGACAACTGTTTCTAACCCCAACGCCAGGTGACAACTGTTTAATTTCGCGTACACTGTTTAATTTCGCGTACACTGTTTAATTTTGCGTAATCTAACCCTAAACCGACGCGAAAATGGTAAGAAAATAGGAGAAGAGAATGCAACGGACGTAATAGTATTGAAGTCCCCAGTTCGTCAAAAAATGACGCGAAAGGTATACCCTCCGCGTCACATATTGAAGAATGGTCAAGTGTCGTCAAATATTGACGACATGGGGTGAGACTGTGTTACAACCGGCTGAAGCCCAGGGGCCTCCCAAGTTCAGGGGCCTCCCAAGTTCACGTTCATATTGTTTTGTAACTTGTCAGGTTATCTGTCAATCACTCTAACTGCACGTTACATGGGTGCTGATTGGTCCGTGGTAACTTACTGTGAAATAAAATGTCAGACGTAACAGATTTTTCTATTCCGTGTAATGTAATTAAGTGCGCGTTGTCAACTTGGCATTCCTGCATGTTAGACTGAGTGTGACAGAGAAACGGGAAATAATACACCATCAAATGAAAGAGAAATTTCTAAAATTTCATAATACAGTAAGCACTAGTGAGGTGCAGGTCTCTCTCTCTTTCTCGCGCGCGCTCGCTCTCTCTGTGCTCGTGCAGCTGAGTCTCTGACATGCAGAAGTCTCTCCAACTGTGCGCAAGATACTGTGCCGCCAAATAAAGAAAGGAGTTCCCGAACATATTAATGCTGTTCGTTGTTATAAAGTTTAAGTTTACTCGCGTTTATATCAGTGACGCGTGCGCAGCTGGAGCAATGTAGTTTGACGCGATGTAAGCTCACAGTACACATCTGTTGGTTTAGAAAGACGACGCAACGGTACATGTGCAAGTCAAAGCGCGACAAGACCATCTCAAATGATCATCCCCTGAACGAACCATTCATATTTATAATCTCCATATCTAAAGATCTTATATACAGGTATGTTCCCTGTCTGTTTTGTGCATATTCATACGTGTTAATTTTACATGCATAGTATGCATAAATACTAAATACAATGCATACTATATCTTCAATAGCCTACAAAATAAATAACTGATAAAAAAAAGATTCTGTCTATAAAGACTTATCTTTTGTTAACATTAATGCATTTTCACTTTAAAACTAACTTTAACTTCTTATATTTTTAAAACTGTGGTGAGCATTTAGTTAGTGTGCAATTTTCTGCAAATTTGTATATTCCAAAAACTATAATAAACAAAGATATATAAACATATATACTCTCATACATTTTGGTTTTATTTTCAACACAAGTTGCTGTGTGTGGTTGTTAAATAAAGTGTCTTGTGTTTATGCTCAAGTGGGCTCAGTGATATGTTAATAACAATATTATGGTGTTTTCTGGGTCAAAGAGGGAAAACTCACTGTTGTATGTATTGAAAGAAACTAATGCCTTTTGTGATGAAGATTACCTAGTTATTACACTTTTTTTTTAAATGAGACTATAAATTGAGGGTATGGGGGGCCTCCAAAACCTCTCAGCCCCAGGGCCTCACATTAGGTTAAGGCGGCCCTGATTACCATGGATTATTTATATATATATGTTTGTCCCTATGCATATTACATTGTTGTAAAGCTGCTTTGTAAAAATCCAAAGCGTGAAAGTAAGATGGGAACAAGTGAGTTACAGAAGAGAGAGTCAGAGGAGGAGGAGGAGTGAGAGTTAGAAAGAAAGGCATGATAGTAAAATACTTGAATATGAGTGAGAGTTTGAAGAAGATGAGGGGAAAAGGAGTAAGATAAAGAAAAGAGAGAGGTAGAGTTAGGGGGATGAGAGAAAGAAAAAAGAGTAAGACTAGGAAATGGAGTGAGAGTACATTAAGGCTGGCCAAACTGTCCAAAAAAAGGTACAAAAGCTGTCACTGGGGCAGTACCCTTTAAAAAAGGTCCCTAATATATACCATTTATGTACAAATATGTATCTTTGAACTACCAATATTTACCTTTGAAGGACTAATATGCACTCTTTGGGTACAAAAGAGTACCTTTTTGAAAGGGTACTGTCCCAATGACAACTTTTGTACCTTTATTTCTGATCCTTGGCTAAAATATGTCATCTTTGATGATTAGTTTAACATGTTCACCAACTAATGATCATCACTGCAATAATATTTTCTTCTGACATTGTCAAAAGTTTTGAGACACAATCCTGCAGTGTACCTTCACTTGACTCTGGACTAGGCTTCTTGTGTATGTCCGTTTTCAATGTGTTTTGACTGTCATACAACTGAGATCTCACACTGTGATGTGGCTTATAGCTGGGATTATGATCTTACAGTCTGACATGTTACAACTATAAAGGGCTATTTAAATTTACACAATGTCCATCTGGCTTAGGAATAACAAAAGTGAGAATACAAGGAGTGAGAAAAAGAAGAAAAAGAGTAAAAGGAAGAGGAGTGAGAGTAAGAGGAGATAAAGTAAGTTGAGGAGTGAAAGTAAGAGTAAGATGAGTGAATGAGGGGATGAGAATAAGAGTAGTGGAGAGGAGGTAAAGGAGAAAAACAGTAATAGCGGAGGCGTAGCTACGTGATGAAGTTACACTGCAGGATTGTGTCTCAAAACATCTGACACTGTCAGTAGGGGAGAGCGGGGTAAGTTGTCACATGGATAAGGTGTCACACTGTTCATAACTCCAACACTAGAGGCACTAAAAATCAACTTTGTGTTCACATATGGTCAAGATTGCTCTAAACTTACGTTAGCACAATTGTCTTATTTTTTTGTCTTTGCACTTTATGTTTTATGCAATTTATGCAACAACTTTGTTAGGTAAGAATGTAAAAAAATTATTATTCTGCACAAAATAGAGGAGAAAATAGCGTGTATTTTGATACTTTAGCTGACGTGCTATGTTGAGCTAACCCTGAGACACATGTCAGTTTGGGACAAGTTGTCTTAATGACTTTGGGTCAAGTCGTCACATGCTTTTCCTACTGGAAACAGTTAACACCATGTTATTTCAAACCCTTGGTTATATTAAACCCCCAAGTTAATGGAATCCTCGATTATCTGTTTCACATTTCACACTTTTTGTACTTAACCAGGAGTTAAGAGATAACTCTGGGTATTCATAATCTGACGTTTCACATTGTGCATTCCTAAACCCTAGGTCATACACCTGTCTTCAATTCTCAAGCAACCCTGAACACCTCAAGTAGCTTCAGCTGTGTTTAATTGGGTTCATAACATTCTAACATTGCATATTTTCACACAGCGTGCGTTTGGCACCGCAATGCAGGGTTAACCCCACAAAAGCAGGGCTAGCAGGGTTTCATAACCCTGGATTAATTTCGGGGATAACCCCGCTTCTAAATCAATAATTGTGAAACGATCCTTAACCTAGGGTTAAAGGCAGGTTAAATGTTTAGAACGACGATAACCCAGGGTTAAGCGCAATGTGAAAAGCCCTAGAGTTAATATTTCCAATATTTAAAAATTAAAATCAATAATCAGAATTAAGTGTTCTTCTTTTTCATCAAGTGTGACAGTTTACCCGCCGATTGTCACAAGTGAATAATCTCTATTCATTAGTCTACAACTCTGTAATGAGATAAGCTATGACAATGTAATGAATAACATATGTACCCAAGACATTCTTCTTTCATTTGGTATGAGATTTATATCATTGTGATGTATGGTGCTCAGTAAATGTTGGATAGTGTGAAAGTGTGACAACTAACCCCGCTCTCCCTATTGTCAGAGGAAAATTTTTATTGCAGTGGTCATAAATTGGCTGTTGGTGAACATGTCAGACCAAAATCATCTTTGATTGCTAGTTTATGATCTTTAAAATCTTTTAGGATTCTGCACATTTGTTTCAGTTGTGTTCAAATTTACCCAGCGCTTCTGATGTGATTCTCGTATTAATTTGATGTCATACGTCACTCGGTCAATGCCAGGTGGGTTGCGAGGGGCTTTTACAAATTAGTTTTTTTCTAGTACGCAAATACCGTCTGTTTGCGGTAGATCAGAACTTATTTTACGCTTGATTTATTCTGTTTAAAGCAGATGTGAAGCTGGAGTTGTTAAAAAGTACAGTATCTGTTCTGGCCTGCAGGTGGCACTGTTGACAACATACAGTCATTCACTCAACATCTTTCATCATTAACTGTTCCTCCAAATGACAACTCATAGTCAATGGCTTAAAAGATTAATCATTTAACACAGAGTACAATGTCAATGTGTATGTGTGTCAATAAAATGAAGGCCTTTGCGACAATCACAAGACAATCACCATGAGGACAGACAGACCAAATAAAAAAAATTGACAACTAGAATTTTTTTTCAAGCAAATATTTGCTGTGTTTATGGGGTCATGTTCTCAGGGGACTAAAGCCGCCTTTCCACTGCACACGACATACGCAAACGACAGTCGGAGTTCTCCCCCTAGTGGCAGTCGTAATGAAGTTTCAGTTTAATCGTATATGGGAGGGAAGCTCATTCCAGCGCAAGAGGCTTCATTCTAATATTTTTTACCATGGTGGAATAAATAAATGAACGCAAATTAATGAAACAATAAACAGCTATGCATATATGAGAAAGATTGCCAATATTTTTTTGAGAGAACATATAAAGACAAGATTAAAATAATTACATACACAAATTAAATTAATAATGTATTTATTATCAGTAATCATTAGTGTTTTTTTAAGGATTCAAGTGTAACTAATAAAGTTAAACCAAAAGGATTAATCATTTTCACCTCACACACAGTTTGTGATTGGAATACAATGAAATACATAACTTCCGGTCGGCATATCGCATGCGGTTTAGTCGCACAAGTTCAAATTTTTTAACGCATCCAACCGTCAAAACGGATCCGATATTTACGCATCCGCAGATGGTCGGCACCTCACGCATCCGCTTTGCGACTCTCCATAGGAAATGAATGACTTCCGGCTTATCGGCCGTCGTTTGTCGTGTGCAGTGGAAAGGCGGCTTAAGTCTGACTCTAGCAACGCCCCTGGTCTGCACAACACTAAACTGGGTTTTTGACACTCTAGGACGCAAACAACCTCCAGCGTTGCAAACCGCCTTAATGAAACATACGTCTGTGTGTAGAGGTCTAGGAGCAGGTGGGTCATGTAATTAAAAATAACATTCTGATTCATGAGAGGTGGTATAAGCGGTAAACCATTGAAAATGGAATATCAACAACATTCTCTAAAATGTGAATGTGTTTAAATGTTATATTTTGTGCTTTATGTGTGTGACAGACACAACTTAAAATAAATGTTAAATAAAAGCACCATACTTCGGTGTAACATATTAATGTTACGCATTTTAATAAAGGTCATTATGAGACTATTGGAGGGGCCAGGTGTGGATATATAAATTAGAGAAAATCATATGTTCAGTTGGGTGTCTGATGGATGATTGATTATAACAGCGGGTTCAGGTGTCGTAAGAGCTGACCCGTGGATCACTACTAGGAGTGAGAAAATATATAGTTTTATAAAAAATGGGTAAATTATGGAAAAAAAACTGTCCTTATGCACTTAAAAAAATGCTGTGACCCAATGTTGGGTCAAATCTAAAAATTTTCTGAGTTAATGTAGCCCGGCGGCTTGGTTTGTCCCTCTTTGACCCAATGCAAAGCATTTTTTTTTTAGTGTAAACAAGCATGCAGTTGTAAAGGATTTGATGGATTATTACAGCTCAGGTAAGCAGACGTTTCAAAAAGGAAGATTGACTGTAATCATTTGTAATAGAGTACATACGGCTGATCCGGGCTCTCCGGCTTCTCCTGGGTTTCCTTGAAATCCTTGTGGGCCCTAAAGCAGAGAGAGAATTACCATCACAGTGTGTGTTTGTGTGTGTCAATGCCAGAAACAATATTTATATGATCAGTCTGTGTACAGTAAGAGGAAGAAAAAAATCGTTTCATCTGCTTTCTTTGCTCAAATCTGATTATTTTTCACGGATTTATTCTGTTTTTCAGATTTATGCTGCAAACAAAATGGGAAAGACAAAGGAATGTGCCGAGATGAGTTGTGAAATGTCTTTGAGGAAAAGCCCTAAAGGTTTAGTGAAGATTAAAGTTACCAGTGCAAACCTGTGTTTAAGCAAGGTATCGTCTTACGCATGTTTTTTTTTTGCCCTGAATCTTCAAAAAGCATACACAGTATCAGTTTTTCTCAGTCATAAAAATAAACTCACAGGAGCTCCATTGGCGCCTGGTGGTCCTCGCGGGCCCATCGGTCCCTGAAAAAGAAAACACAATATCAAAATTTACCTTTATATGGAATATTTGTGTCATCCTAAGTTTTTTTTTGCATGGCACAATTCATGAGAAATTTTAGCGGGTGCTGCGTGTAGGGACCTTAGGGCGACTCAATGGTGCGTAAACGCTAAGAGAATTCCAGACGTTCACTCGACCATATATGCAGGAAATCAGCTTAAGTGCTCTGAACCTCTCTGACTTACCACCAATTAAAAGTTTTACAGCAGCGATATGAACAGAAATAACAACCTGTGCATGTCCCGACAGAATCCAAACCATTCAAACCATTTCAGCACAAGGTAAAATCACTGACATCTTTCACTGGAATTATTTTTTGCATGCCTATTCATTTAAAAATATACACTTAACAGCTGAATCAGATATTTGTATGATTTCTAAAAAAAAATGTCTGGGTGGAGGCCAATGAAAACGTCTGGTAGTAAGGTAGTGTATCCTAAAACCACAGGAAAATACCAGACACACACACACACACACACACACACACACACACACACACGCACACACACACACAGTTAAGCGAATCTAAGCTTGTTTGTGTTGTAAGAGATTGATATAGAAGTGAAGGCAGTGGTTTTACAAAGATCCTGCTTGTCTCATAACCGGGCGCTGTAATGTATATTACATCAATCCAGAACTTACATAGCTACTTAATATATAAACAAGGAAACTAGGAGTTGAAATATAAAATAGTTTTCATTCACACAATATAAATCTAGTATTGGTGTTATTTAATAGTTTACTATTATTCCACAATGTTGCCAAAATATAAATAAAGAGTTAATGACCCTAAACATTTTAAGACACAAACAGTCTGGTGTAATCTCTTACCATTGGTCCTTGCATCACACCCATTTGTGCGCTAGCTTTATCATCAAATCCACCGGCCATCTGAGCACCAAAGTTCTGGAAAAAAAACATCACATGGAAAAATAAAGGCTTTGGCCAACAGCGATAGTGTTTATTTCAATGCTTCTCATACTGTTCATGCCACATAATTTAAAATTTCCACCTTACAAAGCCAAATCATTTAAATAGTCTGCTTTTATTTGGATATAAACTTAACTGTTGCTGATGTTAAAGTGAATTAGATCAGAATGAAACTTTACTCATCTGACTTCTAAACACAACCATTCAACGGTTGGCATGCTTATGAAATAATTGAGTGCCATAAACAGATTTGACTTTGCAATGGAAGGAATTGGAAGATGTGCTTGACCTATAGACACGTCTCTCAGTTATACTTTAAGTCTACCATTCAGTCACTGGCTAAATTCACTAAAATGTATTAATGCTATGTATCTATTTGTTTGCCTGACACTACAACATCTCCTTAACCAACTGTATCAGAGTCAAACTTCATTGTCTTATGGTTTTCAGTTCTGTTGCCTGTTTTTTCTTTCATTTCTCACTTGTTATTCATTAATTCCTTTTCATTTTAAATGTGTTTCTGTTGCTAAAACACATGCGACAGAATAAATTCTGTTATATTTTTTATGGCTGTGTTTACTGCCGCTGCAGTCATGTCAATGTGTGGTTGTGTCTGCTACTCTTTACTGCCTAATGATGAAATAATCATAGACTTTTATTGTATAAAGTGACAGAGGCTTTATATCACTGTAAATGAGTGAGTGTAAATAAGTGAACAAAATTCATCTATTTACATTAGCATGTAATCAGTTCTATATATATCAGTCATTAGGTCACATGTTTAATCATATGCATTATTCTGTCAACAAATTTTTAGGATATTAATAAAGTTCAGTAATACATGGATATAGGGTTTACACATAGGGTCAGTTTCCTGGACAGGGTTTAGATTAATCCGGACCAAGGCCTTAGTTCTTTTAGGAAATTTAGGCAGTTTAGGCAAACATACCTTACAAAAAACAATACTCAGATATGTCAGTGGGAGATGTTTTTAAATTAAGGCAGCTGAAACATGCATTTTAGTCTGGGACTAGGATAAGACATGTATAAGAAGAGTTTCGTTGCAAAACTAGATAAATCCATTTTTACATTTTGTCAAAACATGTCTATTATTATGTTATCATGTTATTATTTTGTTTTATGGTGCTACTTAGCTGTATTTCTTAAGGTATGAAGGTTTAAATCAAAACAAACAAACTGCAGTTGAATTGATATTAATTGAAATGCACAACCAAAAGATTTCTAAAAAAAAAACCCAGAGTTATCTCGTTTTGCAACGAAACTCTTCATATATACTGTATGCATATATTGAATGTTATCCACAATATAAGATGAATGTTGATAAAATGATAAAGCTTGATTTCCTTTAAAGGAAACTAAAAGCCTTGTTGGATTTGAAATCCCCACCACACTGTTGAAGAAATAACCTACAACTGTAAACACTGAGCTTTTTTCTTCTCTGCTCCTAAAATCTACAAAACTAATGGTTTGTGATCACGATAAACATTCAGTATAAGTACAAGTATTCATTCACATGCATGCTGTAGGAAGATAAAATAAATCATGAATGAAGTATTATCTCTGCTGTAAAGTGTATTTATATTATCGCCTTTGTTTATCTCTGACTGTCAGCGAGTGCTCACGAGCTCCATTCAGAAATTGTAATGTTGTGTGATCGTTATGAACATGAATGAGATGCTGTCAAACAGATAAGATATATTTAAGCAATGCTGTTGAAAAAATGCCAGCTAAAGTACCCTAGGGTGACCATACGTGCCATTTTAAATGGACATGTCCTGGCCAGGATTTCAGTTGCGTCATCTGGACATCGCATTTGTTGACCCCATAAATCAAAAATACAATAAATGTTAATATGATAATGTTCTGAGAACCTCAATGACGTATTTGGTCGACAAATGTGACTTCTAGAGGTAAAATGGGTAAAATGGCATGTATGGTACCCTTAGAGTACCCTGTCTGTTTACTTTAAACAACATACGGAATGTGTTTGATCAAAGTCTATTTTATTGTCATACGGCGCTCTGGAATTCTTGATTCTGATTTGTCAGTTATTCCCAGATAACAACCATGTGAAACTGATAACACACAGCCACTTCCGGTTACTGTAAGTCATCACAGGTGCAGTTGAACTTTTCAATAGCTTGTTTACAGTCATGTGATGATGTGCAAACTTCAAATGGAGGGCAAGAAGTAAAAAGCAGAATAGCCGAGATGAAGGAAAGAACATCTTTTGCATCTACAATCCTGTGGAGCTGTTGTAATTGCAGGCTAATCTTTACCAAAGTGCGTTACAGTGATTATTATTTGGTTTTTGTGAGATCATTTCTTTATTGTGCTGTGAATTAACCTAGCAACAAACATTTAATGTTGAAGCTCCTCTTGATGATAACCTTACACAGGTTTACATCATTAGTTTAAACTCTCGAAGGTCCACAGAAACGTCACTAAAGGCAGGAATCATCACAAAATGCAGCTTATTGAAATTGAATGTCAGGGTAAGCTATTTATAGTATGTTCGCCTGTACTTTGTGTATGTGTTGTAAACAATCTATTGTTTTAAATACATCTTTGCAATAATATATTATAAAAATATTAAGCTGACTGTACATTACCCGTTAAACTAAACAAATCTTTACAAAATATTATTATAAAACATTAACGGGTGGCTTCATGGACAGCATTTATCCTAATCCCAATATGCATGTTTGAACTTCCTTAAATGTAAAAACATCTTGCCCCAACATATCTTAACATATATCAGTGCCATTGTTTTGTCTCAAGATGCACACCAGTATTGTTTTATATAATGTATATTTGTAAAAAAACATACTTAAATATCCTAATATTACTAAGGCCTAGTTCTGGATTAATCTAAACTCTGACCCTTAAAGATTTACAACACAGATCGAAAGACTTCAATTGAGCAATAACCAGATTTACATCTATATACATGAACACAATTTGCATAAACCTGATGAAAATCTTTTATAAAACATATATTCGACAATATTTTGACAAAGATGAAGATTTTATTGATAGTTCACGTCTCTAAATTGTAATAGACCTATTATTAAGTTGCATTTAGTCAACTGATGTCGAGCACTGAATTTAGGTGTAAACAAAGCTTTTGTGATTAGTACTGTCTCTTTAAGATGAAATGACACCTTCAAATACTTACTCCACCAAGGCCAGGGGGTCCATTTGGCCCCGGGGGTCCAGGGGGCCCAGGGTTTCCAGGGATACCGGGTTCACCATCTCTACCACGGGGGCCAGGATTTCCCTAAAGTCACAAAGAAACACCAAATGAGGCGGATGCATTATGCAAACAGCTTGACTGTTTGTTTAAAAACCCCTTTGTTTTTGCCATTGATTTTTTTCTTTGCAGTGTGGCTAAATTTAGTCTTATTTAATATACTGACTGGTTTTATATTAATGTCTGTTATCTCCCTACACCTTTAGACACCATGGCAGAGATTAAACTATGTCTGTTATCTCCCTACACCTTTAGACACCATGGCAGAGATTAAACTACCTATTAAACCAAAGAGTCATATCCATTGATCAAATGCAAACCTTCTCGCCCTTGTCTCCTCTCGCTCCCCGTGGTCCTTGTTCTCCTGGCGGTCCCTGTTTGGTAAAGGAGAGTGAGTTTATATCTAGTTTAGCAGCAACACTGCCGCTTAAGCAAGCCCAGAGAATTTAAGGAATTCCAGAAGTATTCCTACCGTAGGCCCCGCCGGTCCCCTCGGCCCCACAACCTGGGGAAAAATCAACAGAAAGTCACTGTTAATTATTATAAAAAGCTTAACGGTTTCAAACAAACACGAGAAGAAGATAAAGATCCTCAGAATCAACACACAGATCTCGCAGAATGGAAAGAAACTCTTACACGGTGAAATACTGAAAACAGTGCCAGGTTTAAACTATGAAATATTAAAACTGTGCAAAGATCCACTCAGTCTAAATGTCTTAACACATTCATCAACAGTAAAGCTTCAACTTACATCTGTTATGTCTCCTGGTTCCCCCTTTTGTCCCTGTTAAACCATAAATATGGCATTATTAGCCTTCGTAAAATGAAGTTGCCTTCATGCAGGTCGCTTTTCACAAACAGTAAGGCTATTTATTACTGTATAATCATTAGTCAATATTATAAGCATGCATGACATTAACTGTACAAACACTCAAAGATGTGCATTCATAAACTAACATCACAGACAGAAAACACAACACCTCTAGACAGGATGAACCACGAGAGACCTAATCATAGTTTATACACAGTCAGATCACAAAAACAGATATTAAACCCAGACTCACCTTAACACCTGGCAACCCTGTTATCATAGATAAAGAAAGAAAACAGCATTAAAAAGACTCTTCAGCAACAAGATCAAAGCAGTTATTACAGTATATGCCCTGAACTTCTGCCAAAATAATCTGTGTGTTCTAATAAATATTAATGGAGTATTCTCACGTATGATCCGGCCCACATGCGGTTATAACGAAAATATGAACAGGTTATAAAGTAAAGATTATAAATTTCAGTATGTTCATCATCACTTCTCTTCAACATCATCATCAAGTTCTCTGTTTGCATCACTATGCCAAATCCCTATCAGTAACATCATCAGCAAATGTTTTACATTTATCTACGATAATCTTTCATTTTCAGAATGGAGATAGATTTGAAATATGGGAATTTTTAAACAATAAAAACATAACATGGCATAATCCACTTTTTTATCAACATATAAATGTTACATATTTGTAAATGATCAATCAAGATAAGATTCATTCATCCAGCTGTGAGCTGAGGTCAAACTACTGTACAAGCTGCCACCAATATGTGACTGATGAAGATTACAGTAGCAAACAATGAGACACTCATTCACTTGATTAAAAGCAGATGTCAGCGAAAGGACATCTATACAAATGACACATTGTGTGTTTGTGACTGTTAACACGTCTAAAGGATAAAGGAGCTCATCAATCTTTTTTGTCTTTTGCACGTCACATTAGTTTTGTCATTTGCTTTATTTCGTGATGAATGAAACAAACTTTTGTAAAGTTGATAATGACAAATATTTTTGTATCTACCTACATATATACAGTATATGAACTGTTTTAAACTTTCTGGCTTCCACAACATTAAGACTTAAGGTTTGAAACTCTACACCACATCTGTTCAAGTGAGGTTCCCTCTAAATGATTCCCATATGCGTCCATCAGCACAGCAGCCTGCAGTGATAGGCACTCCAGACAAAGCCAATGCTGTCTTTCATTCGGCTTTAGGCTTTTCTCAGTTTTCAATGATTTTGGGTTTATTTTTCAAAGCAACCATACATTTCTCGATGTTATGATTCGGTGATAAAACAGAGATCTGGCATTTATCAAGAATCATTTTTAAGGTGCTTTTCAAAAAAATCCCAAAATATGAACACAAGTGTAATTTATTTTTAGAGGTGAAAAAATAAATAAATTACAACCGGGGGAAGGCGGGTCAGCAGCACAGACCGGGCAGCACTCCCCAAATGGGATCTCGGGTTTGGGACAGTCTTTCAGCTCCTCACAGACGATTTCATCACACAGGACCGTGCCAGTGTCACAAACACAAATGCGACATGGCTCCGGTTTCCACACATCCTTGTCGCTATAGAGCTGGCCGTCCTGAACGCAGCTGCCTGGATCCTCTGTGTGATCGTGAGTAGAAGAAGAGCCATGAGATGAGAAAAACAACTCTCATACACTGTTAGGAAGAGTCAAATGAACAAACAATTGTCTTCTTTACAGTCAGAAGAAGATGTTTTAAATCTATGGCTTATCATAGATTCATCCAGATGAAGAGTTCATTCAAATAAAGCATATTTTAGTGGTGGTACGTAGTAAAAAGCGTGACACTTTTTCATCTCCACAGGAGCCAATGGAGATGAGTGGAGCTGTTGTCATTGCAGGCCAATAATCATATTTTCATACTCTTTGAAGTGCACACCACTAGATGGCAGCACACAGCTGATTCCCTAAAAACAATTAGACTACTGAATTCAAAATTTGATCCAACTGCAAATACACATGCACATGGAAAAATACAACTATTGGCTAGAAAAA
The DNA here is from genome assembly GCF_030506205.2 of Paramisgurnus dabryanus. NCBI lineage: Eukaryota > Metazoa > Chordata > Actinopteri > Cypriniformes > Cobitidae > Paramisgurnus > Paramisgurnus dabryanus. The sequence goes on along the minus strand of NC_133350.1, from coordinate 30,261,934 downwards.
GGTTTTGATTCAAAATAATGGCCCGACTGTAAGTCCATTTTACATGTGCTTATATATACAGTATAAATATATATGAGGAGTTTAGATGCAAAAGCCATTAAACGCTACCTCTATCAGAAATAAAATAATGATATTAACACAAATTACACGTTCATCAAATACTTTTGCTTCAAATCCGCTTAATCAGGTCATACAGAAATACTGCTTTGTTGGCAGAATCCATTAAGAGTCTGATTTTAAAAAACTAATTCAGATGCACTTTTACAGGGTTTTGCATCTGACCTCTTCATATACAATATATATATATATATATATATATATATATATATATATATATATTTACCTATATATATAAGTTGTAATGAATATGGACTTTCATAGTCTGTTTGATGTTTATTCATGAGGTCAGTTGGTAGCAGCTCATGAATGAGTGTGGCAGTTTTAGTAAAGCATGGCAATAAAGAGAGATTGAGCACATACAGTCTCCTTGTTTACCTTTGAGGCCTGTTTGTTTTCTTTACATTCAAATAGAGCACATATGGCAATGAATGACGCCTTTCTGAAAAGTAAAGACTGAGCAATTCACAAGCTTTTGCCGAATCTAAACACTAGACGTATGAAGTGTGGCTGTGAGTGAGCAGACGGTTTAAATATGTAAAGAGTAATCTGATCTGATTCAGTCCTTAGGCCTCATTCAATACAATATCTTCATTCCATTAACAATCTTTTTCATCACGTTTGCTTTGATGGCTATAGAAACAATAAGTTTTTGTTTAAGAGGAAAACTGAGGAAAATTGGACACACATGAGGGGAAGTCTCTGCCTGCCGTGCCTCAGGATTCAGTATTCATGTGTAGGATATTATCCCCATTTACAATATAACAAATAATGTTATAATTGATGGTTTGTCATTTGAGACCTGTTGACCTTTGACCTTTCTCTCTCTCTCTCTCTCTCTCTCTCTCTCTCTCTCTCTCTCTCTCTCTCTCTCTCTCTCTCCATGAAGCTCTAAAGAAAGTCACATACGTGACTATCTGCAACAATAACAAATGATAACTTTTTCATTTTCAGATTTTCTCTCATACTCTCTTTTCTAATGTTAAGCATTCAAGTTGATATACTAGGAATATTTCTCCTTATTTTATCTGAAATACTTTCCAGTTTGTTTAATTTGTAAACTAAGACAAAAGAATGTGGCTTGCTGCTTTTGTCTCTTTAATGTTTTTCCAATGACAATCGAGTGCCAGACGGTCTTTCTTTCCTTCTTTCCTCAGACTATCAGAGTAATGCCGAAAACAGATGGAAACACTTTAACCGTATGGAACAGTAACTCTGCCCACCACAACTAACTTCAACTACTCGTATATAGATTTCAACATTTCACACCAGACGAGTGAAAAAAACAGTGAGGAATGGGTCTTGACGAATCCCTCTGGTTTAAAAGTTTTTTTTTCTATTGAAAAGTGCTCAGAGCATCAGCATTGTGAGCAAGCCTGGATTCGCCCTGCCGGCCCCTGACAGCAGAGGAATGTGACCAGCTGAGCCTTCAGGCCACCAAGACTTCATCAGACAGAAATACTTCAAATAAAATCATTATACAATAACCAATAAAAAATGAATAAGCCAACTCTCTGTCTCTGTGTGTGTGTGTTTAATGCTGGTATTTCCTGCAGGGATAAATCAAATGCTATGAATAACTTCAGCCTGCATCTTCACTGCAGTCTGCTATATAAACACATCCTCACTGTTTCTCAACATTCCCTAAAAAAGTCCTCATCTAAATTACAATGAATAAGATACCTGCAACCCTGCAAAACTGAAGGTATTTACTTGGTCCATTGTGAGTTTGTTTGCAGCATTGATATTTAACACATATCATGAGTAAATATACTTAATCACGACTGTTAACAAAGCATCACATCACATATTTACACTATGTTTATAGAAAAACGTAAAGTTATAACACAGAAACCTTTCAGAAACTTTGAGGGCAAACTTACGGTCATCTCCTTCCTCCTGGCATCTGACAACGGCCACAAATGCGACTTGTGTTGCCACTAATAGCAGTAAAGTCCTTGGATGTAGCGACAGGATCATTATATTTAACCATGCGGACAAATTCAGAAAAAAATAACAAAAAACAAAACAAAAAGACTGAAGTGTCCTACAGACGGACACTAAAACTCCTGCAAAAAGTCTCCAGGTGGCTGAACATCCAGAAATACAAACCAAACCCTTCACCCCACATGAAGCTGCTGAAATCTGAGAAGAATCTCCTCCTCCTCCTCCTCTCTTACACCTCTCACTCTATACAGACACCCCCACCTTTCAAGTGCAGAGCCCACCCAAAACTTTCAGTTATACACATGGCTGTAGCCATTGCTGGAAAATTAAACTCTGGATACACACTCTGTCTGTTTTTGTGGTGGACACATTAGCCCCTATTTATAAGATCACAATTATCACTTTAATAAGATTGACTAGGGGTACATTATTTAGTTATTTTTATGCATGCAATATTATATGAACAAGAAGTTTACAAGATACTTACGAAAAACTTTGCTAATGTTTTTAGCGTTTCTTGAAGACATCATCATGATGATTATGTTTGTCTATTCAAAGAGCCAATGAATGAAAAGGTCACATCATCTCCATTCACTTCAATAAAAGAGTTTTTTTTTACAGCAATTGCAGATCATGGAGGCTCTCAAGAGTTCCCAAAAGTTACTGTCAGCAGAAAAGACTGAATGTGATGAACTTGATGAAAGTTTTAAGAAGGAAGACATTTAAAAAATAAGATTGTATACAGTATTAGCACTACATGTGAATCAAATGACTTTGTGCTTCAATGTGTTTTTAGTGGATTATTTCTCATTAAATTACTACAGGGGATGTTAGTAGAAACGGGTCAGGCTAGGACAGACTGAGCATATCATAAGCAACACATAACATATCACTAACCAATTTTGTTTTCTTAATGGAAATTCATCCATTATTGTGTAATTGCAAATGCTTGGAGATGCATATTTATGCAAAAACATAAGGCTAGGTTGTTTAATAGGCACTTTAAACTTATCTAAGTTAAATTAAATGTAGTAACAAATAATAACTTTTAAAGGACAAGTTCGGTATTTTACACTTAAAGCCCTGTTTTCCGATTGTTTATGATGAAATAGAATGGTTTTGACTGAAATTTCACATATGCAGCTGCCCCGAGAATTTTCGGGTGTTTGTTTTTCACCTCCCACCTCTACAATGGCTATATAGGTGCACCGGAACAATCCTTCCTAAAATGCATTAAACTTTCGTTTACAAAGACGTGAAACTCACCGAGTGGTCAGGGGTGTTCACTGATATGCTCACACAAAAATCGCTGCAAAAGATGCTTTCCAACAGCTGTTTTACCATTCTTTTTAAACTTGTGGACCTATTTTTTTAAACGCCTCACACCCGTATATTCTTCCGTTGAGTGCTTGAATAATAAACACTCAAGCCCAGTTGGTGGCGATAATCCGCCTTTGCCAATTGCAAGAATAGAAACAAAGTTCCTGGCGCGGAGTAATACCGTACTTCACAGCACATCTAATACAAGTCAATGGAGTTGGCAAAAACTACAATAAAATCTGTTGGAAAGCATCTTTTGCAGCGATTTTTGTGTGAGCATATCAGTGAACACCCCTGACCACTCGGTGAGTTTCACGTCTTTGTAAATGAAAGTTTAATGCATTTTAGGAAGGATTGTTCCAGTGCACCTATAAACCCATTATAGAGGTGGGAGGTGAAACAGCAAACACCCGAAAATTCTCGGGCCAGCATCATATGTCCAAATTTCAGTCAAACCGTTCTATTTCACCATAAACAATCTGAAAACAGGGCTTTAATTGTAAAATACCGAACTTGTCCTTTAATAAAATGCACGTATGAATAAGTTAAGGAATGAATAAGAATGGAAAGTGATAAAGACTACATCTCCCATCATATGTTAATAATAACAACAAAAAGAAAAGAAAAACGACACTGAGACAGTGGTATTATTATTATTTACAATAAAATAATAAAGAAATGCCTTATGAGTCTTGTTCTTTGTATATTTATAAATCAAACAGTCACAATGAATGTACCCAGTATACAGTCATTGTACATTTTAAACAAGCATCTTTATTATACATACTGTCAGGGAAGTTTGCATCATGTTGCCTGATCAATACAACTCTTGTTAACCTGATTATTGATTTTTGGACTTCATTTCACATTGCACCGCCTGATTACTTTTACGCCTGAACTGAATCTATCAGACTATATATAGCAGTGACTCTCTCTCGCTTATTGTGAAATTTTGAATTTGACTAAAGGCACGATCGGTGTACCCGCGGCGGGCGCAACGGAGGTGATCGCCGGTGTGTGCGTATTGGCCGCACCGACAGCAGTGTTGTGCATGATAACACTCACCTGAGTCCGCTGCTGGGTGGGTGAGTAAGGGAGGCTCTGCTGAAGACACCTCACGCCACTCGATGCACCCTCTGGCGAAGGGGGAGGAAGACGATGGGTTATGAGCCCGTGATTGTCTTCTTTCCCCTGAGAAGTCAGAGAGCGCGATGGGGTTATGAGCCCGTGCGTTGCTCTCGTACTCCTCTGATGAGTCGGAGAACGAGGGGGGGTTATGAGCCCGCTCGTGTCTCCGGCGCTCATCTGAAGACCTAGAGATGGAAGTGGAATTCGCTCTTTTTGTGGAATTGTGGGTGCCGACTGAAAAGTCGGCGGAACAGAAAATTGAAACAAAGGATTCCCCAACCGGCCCTCCTCCGGTGGGGGGAGTGGTGCTTTCACCATCTCCCGAAGAGCGATCCCCTCCATCTCTAGGTCGCCCGTCTCAGGGCCGCTTCGATTTTCTTTTTCCACCCTTTGAAGCGGGCTGAGCGGGCGGGGCGGGCTGCTGACGACCGGTTCCTCGCTTCTTAGAAGAGCCCCGGGGAGGAACGGTGGCGGCCGCCGCAGGACGCCCTCGGCGAGGAGCAGGCTGAGGTGCCGACGTGGACGGGGCAGGCGCAGGACGCTTCCGACGTGGCATGATCTGAGCGATGGCCTCAGTCTGCTTCTTGGCCGCGGAGAATTGCTGGGCAAACTCCTCGACCGTCTCGCCGAACAGGCCGGTCTGGGAAACCGGAGCATTCAGGAGCCGGGTCTTATCAGCATCCTTCATGTCCGCCAGACACAGCCAGAGATGGCGTTCCTGGACTACCAGGGTAGACATCGCACGCCCGACGGCGCGTGCGGTGACCTTGGTCGCACGGAGCGCCAGATCCGTAGCCGCACGCAGTTCAGAGAACTCCGCCGAGTCGTGACCTCCCGCGTGCAGGTCCCTCAGAGCCTTAGCCTGGTGGACCTGCAGCAATGCCATGGCATGCAGGGCAGAGGCTGCCTCCCCACAAGCCTTGTAAGCAGCACCGGACAGCGCCGAAGACTGCTTACAGGCCCGTGAGGGGAGAGTAGGCTGGTCCCGCCAGGAGGAAGCGACACCGGCCGGACACAACTGCATCGCGACCGGCCGCTCCACTGACGGGATACCAGTGTACCCCTTGGCATCTCCACCCTCGAGAGAGGTGAGGGGTGAAGGCTGAAACGGTCGGTTCCGGGCGGAAAACGGGGTTTTCCACGACCGCGTCAGCTCTTCATGCACCTCGGGGAAGAAAGGCACCGGGGGCGAGGACTGAGAAGCCCTGGCACCCCCGAAGAACCAATCATCGAGGCGGGACGGTTCAGGTGGGGGAGGTTTAGTCCACTCCAAGCCGACCGCCTCCGCCGCCCGGGCGAGCATGGCTGCCATCTCGGGGTCGAACGCAGAAGCCGCAACCTGGCCCGAAGGCGGGAGCGGATCCGGATCGACGTCCGAGGCTGACAACCCCCCTTCCGATGTTACGGTGGACATCGCGTCGGGTGGAGGCTCGACAGAGCGCGAGGACACCGTAGAACACGGGCCGCTCGTCTCCATCGGGACCTCCGCTAGCAACGGATCAGGGCGCTGGGAGCTGCTGGACGAACCAGCAGACCGACCCAGCACCGTTATACGGAGATCATCCTTCGCAAGTCTGGTAGCTGCGCTCTTAGCAGCACCAGACTTGGAAGGCGGGCGCCGTTCCCGGAGAAACGACACCCGTCTCCGCAAATCCGCCATAGTCATGTCCTCACAGATGGAGCATGAACTATCACGCAACGCTGCCTCTGCGTGCTGGAGCCCCAGACACGAAAGACAACGCTGGTGGCCATCCCGGGGGGCGATGAACACACCGCATCCAGAAACCGAACACGGACGGAAATCCATCTTTAAAAAGACGACCCCGACCGTGACACGAATGAGTGGCTGTCTTTAAAAAGACACAAAGCTCAAACGTGCTGCTCTTTTAGGGAAATCACTCTTTTGTGCGAGCTGGTGAAACACACAGGGAGAGGCAACGCACTCACTCGAACTCAAGTCCTAAATTAAAGAGACAGAGAGAGAGAGAGAAAGGGTGGAGAAAAAACACTGCGAGCCTCCGCTGAGGTGTCTTTGCCCAACCAACTTCAGCAAGCTGAGATCTTATTTTCTTCCCTTCCAGAACAGGATCTACGAAGATCAGATAGAAAGCTTCTCGAGAGCAGATGTCTGCCGGCTTCGAAGCAATAAAAGCTAATTTGGTATTGTGCACCTGCGGCTTATATACGCACCTGGCGGGGCGGCGCCGGCATTATGCAAATACCTGCATGCCAAGTTCATTGGCGTTTTTATAGTTTCTCGAAGTAGATAGGTCACCCGCGGAGCGGTTCCCAATTCGTCGGTCACGACGTGACGTCGTAGTGACCGACTGAAAGGGAACTGTAATTATTAATGTAAATGTGTATGATAGGGCCCTAAATGTGTTCAAAGTTCATAAAAGTTTATCTGTGAACTTGTTGGACAAAATTTGTAAGTATCATAAACTGTTGTTAATCACACAGATTATTTTTTGCAATAATCCAAAAGCCTATGGGACAAATTAATTGGCTTTTTATGGAGGGAACCAGTGTCCCACTAACTTCCGGGGTTGACCTACAAAAGTATGTCATCCCTGCGGCACTCTATTTGATTACTGTCGGTTTAGATTCTGGTGCTGCACCCATGCCCTCACAACTCTCCGCCAGCATCTCACAGCGGCTTCACTGAATCTCTGTCATTTTACACTAAACTATATAGTAAACTGTCCAAACTGAATTATATACTCAGATGCCATTATTCAAAGGACTTCAAATTTTATTTTTGAATAAGAAATATACAGAGGTCCGAACCTTTGGTGACCTTATAGCTGGCTGTGGCTGGTTATATTTAATTTATATATATGTGTGTGTGTGTGTGTGTGTGCGTGCGTGCGTGCGTGCGTGCGTAGAACTTCGGTCAAAGGTTTAAAATCACTTGAAATGTTTCCCATCACCTAAGTAATCTTTTAAAGAGAAATCTATAGTTGTCATATACATGTGACCATATTCAATTCTGTCATTAGAAATATTAACACATTATTTATGAAATGGATGACAAAATGAACAGAATAATATAGAAAAGCTGGAAGGTGAACCTTCTCCTCAGTCTCAAGTCTTTTGGAAACTAACAGGTTTTCATCTAATTTTGACCTGCATTTGGCTCATCCCATCAACTTTAAACTTCCCTGTCCCTGCTAAAGAAAACATCCCCACAACATGATCATTCCAGGTTGGTGCAGTGTTAGGTTTCCCACACACATAGCATTTTGTATCTAGGCGAAATGTTTTAATTTTGGTCTCATTTGACCAGAGCACCTTCTTTCACATGCTTGTTGCAAAGTAAAAACGGGACTTCTTATTACTTTTTTTCAACAGTGGCTTTCTTCATGCCGCACTTCCATCAAGGCCAGATTTTTGGAGTGCACAACTAATAGTTTTCTTGTGGACAGATTTTCCCAACTGATCTGTGGATCTCTGCAGCTCCTCCAGAGTTACCATGGCTGCTTCTCTGGCTAATGCTTTCCCTGCTCGGCCTGTCAGTTTAGGTGGACAGTTGTGCCGTACTATTTCCATTTTCAGATGATGGATTGTACAGTGCTTTCCGAGATGTTTAATGCTTAGGAGATTTTCTATAACCTAATACTGCTTTAAACTTCTTCCTGAGCTGTCTGGTGTGTTCCTTGATCTTCATGATGATGTTTGTTTCTCATGTTCTCTAACAAACCTGTTAGGGCTTCACAAAACAGCTGTATTTATACTGAGATAAATTACACACAGGAGGACTTTTTTTACTAATTAGGTAACTTTTGAAGACAACTATTCCAACTGGACTTTAATTAGTTATATTACAAATACACCCCACAATTTCAGATTTAAAAAAAAATTACCATTCATAATTTTCCTTCCACTTCACAATTATGTGCAACTAAGTGTTGTTCTATCATATAAAATCACAATTAAATACATTTTTGCTTGTGGTTGAAATGTAAAAATATTGTAGAAAAGTTAATTGCATATGAATACTTTTAAAAGGCACTGTATATTACGAACATAGTCTAGGATGAAGCACATGGAGGTATTCAATTTTGTTAGTATTAGAAAAATGCAATACGTATACAATTCTAAACTAATAATATTAAGTACTAAGTTAAGCTAACGTCAGCAGTTTCTCAGTAAGCAAGTCAACATGATGACAGCGATCAAGGGGGAAAACTTCTTTGAGGAGACATGAAAAAACCCTATGAGAAAACCATGCTCAGCCAGCATGGCCAGTTCTCATCTGACACGTTATACAGAGCTGCAATCTGTAACGGAGGATAAAGACAAAGCATTACTGATTGCAGCTCCAAAAAACTGCTGTTACAGTAATATAATATAGTATAATAATTTATTTATACTATACTAAATGTATGCTATATATAATAATAATTTAACAGTGCTGCAAATGCTCAAAGAAGTGGTCAGTTGTCACTTGGCAGTCATCAATTTGGCAGCATGAGAATTGGGCATCAGGCGGATCAGTGGTGGGATCGCACCAAACTGGAACGGAACCTGTCTGTCTCAGAAGGCCTTGGTGAACCGAAACAAAACAAGGTGCTATTAGCATAGAGGCCGCTCACATGTAATGTCAAGTGATACAGTCACAGTATAATGGATGTGTGTGTGTGCTCCGTTCCAGTCAAGCTAACTATTGCAGCGTAAGTATGTTTAGGAGCTGAATTAGTGTAGGCGGGAATGCTCTATTAAAAAGTATTTAGTTTAGACTTAAACTGATGGAGTGTGTCTCAATTCCAAATATTGCTGGAAAGGCCATTCCACAGCATAGAGGCTGGGTAGAAATCCATCACCTTTGGATCATTTTGATATTTTTAAGGATTATTAAGAGACCAGTTTTTTTTGTAAGCACAATTTCCACAATGGATTTAGTAAGAAATAACTGACGATAGACCATTGCATTATTAGAAAATGAACATGCAAGGTGGCACTGTTGGGAATGTTACTTTTTAAAAGTACAAACTTTCAGTTTCTAAACGCTACATTTGAGCTTGTGGTACTTGCCATCGCTCTGTCGTTGCGGGTGTGTGTGACTCGAAGGGATTGCTGCACAAGGACCTGGCTGCCTGTGAGTGCCTTCAAATGGGGATGGAGCCAACAGCAGCAGCACCCGCTGCTCCCTTAGAAGAGAAAACGATATGTGCTTTCATGTCAGTCTCCAAAAGTCTCAAAACACGCCAGATAAAGTCCCTTGATTAGTCCTAGTCATTCAGTCTAGTCCTAGTCACTTGAAATAAAGTCGCTAAAGAGGTCTAGAAAGTTGCTAAATCTCGCAACAAAGTCACCAAGTTGGCAACACTGCTCTGACTTTTTTTTACACTGCTCGTACTGACTGTGCGTGTGCTTGTGTGTGAAAACACACCCATAACTCATTAAGAGAATAGGGACAACCCTTTTAGACCGCCAACATTTTTCCAGTTGTTAAACTAGCAAAATTGAATTCAGACACAATGCGCTTAGATCATTAAAATAGGGCTCTATGTAGGTTCTCAACTTTTAAATAATGTCTCTAAAATTATTTCAGTGGTAGAATAACTCTTAAACTAAACCCCTGGTCAGAGGCTGACTCCACCCACTGGCAATATTTGAAAAATGCAAGAAAAGTGGGCAGATCCCTACGAAGATAGAGGGGACGAACTAAGCTTGTACCAAGTGTGTGGTGAGATCGTAACAAGGGCGTGGTGATCTTGAACCTGCTTACGTCACGAGTCATTTTTTGGACCCAACATCCAATGGGAAAATTCAACTGCAGTAGCCACCGTTCAACCTGAAGAGGGCAGCACTCAGACGTTTTTACACCATATATTGCAGTATTGAAACACTTTATATCCAAATGTCAAAAAAATTACTAAAATCAATAAACAGCACTAATAAAACATAATCCTTACAGATCATTAACTAAAAAAAGTTGGTTTGGGGTTTAGTTACTCTTTAAATGGACAAATTCTACTGCCGCTGCAAGCTGAGCAGCCTCCTAGGGACAATGACCACACACTGTACATTTCGCGGTCAGGTAGTAACACACAACCCTGCTCATGCCCTGCCTGTGGAAGAGTGTGACCTGCTTTAAAGCGTATGTCACAAATTTTACCTGAGTCGAGTTAGCCAACAGCTAACTATAAGACAAAGCAATCTAACATGCAAGTCTCAGAACCAACACCATGGCAGAGCCAGACAAATAACCAAAGAGGGTTTATTTGGGGGTAGCAAACAAAAGAAAGATAGAGATCCCAAACACTAATGAATATTGGATTGCCTAACACTCAGTGGCACAAACTGAAGAAGCAAAGGGTTGCAAAATGGATGGAGACCTAGCCTTCCTGCTACTGTATTTGTAAGTATAATATAAACATGTTTTAACAGTCTTACTTTTGAACTTATTTGTTATTAGGCTGTGTTCAGGTTTGTTCATTGGCGCACACTGGTTCATAATTTATAACTATAAGGTAGCCGAGATATGTTGCCAGTCTCGATAGCTTGCACGTTTATATAATTATATTATAATTAGTTACATTTATATAGCGCTTTTCCAGTGCTCAAAGCGCTTTACATATGAATGGGGGAATCTCCTCAACCACCACCAATGTGCAGCATCCACCTGGATGATGTGACGGCAGCCATATTGCGCCAGAACGCCCACCACACACCAGCTTATTAGTGGAGAGGAGACCGAGGGATATAGCCAATTAGTATGAGGGATGATTAGTAGGCCAATGGGTAAGTTTGGCCAGGATGCCGGGGCACACCCCTACTCTTTTTCGAAGGACATCCTGGGATTTTTTTAATGACCACAGAGAGTCAGGACCTCGATTTAACATCTCATCCAAAGGACGGTGCTTTTTTTGACAGTATAGTGTCCCCGTCACTATACTGGGGCATTAGGACCCACACAGACCACAGGGTAAGCACCCCCTGCTGGTCTCACTAACACCTCTACCAGCAGCAACCTGGTTTTCCCAGGTGGTCTCCCATCCAAGTACTAACCAGGCTCAGCCCTGCTTAGCTTCAGTGGGCAATCTGTCTTGGGCTACAGGGTGATATGGCTGCTGTTTAGATCTTTCAATAAGGTAGTTAGCATGTCGTGTTTCGTCACAGATGTAGTGTAATGCTTGTTTAACGGTTCTCCTCCACTCTGCATTGGCGCTAGACCAACTTTTACTTAAAGGCAGGGTAGGCAGGAATTATCTAAAAAAAACTTTTTTACAAATTTGTTTAAACTGTTTTTATACCAATACATAATTAAAATGTAAGTACTCTGAAAAAGAGAGTATAAAACTCGAGTTTTAAACACAGCTAATTATTTCCATTCGGGACGAAACAAATGATTGGCTTGCGCGACTATCACTCTCTCTCGCGACCATGGCACCACCTCTGTTGCTACGGGATCTGCCCACACATGCGCACACCCGAAAAAAAAGGAATAAACGAAGAATCTTTCATCAACCAAAGCATTTTTGTCTGCAGCTCACAACCAAACCACAAGAGGGAACCATTACAACAGAATGAACAGGTGCTGCTGAATTCAGGAGAATTTACTATTTTTCTAATTTAGGAAATTACTAACTCTGATACATTCGTAAACAATAAATGTTTTATGGTGAAACACTGCAGATTCCTTGTTTATGCATGTAATTCACATAACTGTTGAGCAGTTCGGTCGTATAGCCTAGGCTAATGTTATCTGTATTGTTTATTGTTTATTTTGATCCCCATTCCCTGCTGAAAAAAAAAATGCATAGCAGCAAGACCACATATGTTGTGTTTTGGTGCTGGTATGCTGGTGACCACCAGCTATATCTTTACATTTTAACAGCAGTACATCTACATAGTATATCTTCACATTTCTTTTGAAACACACACGATGCAATAACTCTGTGGTATATTATTTGAAACCATATTCCAAGCAACAGATGATAAAATGATAAAAATACATGATAAAATAGTCTTTTTAGCAAATTTGTTTGTGGACATGGTATAGAGTTGTATCTGTAGTTATCATGCTAGGTAATGATATCTGACTGTAGAACAACATGGTTTCCAACCTTTGTCAACAAATTTACATGTACTGACCTGGCCACGGCGAGGCAACAGCAGTATTTACGACACTTATCAACCACATGGGGGAGCCATGAGCCAATCTTACATGGTGGCGCTTTACAGTTTTTTTTACAATTGCTTAAAAATAACACACAGTTACTGAAACCTGACACATATCAAAACTTCAACCCAAATCTGCACAAGTATGAGGAATATTCTTAGCCTCACACTTTTTGAAAACACTACACACATTGTTTTACAAAACACTTAACACACTGCTTTACATTAGACACAGAAATCTAACATGTATCACATCTTTGCAATTTTAAGAAACAGCTTTTCAAAATTCTTCAAATATGAACAAATTGATCAAACACAACGTTCAAGCGTACACACTCTAAACATGTTATTGGTGAATTTACCTGCACACTACCTTAAAAAATGGAAAACACAACAGCCAGGACATCTGCTTACAGAAAAATAAATAAATGGGTTAAATGGTAAATGTACTGCATTTATATAGCATGTTTAAATGACCTATGATCATCCAAAGCACTTACAAGTTGCCTCACATTCACCCATTCACTAACACACCGATGGCAGTGTCAGCCATGCAAGGCGCCAGCCAGCACATCAAGAGCTAGGTGTCTTGCTCAAGGACACATCGACACTTGGTCAGGTGGAGCCAGGGATTTAACCACCATCCTTTTGGTTTGTAGACAACCACTGAGCCACTGCTGTTTATTGAATATAACAAAATACTTGACAAATACAGTTTTTCTGAATTGCTAAAACACTTAACCCCAATCTCTAAACCAAATTCATAGTGGTCTAACCCAATTTGTCAAATCATGAACTCTTTTTGCAAAACTCTAAACAAAAACTTCTTACTAAAACACACATTTAACACTGCAGTGCACTTGTTTCATAAATGCTAAACACAGGCAGGCACAAGTTGAACCTAACTACAGCACATTTTTCATCAAATAAAAAAAACATAGCATCTCAAAATTGTACACACTTTTTTTATGGTATTTTTTTACTAATTGTGTGGATTGGAAACAGTCTGAGAGGCAAATGAAAGTATGAGGAAGAAAAGGACACCAGAGACAATACAATTGGCAAAAATTGCAGTTGGATTGCTGACTTTTTCCAAAATACAAGTGCTGCTTAACAGTAATATTGAAAACTGACTATTGCTTGCAGTACTAACAGTAACGTATTCACTTTATTCACTAAACTAAACATGTGATTGCAGTAATAGAGGTTTTTAACAGTATTTGTCAAGTGTGTTGTCATATACAATAAACATGTATTTTTCTGTTAGCAGATGTCTGAATGTTGTTTTCCAGGTGTGTACCTGAAGTATTTGCAGTGCTGTGCCGTGTCTCCTGTCGCCCGTACCGCTCCTAGGTCAAGCCAGTCACTGTGAGGTGTGACGTGGGGCTGCTGTGGTGTGATTACCATCGTGGACTTACCTTTCTCCCCCCCCCCTCCGCCTGCCTGTCCAAGCAACGAAGGAGATTGTGTGAGTACAGTATCGACGTGCTGGAAGAGATCATAGTGGAATTAAAGGAAGTAGAGAAATTGTGAAAATGCAAATTAACTGTTGTGTGCAAACCTAGGTGTCGCTCTGGCCCTGGAGAGGAAAGGAGCTGACGGGTCGGGTACGTACCCAAACCGTCTTGTTGACTCAGAGCAGCACGCCCAGTGAACCCCAGAGCTACACTAGAGCCAAATCTAAAAGCTATACGTACCCAAACCGTCTTGTTGACTCAGAGCAGCACGCCCAGTGAACCCCAGAGCCACACTAGAACCAGAGCTAAAAGCTATACGTACCCAAACCGTCTTGTTGACACAGAGCAGCACACCCAGTGAACCACAGAGCCACACTAGAACTAGAGCTAAAAGCTGTACGTATCCAAAACGTCTTGTTGACCCAGAGCAGCACGCCCTGTGCACCGCAGAGCCACACTAGAGTTGAGCTAAAGCTATACTTACCCGTGGAGGCAGAGGAAAAACTTACCTGAGAGCCTTTGCAGATCCAGTCCAGAGCGCCTAGCGAAGTCCATACTTACCTTGTCGACCGCCAGCCTAGTGGGGTACGACCCCGCAGCGTCCCCGAAGCAACCTGAAATAGAAGAGTGGAGTGTTCTTATTCCAGCAGCCTGTCATTGCAAACCTCCAGTGCCGGAGGGAGGTACGATAATACATTGAGATTTCTCTAACCTGTCTCTTGTGTGTAACCGCAGCAGGCATCCGGGACGAGCCTGGAATCCAACAGGCCGTGGACGGAGGGAAGTTGTCCAGGCACCCTGTGTACAGAGGGCAGAAGAGGAAGTTACTGAAACGCAGAGGTGTAAAAAGTACTCAAAAATTTTACTCAAGTGAAAGTACAAGTACTGAGTGTAAATTTTACTCAATTAAAAGTAAAAGTATCTGGCCAGAATCATACTTGAGTAAAAGTAAAAAGTACCACATTAAAATTGTACTTGAGTATTAAAAAAGTAAAAGTAACCGGAAAAAGGAAAACGAGAGATTCATGTTTAAGCCTTCTCTAAAAACATGAAGTGAATGAACCACATCCAAGGTTTTATCATTTACAACTGTTTGTATTTAATTGTATTTCATTATCAAACTATAAGACTACTACATAATTTCCAACATGATCTCACAAAGTTCAGTGGTATAGTCACAGAATTTTTTGCTCATTTATCCGTGTCATTGTCACGGATCTCCGCATTTTTCCCTGTCTGTCCCACGGACTTTCTTTTACGTGTCAGTTTCACGTGTTGATTACTCAATTGTTTTTCCTAGTTTTAAACCATTTTCACGTGGGTTTGGGGTTAGATTTGGGGTCACTTTACCTATTGGTTTATAAAAAAAAATTCCATACTTTTAACAATTGTCGCCTGACGTTAGGGTTAGGAGTTGGGTTTGGATGTCATTTTACGTTACAGAAAGTTCTAAACCCAAACCCACGGGAAAATGGTAAGAAAATAGGAAAAACAATTGAGTAACCAATACGAGAAACTGACATGGAAAAGAAAGTCTGTGGTACAGACACAGAAAAATGCAGAGATCCGTGACAATGAATTTTAGTATGCAACATGCTACTCAAAATTGTAAAACCTTGAACTTAACTTAAATTTCAAGCTCTATCCAGCCGATGCAGGATAAGGTGTATTAGACCCTCACATTTAGAACGGTGGGCGGCTAAAAACCACATGAAATCTGTTTTTCTAATCCGTTTCAGGCTACATCCAGAGGTGGTTTGAAATCCATTTCAGTCTTACCGTCCTGATCGCATTTGTGTAGCTTTTCGGTTACGTCATGCTGTCACGTCACATAAAACACGTCAGACGTCGAGGCAGATTGTCATGCCAGTGCGACGTCATTGCCATAGAAACAGTGCAGATAATCCGGAAAACGGCTACAGGATGAACAGATCAGATCTGAACAGTTGTGAAACACAATGTGTACAGTGAGTCTGTCAAATTAGATATGCACCAAAATTTAGACTGACAGTGTGAACAAGGTATTAGCCTTGATAGAGAGGCAGCAAACAGCAGGAAACGTGTCACACTTCATGTGTTGTCGATTTCAAAGAAGCAAAAAATCTTCATCATTAGATGAACTGTTGGCCAATTCCTTAGTGTGGTCCAAAGGCTCCAGAATAATTTCAATTAAACTGACCATCAGCGCAATTCATTGGTTTGACAGAGCAAGCAAAAATAGATCTCTAAAATAGAAGTACTTTTTGACTGTGAATAAAATTGTAAGGAGTAAAAAGTACTTTTTTTCTTTAAAAAATGTAATTAAGTAAAAGTAAAAGTACTGATTTTTAATTGTACTCAAGTAAAGTAAAAATCCCCAAAAATAATACTTAAGTACAGTAATCAAGTAAAATTACTCAAGTACTTTACACCTCTGCTGAAACGAAGGAATCCCCACTTATACTTACCTGAGTACACTTCGGTCATTCGCTGGAGCGAGACGTAAAACGGCTTGGAAAACCGTGGAGCCTACCCCAGGTAGTCGCCTCGTGTCCTTACATCCACTAATTGTTGTTTCACTCTGCCTCCAGGAGAAGAGGAGGGCGCCACTGGTTCAAGAAAACAAGGAGAAGGAGCTCTGTCCCCCTGTCTCCTCCCGCCCCTCAGTAGTGCCTTGCCCCCCGCACTTGGCCCTCTCTGCAAGAACACATTGGAGGACAGAAGAAGGAAGATTTTAAATTCCCCTTTCCCCTTCCCAATCATACACTGTAAAAAAAAAATATTTTTTTACAGTTTTTGCCAATACATTTTACTGTGTTTTCCCTGTTTTTTTTAAATTACAGAAATGTTTTATTAAAATTACAAAAAAAAACAGTTAATTGACATGTGTAATGTAATTAAACAGATAAACTTTGTATAAATGGAATACAGTATATATCTGTTTTTTAAACAGATTTCAATGATAATTTTAACAAAACTAACTGTAAAAATAAAGTTTTTTTTATTAACCTGCTGGCCTCTTTTAACACATGAAATACTGTAACAACTGTGTTAATTTCTGACACCCCTTAGCTTGTCACAGATTATCAGTGATCTGTTAAAAATTTAGATATCCTAGTTAAAAGTATACTTGTGTTAAGCAGCTGCAGGCCTCTTCTTTTTTTTTTTTTAAACCAGTCTTAAAACCCATATTTTCTCTTTGGCTTTTGAGACCTAGTAAGATGTCGACTTTATTTGCTTGTTTTAATTTGTTACTTTGAATGCTTTTATTGTGTGTGTATTAGTGATGCAACAATACAGTTAGTCCACGGTTCAATACAATTTTCGATTCTTGTCCACGGTTTTCGGTTCGGTTTTGGTTCTCATGACCTTGCTAAAAAAACAGCATACCAGCATGTGTTGTGTTTTGGTGCTGGTTTTCTGGTGACCACAAACCAGCAACAAACCAGAACCAGCGCCTGCACCAGCACCAGCATCCCATGCTCGTCATACCAACAAGACCAGCATATGGTGTGTTTTGGTGCTGATATGCTGGTGACCACCAGCTAAACCAGCAACAAACCAGCATGGACCAGCATGGGAATTATGCTGGTCTATGCTGTTTTTTTAGCAGGGGACTTGGCCTATTAAATCGTTTTAAATTTTTCTATGCTTAGGTAACAGGAACAGCGAGATGATAAGAAGCAAAAAACTAGTTTTAATTGCAAATCTCTTTATTTTATGTAAATGAAAAAACACACTTCTAGTGTATACACATTTCTAGTGTATTGATAAAATAATATAAGATATTATTAAATAAAGATATATAAAAATGATATCCTAATCAAACTGGGGAACACGTGAATTCTTACATTTACAAAATAAACACATGTAAACATAAATTGGCCATTTTATACCTGTACTGAGTAAATAAAACTTTGATGGCTATACCTTAATGCACTACTGTTAAGTCCAACATCATGCTGTCTGTAGAAACCAAAAATGCGTTCCTTACTCAAGATTACTTTTAGCATCATGCAAATTCTCTTCTGGAGTTGAACTTTCCGCGGAAGACGTGTTTGAGGCAAATAACGCGCGTTTGCGGCAAAAAAAGCCAATTTGGGTCATTCGCATTGCCCCGCGCGAATTTGCATCTTTACATTGATGTTGTATCATGTAATCTACTCGCGCAAATAATTAATCCACACCACAGAATTAAAAGACAGTAATGCTGCTTTTATTTGTTGTCGGATTTTTCTGCTCGTGATCACCATGTGACTGCGCGAATGAAATCTGACACCAGCATTGCAAGCAGTTAAAGCAGCTAGTGCATAGTGACTGGATATCAACTCGCTGGAAGGCGTTTAAGTTTTATATCCCAGCGCGCAGATCATGCGGGCACGCAACACACTAACTGAAGTACAGGGAATATAAAACGGACAGATTTGAATGGATAAACCGAAAAACCGCAAATCACATGCGTGAATTGAACCGTGGGGGTCCAACCGACCGGTTCAATATTGTATTGAGAATTGTGGCATCCCTAGTGCGTGTTTATTGTACTTATGTTTATTTTTCTGTACAGCACTTTGGACAACTTTGGTTGTTGTATAGTGCTTAACAAATAAAGTTGGTATGGTAAGTTTAGCTGTTTAAAAAAAAAGACCGTTGCAATTTAAATAATAAGCTACAAAAACCAATGCAAAAGACAAATCAAAAACCTCTGTGTTCAGCGAATCATTTTCACGGCAATAATTATTTAAGCCAATCAGAATTGACACCTCTGCTACGTTGGTGGCGCACGCAGGAAGAAGCGCGCGACATGATGAAGACGGCGGCGCGCTGGTGAACTACTCTGCTGTTTTCGACGAAGCAACACTTGTGAGAGGTAACATCGAAAATATTTACTGACACATTCAAAAATTCAACGCAGTACTGACATAGCTAGAGTATACATTAAGACTGACGACCGAAAACAAAACAAGTAATGTATGTCAGATGTTGCATTAGTTAGGTTGCAGATGCAGTTTAGCTTTGTGTTAACGTTAATTTACCTGAACGCAATTTAACGTTGCATTTATGAGAACATTACCTTTGTGCTGGCTTGTATTTTTGTGGCCGTGACTGTGTGGCACGTGGCTGGCTAACTAAAAAATTTAGCTAACTAAAGTTGACCACTGCTAGCGACAGCTTTCAAATATGCTGCGCATTAACTGGCCCAAAACATGGTCAAAATTATTAGAAAAAGATACTTGTTTGGGTTAAAGTGATAAGTCAACGTTGACTTTGGTTTCAAATGATACACTAACAGCACTCTCTAGCAAAAGCATCCACGATTCTCAAAAAAAGTCAGCAAATTTAGTGTAATTAATATAGCACTCTACAGCTAAAATAACATAAGGAAAATACTCGTAGTGTGGTGCTAGATAGTCACATTGTAAAGGTTTAAGAAACAAACACACTTTATTTCAATTTCTAAAGGCTTAACACTGAGTGACTGTTTCAGAAATGCCTAAATTACATATTTTTTGTGACTGAATCTGAGACTCAAGTAAATAAAGAAAATTAATGTTGCTGTATTACAATTTTTGTAATGTAATTTCGCACAAACATTATGCAAACTAATTTTTTTCATTTCTTTTTCAGTTTTTTGATTCAATACCAGGAATTGGAACAATAGCTATCTGGAACTTCTGGAACTGAGATCAGTCAGAAGCCTTCAAGCTCAAACATTAAGTAAGTTTGCAATATGGCAAGTGTTCTAAAAGCTTTCACATGTCCTACATGTGGCATTTCTATGGAAACAGTGAAAGGGTATGTAAATCATCAAAAATTACACACAAATGAAGCACATGGTGAATATGCCTGTTGTGTAATTGGGTGCAAATCAAAGTTTATCAAGTATAATTCCTTTAAAAGTCATATGTTGCGCCAACATAGGCGGTCATCTGTGTCACAATGTGAAACCGTACAGGGTCTGAAATGTGAAAAGCCACATTGCCAGAAACAATGCATTGATCTGAAAGATCTTTTAGGTCATTTAAAGTTGCATGTTTCAAAGAAAGAAGAGGTGAAGTGCCCATTTAAAGGCTGTGGCAAAGCCTTTTCATTGAGGTCCTCTTTTACGGCACACATTTCTAGAAATCATGAAAAAGCTGCATCTGTGCACGTGTCAGCTATGTATCTTGTTGATTCTGTGCCAAGCCAGTCTTTTGATGTTGCTCAAAGTCCGTCAGATGTAAGCATTGACGAGCCTGAGGATATCCTGGACCCACCAGATATGAAAGGGCTATATATGAGAAATTTGTGTATGTTTTACATGAAGTTACAGGCCAAATACCTTGTACCTTCATCCACTATTCAGATGATTGTGGAACAAGTAGATGTGATTTACAAAGAAGTGAAACTCACCGAGTGGTCAGGGGTGTTCACTGGTATGCTCACACAAAAATCGCTGCAAAAGATGCTTTCCAACAGCTGTTTTAGCATTCGTTGTTAACTTGTGGACCTATTTTTCCAAACGCCTCACACCCGTACATTCTTCTGCTTAGAGCTTGGATAATAGACACTCCAGCCCAGGTGGTGGCGCTAATCCGCCATTGCTCATTTCAAGAATAGAGACAAAGTTCCCGGCGCGGAGTAATACCGTACCTCACAGCACATCTAATACAAGTCAATGGAGTTGGCAAAAACTACGATAAAACCTGTTGGAATGCGTATTTTGCAGCGATTTTTGTGTGAGCATACCAGTGAACACCCCTGACCACTCGGTGAGTTTCACTTCTTTGTAAACGAAAGTTTAATGCATTTTAGGAAGGATTGTTCCAGTGCACCATTAAACCCATTGTAGAGCTGTGAGGTAAAACAGAAACATCCGAAAATTCTCGGGTCAGCCGCATATGTCGAAATTTCAGTCAAAACCGTTCTATTTCATCATAAACAATCTGAAAACAGGCCGTTAAGTGTAAAAAGGCCGAACTTGTCCTTTAATGTAATCCACGTTACGCGTGTTTTAATTCAAGTGTTCTGAACAAATATGGTCACTTATGAGATTTATTAACTACAGTATCAAATCATAACACATTTTAGTGTACATCAACATCACATACAAAATGCCATATCTTTTAGCATAGAATTGCATTAATCACCATTGCCATAATGTATAGACAAATTTGGTTTCACTTTACGGCCTTATTTATTTTATGTGATTTTAAATTGAGTGTTACAACTGCATTTTATATTTATAAAGAGTAAAGTGATTGTATTGCTTCAGAAGACTTGAATTTAATCTCATGGGTCAAATGGATTACACTCATGCTTTTATCTTTGTGTATCCTCAATGTTGGTTGCCTTTCATCTACATTGTTTGGATCAAAACAGCTGAGAACTTTTAAATATCTTAATTTGTATTACACAGATAAACTGTCTGTTTTGAAAATACAGTTACTGTGAGAATTATTTTTTTGGTGGACACCCTTAACTTTTTAAAGGAACACGCCCACATTTTGGGAATTTAGCTTATTCACCGTCTCCCCCAGAGTTAGATAAGTCCATACATACCTCTCTCATCTCCGTGCGTGCTGTAACTCTGTCTGACGCAGCCCCGCTAGCTTAGCTTAGCACAAAGACTGGAAATGCATGGCTCCAGGTACTATACTGCTCCCAATAAGTGACAAAATAACGCGAACATTTTCCTTTTTATGTGGTGTGATTTGTATATTCACACCGTGTACAAAAAACAAGGTCTTATGAGACAGCGATCTTTTAACAGTATACATACTGGGAACTATATTCTCAGAAGGCGAAGCACTGCTACTGGGTGGAGTGATTTGCACAACTCTGACCGAACTCTCTGCTCCTCACCAGGGGCTTCTCGTGTGCTGCGAGCAAATCACTCCACCCAGTAGCAGTGCTTCGCCTTCTGAGAATATAGTTTCCAGTATGTATACTGTTAAAAGATCGCTGTGTCTCATATCACCTTGTTATTTGTACACGGTGTGACTATACAAATCACAACACATAAATAGGAAAATGTTCGCGTTATTTTGTCATTTATTGGGAGCAGTATACTAGCTGGAGCTATTCACTTCCAGTCTTTGTGCTAAGCTAAGCTAGCGGGGGCTGCGTCAGACAGAGTTACAGCACGCACGGAGATGACAGAGGTATGTATGGACTTATAACTCTGGGGGATACGGTGAATAAGCTAAATTCCCAAAATGTGGGCGTGTTCCTTTAACATGGAAAGGTAAAACCCAGATTAGTAAGGTTTTGTTGTTGTGCTAATTTGCGAGCCAAATAATGTGGTTTTTTTTTGACAGACAATGTTTTTGACTTCTTATTTTCCTATGTACTGTAGGGAGTTCTCCCCTCACAGCTGAAAACTTGATGATTGCTGTGGACCAGACCATCGTGAAAGATGGGGTTACAAATTGTGGTGATGCCCTTCTGATGATGTTCGTATCCTACTACTGCCTCAACATCAGTTATCCACTGGAACTTGGAGCAACTCTGGAGTTCATGCAGAGGTAAGACTTAAAGTTTAACCACAAAATGCATTTCCTGAAGAACAAAAAGTGTGTATATATGGCCCAAAGATGGATAAATAAACAATTATCCATTTAGGAAATTAATGGACATGAAACCGGTAACAGAAGAAAGTCTAGATAAATTTTATTTGATGGCAAGATCATTACAACATTTATTCAATGACAGGAGCAAAATGAGCAGACGCTGTGCATTTCTGGGGCCTCATTTATCAACAGTGCGTAGAAAATGTTCTATATTTTGTCCTACGAATGAAATTTAGTATGTGCGTAAGTACAAAAAAATCGGTATTTATCAAACGTGCGCACGTGGTTCGTACGCACATCAGTAAGTAATCCTTGTTGATAAATCCCGCGTGTTCTTAAGCACCAAGCTCGTGCACGTTCATGGTTCATTTGCATTCCAAAACGCCTCCAATAATCCATATATGGTGCCAACACCTCCCTTTTGAATTCACGTGGTTGTGCTTTTTCCCCTCACCGCAATAATGGCAAAGAAAGTGAAAAAAGGGACTTTACAGACACAGAAATGGAGTTGCGCGTGGATGAGGTTAAATCCAAATAACACATACTGTTTGGTTCACTTAGTGCGGGAGGAATGACTAACAAAAGAAAAAAATCTGCATTGTGAACATGTTACCAGTGCGGTTAATTCCGTTGGGTCTGAGGAGAGGACACTTACAGAAATAAAAAAGTGATTTGACATTTAAATTATCAGTCAAAAAATGCGTCACAGCACACCGACGTGAAATCAGTGCAACTGGAGGAGAACAGACAAAGACAGTACTTTCCACCTTGGACAGCTGCATAGCCAGCATCATCGGCTGTGTCAAGCATTTGTCTGAGCTTTCTTTTATAGGGGTAGACACCAATTTGACAACGTCACAAAAAAAATCATTAATTCAACACTGGTTTGCTGTTACTATATTAACAATAATCATTTTTAATACCTGCTTGTGGATAATAAATGCACACTTCTTTACACACTGTGGATGATCCGGTGTAGTATCGGTATTCTACCACTAGATGCTATGCGTACGCATGCTCCGAGCTGTGCGTATATTTACACACATTTCTACGTATAAGTGCAATTTGATAAATTCCACACTTTGCGTAAAACTGTTCCTACGCAAAATTTACGCACACTTCTGTTCGTACGCACGCTTGATAAATGAGGCCCCTGGCATCTGTGGGAAGACAACTGGTATTGGTACATTATTAACTGTCTATTCCGATTTAATAGATCACAATTTTTTCCCTGTTGGACATTACATTTTTATGGCGTTTAATCAGACCCAAAAGTCGCGCGCACAAAAAACACGCGCGAGTGAGATACGAACGCGCAGAACACTATTCGCGCGCGGAAAAGCGTCCTCGCGGGAGCGCACCTCCGCTTAGCGCGCACAAATGCAGTCACGCGAGCAAGGGCTGGGATGAGCGCTCGCTCGACTCGCTCTATGCTCGCATGGCTGCACCACACGCGCTCGCTCGATCAAGATCCGTTTTGGGACTTTGGGGGCGGGACATTGACTGATGTCATGTGTGATTGGTTGTTTGATTTAATCAGTGACACGCATAATCTTCTGTTCCTCAATTTGTATCCAGTCACTCTAGGTAGAGAAGACACGTTTAAATATGACCATTAATGTCAGAGCAGGTAATTTATTAAAACATTAGTTTTGTTTAAACCATGCAATAAGCTGCAAACAATAACCAAAAAAACGCTAATTTAAGGTATCAATTTTGTTTGTTGTTTAATATGTAGATAATTTAACAAAATGAACCATATTATGGCAAAAAAAAAATCAATGCTATTTTGAACATGAAAAGGTCCAGAATGGCTATGTGTGTACACACACACACTTAGCCATTCTGTATAACGTCCTGATATATATATATATATATATATCTTTGTTTATACTACTTATTTTTGCTTTGTATATTTAACAAAAATCTTACTGTTCCATTTTAAAATTTTCACTGTATATCTTATTTCTTTTTATTTTATTTTTACACAGGCCAACTGAACATGCTTTGGGAATACATGAACAGTCTTTGTCATGCTAATAAGGTCCACTCAAATTAAAATGGTTAGATAATATCACCTTGCAAAGCTTTGTACAGGACTATACTAAAGTTTGCTCATGCTAACTTTGTCACGTCACAGAGTTGGTTCAGACTATGTAATTGTAGCCTACAGTATATATTGCAAGATGATATTATCTAATTAAACCGTAACCATATAATACCTTAAAAATTGGTGTTATTTTTTTGGTTTGCAGCTTATTGCATGGATCAAACAAAACTAATGTTTTAACATAAATTACCTCCTCCGACATAATGGTCATACTAAAACGTGTCTTCTCTATCTGTGTGACGGATTATGCATGTCACTGATTAAATCAAAAAACCAATCACGGATGCGGAGACATCAGTCAATCTCTCACCCTCAAAGTCCCAAAACTGATCTTGATCGAGCGAGCGCGTGTGGTGCAGCCGCGCGAGCATAGAGAGAGTCGAGCGAGCGCTCATCCCAGCCCTTGCTCGCGTGACTGCATTTGTGCGCGCAGAGCGGAGGTGTGCTCTAGCGGGGACGCTTTTCCCCGCGCAAAATGTTCTGGGCGCTCGCGAGGACGCTTTCACGCGCGCGAAGTGTTCTGCGCGCTCGTATCTCTCGCTTGCGTGTGGTTTTTGTGCACGTAACTTTTGGGTCTGATTAAACAGCATAGATTTTCACCTTCCATCAATCTTGTGGTGCGACTATCACTGTGTCCTAACCAGACACGATGCGATAAGATTCCAGCGACAAGCAATTTGTCTGTCCACACCAGACACGATTACAAGATGCAACAAAATCAATCAAAAACCACAGCTAATCAGAACAGCGTGTGGGCGGGCTCCCGCGGCAAATGCACGGCCCCAGAGATTAATTTTGTTAAAAACATAATAAATCAAAATGTATTATTTTACACTTTACACCATTTTAAACTATTAAAAATACATACGGAGTTATTAAAGCAATCTTTGTTATAGAATGAAGTTTGAACGTTCTTGTTTCCATTTGTGAAATTGTAAGACCTGAGGTAGTACGGCTACAAGGTTGGGAACAATAAATGATATTCAAAGTCACATTACACGCTTTTAACATTAAATAAAGCACATAAACGGTACCTGAGATTATCATTGCCATACTTTGCTTCTATTTCATCGCGGCTGGAACTACAACACAGTTTCTAAAATACAATCATTGTTTGTCGCCGTCACGGCTGGTTAGGACATGGTATAACACTTCCTTTATGATCTATGGAGATGTTGACACTGGCAGCAGATTTTAAAGGAACAGTATGTAAGAAATTTAAACAGTTGAGTTGCAGCCCTCAACTGATGTTTATGTTGTCATGTTGTGTATTGGCCACCAGTTGTGTGATTGCAGTACCAGTTTTAGCCACAAGTTTTGTGATTGCAATACCAGTTTTGGCCACAATCCTACATACTGTTCCTTTAACACTGGTTGTTGGAATGCATCACAGCCATTGTAGGCACAGTTGCTTAAGTAAGGGATAATGTAGAGGCAGCCGGTAGTTATTGGGAAATAAGCCCCGACAGTGTGATCAGGACCCGACGCGAAGCGGAGGGTCTTGTATCACACTGAAGGGGCTTATTTCCCAATAACTACCGGCTGACTCTACATTATCCCGCTTATTACACGGCTACTTGTCACACAAGAAAAAAAACTAGACATGAATATGAATTTGAAACATTTTATTGGCATATTTGTTTTAAATTAACATTTTTATCCTTCCGCGAAACTTTGCACAGATGCATAAAATGATCGTAATACCTTATTAAGATCCTCTGCTTCATACTTGTCTCCATTTTTTCTCTTTTAGCCAGTCTTTGAGAAGTTTTAATGCCCATTCTGTATTTTTTTATGTGTTGGATTCGTAGCTGTCATGCTCTATTTTGTCAAGTTCAGTCTCAGTAAGCTGTCTGTGTCTTGTCGTGGTTGTCCAGTGTTTGTCACAAGATGGCGCCAAACAGACAGTAATCTTTATTGGCGCGGAGCGATCTTACTCGTTCAAGTAGTCCGGCTATGCGTTATTATTTTGGAGCGGTTATTATTCGAAAAGAACGAACCTGCAAATGTCTCAACTGACCAATCAGAATCAAGCATTCCAGAGAGCCGTGTAATAATGGGAGATACTTGTTCACCCCAAAATAAAATTGTCATCGTTTACTTGCACTCATGTTGTTTTAAACCTGTATGAATTTCTTCTTTTGAACACAAAGATATTTTGAAGAATGTTTGTAACCAAACAGTTGATGGACCCCATTGACTTCCAAATTATTTTTTTCCATACTATTGAAGTCAATAGGGTCCATCAACAGTTTGGTTACAAACAAATCTTCAAAGTATCTTCTGTGTTCAACAGAAGAAATAAATGTGTACAGGTTTGTAACAACTAAAAGTTGAGTAAATGATGAAAACTTTATTTTGGGGTGAACTATACCTTTAGATTAGGGCTGTCACTTTTGAGAAAAATCTAATTCGAACGGATTTCGAATTTCATGCAATGTATCCGAATATATTCGAATATCTAGGCGCCGCCCCCCCACGCGCATCAAAAACCCCACCGTAATGGAGGTTCAATCACAAAATTATTAACAGTGACAGTCATAAACAGGGTTGTCTGCATTACTTTTTTACTTAATGTTTGAAACACCAGGTTATCAACTTATGAATAACAAACTTATATATATAAAAAAATGATTCAGAACAGTTACAAACAATAACGTGACAACTTAAATAGCAGCAGGAGTATATAGGCAGACGCAAACGGAATTCGCGCCCGCAGATTTCGGCAGAAAACTCCGCGGAATTCCGCGGATTTAATGTCCGTCATTGACAAGCACACATATCCCGCGCTTTAGCGTGTTTGTGACCAGAACTGTCATTGACAACAACCACACATACAAAGCCTATCCCGCGCGTTTGTGAGACGTCATTCACAAGTACATTAACCCTGCGCGTGCTGTTTGCTTGCCCGTTTTCAATGATAGAGAGCACAAACCCTTTGATACTTGAGATTAAATTAAACTTACCGCTGAGTTAAGCAGATCTCACTTGACTCTGTCGTCTATGTGACGCGCGACAGTCAGCACATGATCATTTAAAATCCGTTTACAAGACAAATGCTGTTGTTGTTTAATATAAAGTTTACATTGCGTTGTAAACATGATGAAATTATCTTCATACATGCTAATTTCATAATGTGAACGTATTAACACAAGCTTTTTATTCTGCTATAATATTTAACACTATAAACAATATGTCATTTTAAATACAAACTATAATTCTATCTTGACATGCACATGAGGTTCATTTTGATCCCATTTGATTCCCTCTCTTGCGCACAGTTGCCCGCTTTCTTTCTATTACGAGGTGTTACTGTAAAAAATGCGCTACACATGGCATTTAAAAAACCGGATGGTTTATTTATAGTTCGAATACGGATATTTCACGTCATGTTCGAATGCATATTCGAATATCGAATAAAAAGTGACAGCCCTACTTTAGATATGTCTGTCACCTGTGTAGCTCAGTTTAAGTACTTTTTACCTGGCTCATCACAATTGCTGATTATGAAAAATGTTTGTAGCACTATATTAAAGTATTTCTGTCTTCACAGATGCCTTTTCAGGATAAATCCAGATAGGGGGACCAAAGTGGAGAAGCAGCAATCTAAAAAACAGCAGTCCGTAAATCCTAAGGTTCTTTCTTTGATAACAAAAATTGCAGACTTTGAATGGCGAGAGTAGACATCTCACATGCCAGCTTCTTTCTGTTTTATACATTTCCATTTAGTTTATATACTGTTCTGTAATGTGTAAAGCGTTCATTCTGCTTGTATTTTGTGGCTCACTGTTATCTTGAGTGAGTGCAGCGTTTTAACGTGTGTTTACACGTTTTAAATTGTGTACATTTCAAAGTAAAGAGTTAAAAAAAAGCTCCCAGTAAAGACCGGTAATTTTAACCAGTGGGGAGAACCAGTTTCATAAAACGTGTGTGTGTGTGTGTGTGTGTGTGTGTGTGTGCGTGCGTGCTGCTAAACAATGCTTTGTTAAATGTTGATCACAGCATGTATTTGCAGATAACAAATAAAACAAAATTAAGATTACTGTTGTTGTTTTTATTATTAAAGCAAATCTTTGTTATTTTGCAGTCTAAACTGCAAAAAAAGTTTAAGAACTGTTATAAAAAAAAGTTATCACTCTTTAAAGAATTTTTATGTGTTTTAGGTGTTTGAATATTTTAACCATGTTATTTTAACAATGTATGTTAAAATTAAAAGATTTAATGGTATTATAAGGATATTTTTGTGTAGAATAACCGTAATAAACCATAATTATAGGATTAGAAATTACCGTTTTCTTACAGTATATCAGTTATTATCTGTACTTAAAACTTTTTTTAAAGACAAATTTTCTGTGTTTTAGAGGTGTATGACTGTATTTTAACAATTAATTTATGTTAAAATTAAATTTATGTTAAATTTAATGGTTTTATTAGGATATTTTTGTGTAGATTAACAGTAATAAACCGTAATTATAGGATAAGAAATTACCGTTTTCTTACAGTATATCAGTTATTATCTGTACTTAAAACCTTTTTTTAAAGACAAAGTTTCTGTGTTTTAGAGGTGTATGACTGTATTTTAACAATTAATTTATGTTAAAATTAAAAGATTTAATTGTTTTATTAGGATATTTTTGTGTAGATTAACAGTAATAAACTGTAATTATAGGAAAATAAATTACCGTTTTCTTACAGTTTTTTTACAGTTTTTTTTCTGAAAGTATTTTTCCGTTTTTTAACAGAAATTTTCTGGCGCCCCTGCTGCCAGAAAATTACCGTTTTTTTACAGTTTTTTTTTTTACAGTGTAGTTTTAAATAATTTTAATAAAGTTTGTTTTAAATTTTAATTACCTGTCTCGTGTGCTTGGTCATTTGGGTGCTTTTGGGGACCTCCTCGAGGTGGAACTTACGGAGGGACATTAGTAGTCTGCTCCTACAGGTTACAAACACAAAGGAAGATATTTTGAGAAATGTTTGTAAGCAAACCATTCATGGACCCCATTTACTTACTGTTAGGACTCTGCCATAATCTTGTTGGTAATTATATCTAGTTTTGTATGGCAGGGTTCTAACAGTACAATGTTTTGTGTGGGAGAACGTGGTTTTGGTATTGTCATATTAGACCACGTTTTTCCCGTGTCTTGTGACTTCTTCCCTGCTCCCTTGTATTCTCTAGGCTTTGTTTTATGTCTTGTTTAGTCTAGTGTACTGTTTTCATGTATGTATGTGTTCCTGCTCTGTGTGATTTCCTCATTGTGTCATCCTCACCTGTAGCTTGTTTTCCCCTCATCTGTTCAGTATATATTCCCTGTGTTTTCAGTGTCTCGTTGCAAGTTCGTCTTTGTATGTTCATGCTGCACTAGATCAGTCTAGTTCAAGTCTTGTCGTGTCTTGTCATTTATATATCATAGCCTGTGCTCTCTGCTGCCTTTATTTAATTGATCCCCTGTTCTACTGAATTATTTTCCTGAGAAGTTATTACCTGTCATCGCCTTCAGTCTGCTGGACTCTCTTGTTACTCCTCTCTCGCTCTCTCTCACGGCTGGAGTGGCAACAGTCAAGAGAGCGCGTCTCCAGTTAATGGGTTCACCAGAGCGCTGTCTACATCAGAGCGCTGCCCAGCGGCTCCACCTGCTGAAGCACCATCCACACTTATCTCTCTCTCTCTCTGTGCATTCGCCAGGATTCCAAGTCAGGAGGCTTTCGGATGATTTAGTGGAGGTCCTACGGCTCGTGCTGTGTTTCCCACTACTGCTTTCCCGAACGGATTTCGGCAGTGGATTGCCGCCCTAGTGTTTTCTCCTCTTTGCACCATTCACACCAGAACACCGAGTGATATCTATTCTACATACTGACTGTTATTAGTGTTTTCTTCATTTTCCCTGAAGTCATTAAGTGTTTGTCTCTTATACACATATTGTGAATAAAATCTCTGCGCTGGGATTCCTGTGTCTGTCATCCCTAACAGTACGAACTTGCCACGACTGGATCCCGCGGAGATGGACCTATCCTGGTCTGACTACAGAAGCTGCCAAGCGCATGTCCTTTTTGGCCTCCGACAGAAGGGGGCCAATGTGAAGGATTTCGCTATGGACTTTTTGAGGGCTGCCAAGTACTCTGGTTTCAACAAGGCAGAGTTAAAGGTGATTTTCAGCAGCTGCCTCGACAAGCCCCTCATTGCGGCAGAGCAAAGGACCCTGAGACCCCTGTCACAGTCTCCATGTCGTCTCCGCTGCCGGACGCAGCGCCCCCTGTCATTGTCACTGTCTCCATGTCGTCTCCGCCGCCGGACGCGGCGCCCCCCGTCATGGTTCCTGTCTCGTCTCCGCAGCCGCCCGCTGCGCCCCCAGTCACTGTCTCCATGTCGTCTCCGCTGCCGGACGCAGCGCCCCCTGTCATGTTTCCTATTTCCCCTCTGCCTTTAAACCCTGACCTTGTTGTTCCTGCCCTGCCCCAAGCCGTTTTCCTCCCTAAGAACCCTGTTAAGCCTGCCCGGTCTCCACGCACCCAACCCTCAGCTACTCCCCGGGGTCAGAAGGCTCGCCCTGTACCCAGTCCCACCCCTTCCCCCCCTGTGAACGTTGTCATTTTCCCTGAAGTCATTAAGTGTTTGTCTCTTATACACATATTGTGCATAAAATCTCTGCGCTGGGATTCCTGTGTCTGTCATCCCTAACACTTACATAGTATACTTTTTCCTACTATGGAAGTAAATTGGGTCCACAAATGGTTTGGTTATAAACATTTCTCAATATATTTTCCTTTGTGTTCATCAGAACAAAGAAATGTATGTGTGTTTGTTACAAAATGAGGGTGAGCAAATGATGACAGAATTTTCATTTTTGGGTGAACTATCCCTTTCATGTCCTGAGCATTGTGTTTTCTATTTTTCTACGTAGTGTTTAGTGACTGTTCTGTAGTGTTTTTAATTTTAATTGAGTCGGGGC
Organism: Paramisgurnus dabryanus; assembly: GCF_030506205.2. Lineage (NCBI taxonomy): Eukaryota > Metazoa > Chordata > Actinopteri > Cypriniformes > Cobitidae > Paramisgurnus > Paramisgurnus dabryanus. The sequence continues at coordinate 30,230,253 of NC_133350.1, read as the reverse complement.
ATGATTTGACAACATAGTTCAGTTTTGAGCACAGATTGAACTGTTTTGAGGTGAAAGTTTGGTTTTGCAAGAGTCTGAGGTTTTGTGAATGTAGCTTGAAAATTGGGTTTTGTGTTCACAGTTTAGAGAAAGGGAGAGCAGCATTCAAGAAATGTGTCTTAGCAATCGAGAAAAACTGTAATGTGACAAATTTAATCGATCCTACTTATTTGTAAGTGTGAACCTGTGAAACACAAATTCAAGAATTGCACACACAACTTGCAAAATGCCTCACATCTCTTTCAAAATGAAACACCACAGTCAAAATATCCCAAACATATTTCAAAAGCAAACATTTGTCTTACGTTATAAAAACACCTTTACCATAATGTTATATTTTTATGTCATATACGGTACACATTGTCATTCAAAACCTAAAGCTCTTCTTTTAAAAGCTTCCATCTACATGATTGAATGTAATTGGGAGAGAGCTGTCCAAGTAAAATCAAAAGCAAAATAAAACCAAACTTTAAGGTTTTTTTTTGCTCTTTGTGGTTGTAAATGTAGTATTAGTGTACAGTTTGAAAACAAAAAAAAAAACATGAAAAATAAGTAGTGTTGTAGCATGTAGTGTAAAACCAAACATAATGGCCCTTATTTATCATTCTTGTGTAGAAACGGCTGTATATGTTGGCGTAAGCCTGATTTATGAAGCTGTGCGTACCTTTGAAATTCAAGTGTACACAATACCTGCCCTTCATAAATACCGCAGCTAAAAGCGATCGTGATTAGAATAACACGCCCATATAAATTCAAGTCTCCGCTTCCCCCACTCCCTCATTTTATGCCATTGACACACGGAAGACGGCAAAGAAGATAAACCCGGGAAGTGGAAAGAAACAAAATTTTTTTATTTGGGAGTTTAAAGAGTGGGGTTAAAGACACATTAATAATTGCATGACAATTTGTAATATTCTCCTTCTTATTATTATTTTTTTTTTATTATTAATGACGCTTATTGATATTTAGAAGAATAATAAGTTATTATTATTATTATTATTTTCTTTTGCCTACATCTAAATTCTATGTCTGCCTAATGGTTCGTACATTTTTTTATAATATTTTAAAATGGTGTAGTAGCTTCTGTAGTGTGTTGTTCTGTATTTACATACAGTTGTTTGTTAGCTAGATCCAGTTTGATACGGAGCTCTGGATATAATTCAAATTAACAATTTGTTTCCATGACATCCACATGTTTTTGTCACGGAGTGACTTCTAGGGCGGAACCGAAAGTAGGAGGAAAAGTTCTGCCCGGACAGAATTGTGTGAACATCCGTCTCTTCTGGGTAACCCTGGGCAACCAAATCAAGAGCAATGCATAGCAGGTGCGTACGATGATGTGGCGATCGCTGACTGGGCAACCCACACGCTGGAAGGAGTATAAAGGGAGTGTGGAAGATACATGAAGTGTTCATTTGTTTGGAAAGACACACTGCGGGTGAGACTGTGTGTGCTGCTACGGAGGTGAGGCAAACAGGCAGAGGCATTTAGAGAGGATTCGCTAAACTGATGAAGCGCTTGGAGCCTACCAACTGAAGGCTGTGTGGAGAGACGATCACAGGGCAGAAACACAAAAGCATTGTTGAGCGCCTGGAGAGATGTCCAAGAGAGAGCGACGAGGAGGAGGGAAGACAAACATATGGAAGTAGTGAGTACAGCAGTTTGGTTACCTTTGATGATATATCAAGAAGACTGAGACTAATACCTGTGTTGGAGTATTTATCCATTGTTTAGTTGGCCCCACCGTGGAGAACAATGCGGTTGGGTGAGCCGGAGGATTAGAGGGCAACGAATACCACAGTGTGGGTGTTAAAAACATCCGGACCACTGCCTGTGTCAGCGACCCCAAACCATCCTTTAGGGCGGACCTTGACTGAGTGCGGAGTATTGGCCTTGTAAGTCACTAAATTTGTGTATTGCAGTGGGTGAGTGTGCTTTTGATGTGTGTGCACCTGAAGTCTTGCTGTGCCGTGACTCCTGTTGTCTGTACTCGCCTCTAGGTCAAGCCAATCCCTGTGGATGTCACGTGAGCTGCTGTGGCGGTGACCACCATTCTGTACTTACCTACCTCTAACTCCAGCCCTTGTGTTTCACCTGAAGGAAGCCGAGTGAGTACATCGATTGAGGTACTGTGGGGGAGGCCATACTGTAAAGGGAAGTGGTGAAACTGTTACGAATAAGTCTAACCGTATGTGTGTACATCCTATACTGTGGAGGGAGCTCAGCTGTCTGCCTTTTAGATCTAGGTGTCTGTCTGGCCTGCGGAAGGAACGAGAAGCGGGTGTGTCAGTCGACAGTACAGACGCGGTGTGGCGGCTCTATCTAACCCCTCCCCGGGACGACGTCGGCCGTGTACGGCTCAACGAGTAGCCGCTGGAAGCTGGTAAAAATTGCCCTCCCTTACCGTTGAACGAAGCCAAGGTGACGTATGGTTTTCCCTGTCTATGTCCTCATTGTTAGACCTGAAGACTCTGAGTCAAGATACAGTGACGATACAGTCTGTTACCTGTAACCAGCTAAAAGCTATACTTACCTTGTAAGCCCAGAACAGAACGATCCAGTAACGATAGAGTATCCCTTTATGCAGAAGACTTTCTTTTATACAGATGTGGCCTTTAAAAATGCGCGTCTCTGAGACCAGAATGCCGCGGAGACTTCCGAAATTCTGCGAGATCCCGCAAAAGGGGGGTTCGGTGGGGGACGCAGAAAATATAAAAACCTGTAGAGGGCAGGCGTGTTTCTTGTAGGCCATACTGACGACAATGTGTGTGCTCGACTTCATGCTGAGCGTATACTGTATGATATTGAAGTAACATGACACGGATTATCGATGTTTAGGCGATAGACTTTGATGTCATACAAATGCATGCTTTTTGGCAAACATTTTGTTGGCGAAGTTTTCTTTTGCCAGTCACATATTCTTCATAAAAATCCGACTCAAACGCGCATCATTTGTCTTATTTTTTCCGTGTACTTACAGTAGAAGAGACGTGATGTATGATAATCGAGTCTTATAACAAAATAATTCGCGAAGACCTTTGAAGAGACCGAGCGCATTTACGCAATATCATTAACTAGTTTATCTAATTTTACATTTAGTTCATTTTTGCATCTGAACGTTTTAATAGCTTTAACATGGTTGTGGTGCGCTTTTCTGCATTACTGAACAGTAGGCTACTTTTTATATTATTATGTTTCCCTTTACATGGTATGAAACACGATAAAAGTATGCATTGGTGTTTAATAGATTTCACTGAGAATTTGTATAATGTGTTATACTTTTGTACCAAGGAAATAAAATCATATTGTGAGTGTAAATATTCATAAATTCGAGGAGTTTCTGATGTGTTTGTCATCGGCAAAATACGCAGTTTCTTTGTTGCTGATTAAAAACCGTTGGCTATGTGATTGTTTAAAATTGACATTTTTTCTACTTATTATTAATTAATTTTTTGCCTACATTTACTCAATTAATATCAATGTGAAAATATAAGTAAATCATACTTCAAGTTAGGCGTAAAACTTACACATTTTTGATGTCAAATATAAATAATAATAATTTGAAATATGCAATTATTACAGTTTTAAAAACTTAAATATATTACTCTGACCTTTTTAAATATATTGACTAAAATAATCTGTTAATGTAATACTTATATTATTAAGGCGTATACATCAAATATATATGTACATTTTACACAAAATATCTGTTCTATTTTTAGTAATTTATTTTCCAACTAAAAAAATCGCATAACTGCATTAAGAGATTTTATTAAGTTACTTTAATCATTTATTTTAGAGATATTTACAAAGCCACTGAATCATTTTTAACAGTGTGTACATTATGACCTTACGGTAGACCATTATTAAATGCATATAAATAAAAATATGTAAAACTAAATAAAAAAGATATCATACACGGACTGTATGTAAGCATACGTTTTCTTGTTCGGTGCACGTGGGTTTAAATGCCGTTTTTCTAAAGAAGAATTTTAAAACTTTATTGGTGGTAGTTGAGAAGAATTCCTTTTTCCATTTCTAAATCATTTTGAGCGCAATATAAATATATCATATTGTTATTCTTATTATATAAGAATACCTAATTTTTACAACATTTTTAACATATAGAAAATACACGTTAAGCATGTTGTGTGTATTTCCTAATTACAAGCTTTTGATGAAATTGCACCAAAACTAAACGTGCATAAAAACATAAAAAAGTCATTTAAATAAGCGAAAAAATATTTTTTATGAGCTCAAAAATTTGAATATAATGTGCTATTGCTGAAAATTGCCCATCTCTAAAGGAGAATATTCATCTTTAAAGTTTAAGAAACAAAAAAGTACTGATAAGCATTCTCAAACATATATATTCTGCAAGCACTCATTTATCCATAATGATGTGATTTATTTTTAATAACATATTGTCGCTGTCGGGCAAAGATACTCTCTGGACACCAAGACCATGTCTATGGGTTCAAGAATAACAGAATATTGGCCATTTGAAACTCGAAAGTCATCACTTTATTTTGTCCCATTGTTTTCCATTTTGCGTGTGGTAAAACTCCTGTGCGCGTCGTTCAAATTCATTGAAATTTCGTTCACTTGTAGTTTAGCAAGAATGTATAATACAATTTCAATAATGTTTTTACACTGCACATCATCTGAGGAAATCCGAAGTTGCGTCGAGGGGAACCAAGCTGACAGCCGCGACAGCAGAGATTGTCACGTACCTACAGAAGGGTATTGGAAAAAGCTTGCATCTGACCTGCAGCGATATCATTCTGGCTTGTTGGGATGTCAGCCAGCGAGAGTCCTCTGATTCTGACCTTGTTCTTTTACTCCTCAGAGTCTAAAACCAGGAGGGCATATTAAGTATTCATTGTATTTTCATTTTAACAGAGCAGCTATGGTTGCGCGTTTCACACACCTCTCCAAACCACGTTGTTAACGGTATGCTTGTTCGACTTCGTGCGGCGCCGCAGGAGCCGACAGCCGGATGACGTCAGAGTACCGCGAGAATGATTCAAGAAATCATATTTCGCCTCGCTCTCGCGATACTGTGACGTCTTCTGGCTGTCGATTCTCGGGGCGCCGCATGAAGTCGAACAAGCCTATTGACAGCAGCAAAAGCTACGCATGCGCTTTTAACTTGTAAAACTCAAAGGTGTATGGGTAATGTAGTCTCTGCTCTCGGTGGGACGAATTAGGTAGCTTGCATTGTGAAGGGCGCTTTGAAAAGCGGCAGCGCAGCCAAATAATTAAATTAAGCCTCTGATTTAAACAGATGTGCAAATGAGCGTTCTTATACGCTAGAAGTACGTTCTGGGCGCAGGGAGAGGCGGTGGTATGCTCAAGAGCTATATTTGGAAGTGGCGGTACTGGCCCACATTAAAGCACTGGCGGTAGCAAAGGTAGACGGCCCTTTGAAAAGCAAAAGAAAGCTGATAAAAATGAGAAACCTACACTGAAATAAATTGGAGTAGGATTTAGGCTACTTAACAAAATCTAAACATTTTTCACTCAGAAAATGCTAGTAAATATAAACAAAATTATCAGCAGCTTTAACTTTATTACTTTTTTAATTTTAATTTACTCTGTTTCAGCGATGTTTATAAATATACTATATTTTTGCATTTTGATTACAAACTGTTCTACACTGAAAAGAAACTAATGTAATCTTCCTGATTTAATCACGTAAAACACGAGTCTAAACACAAGCACCACTTTTCTGAATGATGATAATCACAAACATCCCAGAGTTTGTAAACCATTTGTTTGTAAAACATATTTAATGCTAACTTTACTTAAAAATTCAGAAAATATTTTTTACAGTGTATAAATAAAAAGACATGAAGGAAGTTAATTCCAAAATGTAATTAATTGTACATGGTTTAGCTGCTTGTTTTAGCAGCTACCAGTGACAGAGAGTCAAGAAATTAAAAACCACCCACCCCTAGGTCTGCCAATTCTTTGCCAACCCCCAATGCTAATCGATCACCTCATCAAAGAAAACCGGTTTATCCAGTTTTCACCAGCGTGTTGGGTTTTAATATCAACCCTTGCAGTTTCTTTGTTAAAATGTAATTTAAGCAAATAGGCCTAATACATACGCTGTATGTTATTTTAAATGAATGTTTATAACTTATAAAATTAAGTGGATATCAGGTAACTTAATTTGACATATGTTGATATAACCTAGGCTCTTAAGTCCCACGCATTCACCATTAGACACACGCATTTCTGTCAGTTCACACGCTCACACACCAAACCTTGTAAGCTATTTATCACGCTGAGAAGTAAAATAGAACTTTTCCTGCTATACAAATTAATAAAGGAGGTGCTGGTAGAGCATTTCTGTCGAGTTTAGCAGTACATTTTTTAGGTGTGGTCAACTTTACGCAGCGCCACAAGAACCGACAAGCAGATGACATCAGAGTACCGCGAGAAATAAAGCGGAGGAGGTTGGTTTTAAATCGCTCTCGCGGTACTCTGATGTCATCCACTCATGTTTGAGTCTGTATCAGATGAAAATACAGATTTTGAGGAACAACTTATTGTTTGGAGATTGTCAATGGACGTTTCTGAGTGGTATGTTTGTTTTTTCAGTGTAGACCTGCAAAACGCCAAATGCATAAAAATTAATTAATATGGTAATGTCTTAGCATGATATGTTTTCTAAAATGTTTAAAAATGAACAAATCAGTTGTGCGAAACTACACAGAATTTTTTTTTATGAAACATATTCAATGGTTACAGTGCCTCATGGTGGGGTTGAACCCCTGGTTCAGTTTACCCCATCTGGTTCACTTTGCCCCACAGCCACCGTTCTGGGAAACTGCCTAGCTTAGTAATTCAGGCTAATCTTTAGCTAAATCATTCACATGGTTTTATACATAGCCTATCACAAATATTTATGGTATCAATATTTAGACCTGGATAAATCTACTTTAACATAACAGCCTTTATACCCGGTATGTATAAATTTTACTTTGATAGGATAAAAACTGTTTTTTTTTTTTTTGTTAAAAAAATCATACTTTAATCATAACTCTTTAATTTGTCCTTCTCTTTAACATATAAATTATGGTTGCTACCTGTATTTGTGGTCACACGGCTACAAATCTGTATGGTTGCCTAGATAAAGGGGGTGGGTCAACTTACCCACTGGCTCACTTTGCCCCACTCTCCCCTACTTGGTATTGAGAAACGGGCATTGTTTATCGAAGCCGGAGCGCGAGCTACAAACTACAGAGCGAGTGCGCGGGTGCACAATGGTGAAAGAGCAACACACGATGTAAATAATTATACCACTGCTCGCAGTACAGACGCTTTATATTTTAGCGTACTGCGTACCTTCACTTTCTTTTGCGTGCCACCACTTCTCATGTTGCTGGTACTTTGCCATAAAGAGTCAAAGGGCGTTTCTATGTGGCGCTGCGCAGACAGTTCGGCAATGAAGACATCAAAATACCGCGAGAGCAAGTCGAAATGTTACAAATGGTCCGACTTTACCTTTGCTCTCGCGGTACTCTGATGTCATACGCCGACCAGTCAGCGCCGCACCATTTAAAGTCGAACACACAAAGCGTCAAGGCAGGGCCGCTGGAAGTCATTTTGAACAGGGGGTGCTGTGAATTTTTTAACCAAAAAACCTATGAGCCTATAGGCCTATTTAAAATACATTTTAAAAATAAATACATTGAGATTTACTACTTTATTGTCATATACACTTCAGGGCACACAGCCAGGGTCTGAAACACACAGACATCATCAGTTCTCAGATGAATATGCGCTATTAATCAGAAGCAAAAATACTTATCCCAGGGGGAATTACTTTCGTTACAATTTACATACAACATATAATAACAACATATAATATTAATTAAACTTCACAATTTTCAATGTCCATGCGGACGAACATATTTTACTTTCGTTTTTAAGTTAGAATCACACGACAGATGTAAAATATTCTCACATTAACATACCTAGTATATTTTTATATAGATCTTTTTTTACTAAATAGTACTATTACTGTCTTTTTTAAACTTATAAATAATTCATAATTTGAACAAAAATAATGATGGGTTTAGTTCTGATATTGTATACTTTTATAAAGAAATACATGGTGTATAATTACATTTTTAGAATAGGCTTTATATAAGGTTTGTACTGTAAAAATACTCTATTTGTTACAAACAAAAGATAAAGAATTTACAAACGTGTGGAGAGCCATTTCAGCACTTGGACAGCGGAATGTTTTTTTCTACAGGTGCAGAGTCATTATATACAATAAATCCGTTGGGTAGCTTTTAAAAAAAAAACATTTAAAAGTAGATGCATTTGTTTAAAGCAAAGCATTTATTTACTTAGCTACAGATGAAGCAGCTATTTAAGCCTTCTAACGTCTCATAATTGGTCATCATTTATGTCTAAGAGACTCAATAATAATCTGTTACATTTTAATCCTTTAATTTTTCATATTAAAAAGCGTTTTTGTGCTGCTGCGCATCCATGTATGTAATAAACAAACCCGCGTTGTCATTCCGTTAATACGCATATTATCAATGCGCTCTTTACTCGCGCAGAAAAAACTCGCGTCGCGCATTGCGCCGGTTGTATAATAGAAATTCCAAAGTCTCTCATGAGCTAGGGGACGAATGTCCAGGGAGTTCAGTATTTCTGTGTGGGCATGCATCAGGGAAAGGTGTGTGAGTCTTTTCCAACCCAGTCTCCTGAGGTTGCGTATAAATAGCACGAAGTGTAAAACTCGTGCAATACATACGCCAAATTCCACTTTGGCGTGCATATGATACGCAAGTCCTCCCCATTCACTTAAACGGGGCATCTTTTTTTGTCGTTTTATTTATTGGTTTCTCAATTTAAGACGCAAGACAAAGAAAGTGCGCTCGGATGAGGCCACGGATAGGCACAGACAGTAATGAAATTAAAATCCAAAATACACGTAATAACCTACGTGTGTCAAAAATAATTTCCTAAAATATTCATAAGTAATATATCAATTGTGCAAAATATTTTTACTTAAAAAATATATTTCTCGCTTTTCCGCGACCATGCGTCAAGGTCTGGAGGAAAAGGATACTTGCCCGGATCCCACGCACGCATCTGCAGTTATATACATTTTACAAAACCGGTATTCATTAGATTTTAAGAACTTTTTTGCCACTTTTAAAACTGTAAAACTAAATAAAAAAGAAATCATATGCCGATTGAGCATGTAAGCATATGTTTTCTTGTTCGCTCCACGCAACACGGGTTTAAACGCGTTTTTTTTTTCTAAAGAATAATGTTTAAACTTTATTGGTGGTGGTTGAGAATAATTTATATTGCAGAATAATGTATATTGCATTTTAGCGCAATATAAATGTATCATTGTTATTCTTAATATAAAAGAATACTAAAATATTTTTTACAACATTTTTAACTTTAAAACATACATATAAAGATGCTTTGTACAATAGCTTTGCTTCTGACAACAATTTTCTGTAATAAATCGGTAAATCAATCACAAATTGTGTTGAAAATGGCGAATAAACTGCTTGTCAATTCAAACAAAGGTGTATAAAACCGCTTTAATTAACAATAACTAAACTGTGCTCTTTTGCATACCTCTACTTTTCTCACGTCTTTCTTTATACCACCTTTATCTTTTTAAAATCTTGCCACTTTTAGAAATAATTTGTTTGCATTTTTTGTATACTGCACACTTTATTTGCATCAACTATACCCATAATAACATTTTCTACGTTTTTCTTTTAATAAAAATAAATATATTTATTATTGTCTTAACTTAAAACTTTGTTTTTTAATTTATAAATTAGATTTTATATAAATAAGTTTTAAAAGTGTTGACTGCGAACGTCTGAGATAAGATATCTGGAAGGACCTATAATATACGCCTATAATATATGTACATTTTAAATTAAAATGTCTGTTCTATTTCTAGCCATTTATTTTGTTTTGACCAACTAAAAAACAAGTGACATTAAGAGATTTTATAAAGTTTCTTTAATCCATTATTTTAGTAATATATCTACAAAGCCACTGAATATTTTTACTGTTATGAATAACGGCTGAAAGGATAAAAAAAAAATCATAACACTGACTGCCTATATGCGCAAGAAAGGTATTATTAAAGTTTTAAATATGTAAAACTAAATAAAGATATCATATGCCCACTGTACAGTATGTAGGCCCATGTTTTCTTGTTCGCTCTGCGTGGGTTTAAACGCCGTTTTTAAAGAATATTTTTTAAACTTTATTGGTGGTGGTTGAGAAGAATTCCTCTTTCCATATGTAAAGCAATTTAGCGCAATATACATGTGTCATATTATTGTTCTTAATATATTAAGAACAATAATACTAATATATTTTTACAACATTTTTAACTTTAAAACATGTATTTTTATACCACATGAATCTCTTTAAAATATGAATACTTTTAGAAAAACTGACATAATTATTAATATTATGAACAAACAATGAAACTGTGTCAAAATTCGACAACACAAATAATTAAGATATTCATTGTAAATAGAGTTAAGTGTATTAGGCTCACACTAAATTCTTTGTTGCACTTAGTATAAATGCCCATTGCACGTACAGTCATCTTAATATATGTATGCGCTGTTATGCTGGCAAGAATTGGTTGACGTCACTTTGCTGTTTCAATAGAAATGTTAAATATTCAGCAATGCCCTTATTAACTTCTGGAAACAACCGCAATGACAACGCATATAAAAATGTAGTTTTTTATGCGCCACCTGGTGGATTTTCTGTGAAGCGAAACACATTAAGGGAAAAGGGAAAGTAGCCCCCCCGAAAACACTTGCAGAATTCTGCGTGACTCCGCGAGACGATTTGGCGAATGCCGCGGGAGAAAACGCGCGTTTTTAAAGGCCACATCTGTATGTCTCAGACCCACTAAGTTCAGTTCCCTACATTCTCAATACTCTAAAGCAATTTGGAAGCCTTTCTGGCTATAAAATTAATTTTGAAAAAAGCGAGATGTTTTCTCTCAATCAAGCAGCCACTTCAATCCCTGCATCACACTTTCCATTTAGAATTGTCAATAAGGGCTTCAAGTATCTGGGGGTAGAGATTAATCCTACTTTTTTGTCCCTCTTTACTAAAAATTTTAGTAAATCTTGTTTGAAAACTGTAAAAAAGACTTGGCTAGATGGATGAATCTTCCACTCTCCCTGGCAGGCCGAATTAACCTGATCAAAATGGTGGTCACACCAAAATTTCTTTATCTCTTCCAAAATATCCCCATCCTGATAAAAAAATCATTCTTCAGCTCTCTGGAAAGTAGTAAATCTTCCTTTATTTGGAACGGTAAACCACCCAGAATCAAAAGAAGCTCCCTTCAAAGACCTAAAAATCTAGCGGGCCTAGCTCTACCCAGTTTTGTTTACTATTACTGGGCATGTAATATTAAGACAATGTTACACTGGATGGGAGGAGAGTGTTCCAGTGGGAGCGAGACTTGGAAGCAAATGGAATTTGCCTCCAGCTCATCCGATCTAGGCTCCATACTTTGCGCCCCTGCTCCTCCCCTTCGAAACCAATTTTGTGCTAACCCAGTGGTCTATCATTCTATTAGAATTTGGTCCCAATTTAGAAGACATTTTAAGTTGCAAACAACATCGGTGCATTCCCCCATGAAGAATAATTATAATTTCCCACCTTCCCTCTGAGACTCTACCTTCGGAACTTGGTCCTCAAAAGGTATTAAGACTATCTCCAATCTCTCTATAGATGGCAAGTTCAGATCATTTGCCCAACTCTCTCAACTATTTAATTTACCCACATCCCAGTTTTTTAGATTTCTCCAAATTAAACACTTTGTCCAGAAAAATACAACCTCTTTCCCAGATTTTCCAACGAGCAATACAGTTGACACTATTCTCTCTCTATCCCATTCACGCAAAAGTTTAATTTAAAATCTTTATAATAACATATGCAATATTTCTCCACACTCTTTGCAGGAGATTGGAAGACTTTGGGAGGATGATCTAGGGGAGGAATTTACCGATGATCATTGGAAAGCTGTGCTTGACTCAGTTCATAAATCTTCCCCATGTGCCAGACATAGTGTGATACAACTTAAAATAGTTCTAAGAGCACACTTGACCAAGACTAGACTGGTGAAAATCTTCCCTAATAAAGACCCTGCATGCCCTTGTTGTAAAGGCCAATCAGCAGATTATTTACACATGTTCTGGTCTTGCCCTAAACTTTATTCATTCTGGGCCAACATCTTTAGTGCTTACTCTAAGATGTTTCAGACAAACATTATTCCCAACCCTATATGTGCCATGTTTGGATTTACTCCTGAAAATCGCCCCCAAACTTGTCCCATCACAGCATTCACTTCCCTAATTGCCAGACGCCTCAGCCTACTCTCCTAAATGGAGAAAGTTCCTCCGAGCTTCATTAGGTGGGTTAAGGATGTAATGTACTTCCTAAAGCTTGAGAAGATCAGATATACCCTCAAAGGCTCTTTGCAAAAATTCAGGAAGGTCTGGGCCCCTTTTTAGATTATATCGAGAGCTTGCGAATGTAGCAGTACAGTTTGCTATCCCCTGACGTCATCTAGCCAGCTGATGCGTGTGTTGATGATGATCAGGTATCTGCCTATAAAAGCGTTTCAGTTCACGTTATGCGGGTGTGTTTGTTCCATCAGCGAGCGAGCCGCCGTACTTCCGGGTTTTTGTGTACGAATGGTAGTAAGGTAAGGGCTGCTTTCAGTGAATGATTTTCAATATTTATGGTGTATTACACTGGGCTTTCTGAAATTCATTGACTTAAAGCTCTACTGTGTACTTTATTGAGTTAATTCTTAACAAAAACCCATGTTTTCTTTCAAAAGTATGTGCTCATTCATGTCTAATAACTTCCACCCCACTAATCAAAGTATTCTCGTAAGTGTAGAATCTGCTATTTAAAATGCATAGCGTCGAAGCGCTCTCTGGCTGAATCCATGTTGTGCCTCCATCTTTGAAATACATTCGCCGACGAGGGACATTCCTGAAATTCAAGCTCCGCCTTTTGCGCTTTCACTCTACACTCACGCTGTCCGATAGCTGAAGCCTCGGGAGGTTGCATGTGTAGGCGGTATACGTCATCAAGACAGTCTTATTTCAGAATATTAACCATTATAAAGCTGACAATTATTCTTAGTTAATTGTAAATTGATGTAATATGCGTATGACTTGCGAATGTAATGCTCAGTTAATTTAAATAAACCAGGCTTGATGACGTATCCAGCCTGTGACCTGCGTAGCTGAATCCTTCGGATTTTACAACAACCGCACACCGTGATGAACCTGCGATCTAATGCTTTGATTTGAAAGCCTGTTGAAGACATATTCTCGAGGACATTAAAACAAATCGCCAAGGATGCGAAACGGGGATTTTAAACGACAACTTGACAGGAAAAACATCAAGACCAAAGTCACTATTGGAGTTAGTTTTCCAAGATGGGGCTCAAGGCACACTGAAGTTCTCCACAGGTAATTCAGCATATTCGTTTACATCTATACAGTCCATGTTGTAAACTTGAAGTTTTATAGTTCCTTGGCTAACTTTAGCATGATTATGCATAACACTTGTTAGTGTAAACATGCATGTGGTTTAATGTGTTCGAACAGACACACGCCGTCTCTCCGCCCATTTATGTAATCTGAGGTACTGAGATCAATGTTTTTCATCTGTTCTGACCTCTAGCACAAACACACTGTGACAGCGCTATTTTTAGCCTTTCATTGATAAAAGCGTCTGATCTGCGCGTCTTTCGTTTCATTTTACAAGCGTGTGAAAGTTGCGCGATCTTTTTTCACCAATATGAGAGAAAGCTCTTACATATACACGGACATGTATTGTTTACTTAAAACATAAGCATTGTACTCTGACATAATGTCTGACATAATACTCTGATAAAAGCGTCTGATCTGCGCGTCTTTCGTTTCATTTTACAAGCTTGTGAAAGTTGCGCGATCTTTTTTCACCAATATCAGAGAAAGCTCTTACATATACACGGACATGTAACGTTTACTTAAAACATAAGCATTGTACTTCGACATAATATTAGTTTGCGTCCATTTAAACCCGTCATGGTTGCTTTTTGTATGTGATTTTAAGCGGACATATCATGACAATCAGACTTTTTTCATGTTAAACATAAATCTGTGTGCTTTGATGGATCACAGGCAAAGGACATTGCAAATTGTTCATTTTTTTCTCATTGCTTTTGCTTTGTATCTACTGGAAGCCATGTTAACCTTGGCATGACACGGCCGGGCCACCGTACGAGTTAAAACGCTTTCCGAATGGGGGGGGGGCTAGAAAGTAATATTCAGTTGCTTGTCATATAGACTTTCACCGCTAGATGGGAGTAGATCTTACACAGTGGAGCTTTAAGGGTGGACTGAGGAGCTTTTCGGGAAACCCGTCAATCGCTGCGTGAATGGAGACGTTTATATTACACGTCTCCATCTGTGCTTCGTGAGTTCCAAAACAGGTATGTGGTGACTTTACTCCTAATGTTATAAAGGCTTTAATGATTGATCGATTGAGTAAAGTGCGTTTTTTCCCTATTTAAGGTGTGGGTCAATGTGCAAGGGACGTTACAGTGGGTTGCTGTAGTGGGCTTGCTGCTGGCTGCGTGGCTTTCTTGCGCTACGTGCAACGCTTACACTGCTGGCTTTATAACCTGCTTTCATCTGCAGCCGCTTCGCGCTATGTCATCTGGGCTGTACTAACTCTGCTGAGGGGTTCTGCGTTACGTCATCTGTGCTCTGCTTTGCCTCTTTCGCTCTGCATTGCCTGCTTCGCTTGGTTCAGCTGGGCATTCAAATTTACATTTCTGGCGGGTGGCGCTCTGAGCTGCTGCTGATCTGCGTTGTTTGCGGCGATTGCTGGGTTACACCAGCTGATTAACATTGCGCTGCTCCTATGATAACCGTGTATTCTTATTAGCATAATTATTCTTTATTCGTTTTTGATTACTGTTTTGATTATCTTTCTTTAATGGAATCTAAATTCTTTTGGTCTTTATTTCTTTATTGGTTTAAGTCTTGAGCTATAATTTTTTCTTTTTTTTTCTTTATTAGCTAAGTTAACTGTTTTCTAATTATTTTGGTGACTTGTGTGGTGTTTCCCCTCAGTATAGTTCTCTTTGCCTCTGTAACCAGTGTACTGGCTTCCTGCCTATTAAAGCCTGCTGGCTGTTTGGTAGCTGGGGTGACCGGACGCGGCGCCTACAGTGACAACTTTTGGGGCAGTTGATTCTATGACAAAAACCCATATTGTTAGAGGTGATGTCCTTTTACTGTGTCTTTTAAAGGTTACTTATTTGTTTTTTGCTTTCTCTTCAGGAGTGGGTTGACCGTACCAGCAGATTGTTCCTCTAAGGTGGTGGGCTCCTTATTTGGTTGCAGTGCTGTGTTCACAGTGAGGTGTGCCGTGCTGTAGTGTGCTGTGGTGCGTGTGTGCACGTATGAGTGCTGGTGCTTTTTGCTTAACGAACGTCAGGCCTTCTCCCACCCTGAAGTGTTGTTTGTCTTTTTTCTTGTTTTTTCTGCTTTTACTATTTGATACTATGAATAAAATTGAATTCATTTTAAATAAAGTTTTTCTGATTGACTCAACTCTTGTCTGATACCTGACCCAGTCGTGACGAACCTGTGTGCTGTTAAATTGAGGGCAGTCCCGGGAGTAGCCCCCGGGTGGCGTAGTTGGTATAAATCCTTAGTTAAGCATTGCCACACAAACACCATTAAATACGGATGAATAAGATGCTGATTATGTATTTTATCTTTTGAGTAAATCGGCACTACCCTCTTCCCCCCCTCTTTTTTTTACGTATTTGACTGGACTAATCTAAATATCTCATTTTCATGATTATTATTATTATTTTTATTATTATTTTATTTATTTTTTCTTATTCCTCTACTGTATTTGTAATCAAATACTTTGTAACATTATTCTGTGTTATATATGCGCTAACAATCTTTAGTTGGATCAGCACTTCAATGGACAATCATTCCTGGACAGATCTGGACTTAAAGTGATAATCTGGGGTAATGGGTTGGGTGGGGTGGGGGGTATCTTCATAGATATCATTATTTGTATAAATCAGTCATAATTTGCCTGTATACATCTGGTCCAAAATGTGTTGTAAAAATGTTACATGGTTTAATGGAAAATCAATAAAAATTGTTAAACAAAAAAAAAGAAAACTGTCCATGACAGCAAAATCCCGCCAAAATCCAACCTGCAACCAGTCGCAACTTGAAGGCTCCGAGACTTGAACTGACAATTCTCGGATTACAAGCCCGACTCTCTTACAAAGGCTTAATAAGATAAATAGTGTATTGTTATTAACAGATTTGCACAAATCCATTCATGAACTACAGTCCATGCTGAAAGGTTGTATAGTTTCTGTTTCTGCACATTTTGTCCCTCTCAGAATCATCAAGCCACAACTTACCGTCATTGAGGTTCATCGTCTCTCTGAAGTTGTGTCTGGTAAGCGCAGTGAGAAGTCAAGACTATGCTTTCAGGGATCATTTCCATAGTGTTAAACTAGGACATGTATTTCGAAGGAGTAGGGTTTCTTGAACCACGATGAAGAGTATTGGTGTTATTCTCTGAGCGTGAATCAAGGAATGGTTGATGATAGTTATCAATGATCATTACTATTTATGAATGTTCTTTAATCCTAATATGTTAAAAGAAGAGAAATGCATTATCTGAGTGGGTTTGTTATTTGAGGTTAAAAGAGAGAACATGGTCCTGTGGGGAATTTTTTTGTGAAATTGTATTTCCGCCTCATTCGCGCGTGAATCTCGCGCAAAAGGCGCAAATTTAGCGTTGTGTGGGGTACGCGCGAATGGTGCTTTTTGTGCTTTTTGCGGTTCACGCGAATTTGCGGCTGACCCCCGAGTTTAAAAACTTGAAGAGTGTCAGTGAGGACATTAGGCAACCTGGTAAGTTGTAATACACACTTCACTTTTGAGTCACGTGACGTTTATCGACCCGCGTCGTTTATTTTCCCCCTATAGTAAGGTTACCAAATACAAACTGGTACCTCTCTCGATAAATGCACAATCAACACTAGTCATCTTGCAAACAGACAACCGCATAGCACTTGCCCCTCCCACAAGAAGCGGAGTTTGCCTCTGACGCGCGTCAAATTATTGCTTTTTGCGCATGTCTACTCCACTCTACACGCGCGGATGCACCCAAATTGTTCAAGCGGCAAACCACACGCGGTAAATGCGATTTTGACGCCTGAAACGCGGTTGGTGTAAACTCAGCCTAAGTGTCGGCTCGCACAGAAAGTGCATGCATGGCTGCAAAGCAAATGTATGGCTGTTTCTCAATGTCAAGGATACTACCTTGGCAGGACTGGTCCTTACAAGTCACTTCCTTCAGAGGCTAGGCGAGGCTCCTCTTTAGAATTTGGAAAACACGTAAATGGAACAGGCTAGCAAGTGCACATCATTGTGTCATTGTGTGCTTTTGGCACTGCGCGCATAGGATTGTGGGTGATTTGAGAGTGAGTAGGATACAAATATGCATCCTTTCCTGTATGTGGGATATTTCTCAAATTAAGGACTCAGTCCTTGGTGGCAATTCCGAGGATCCTCGACATTGGAACAGTCCTTCGACATATGTCGATAAGGTAGCACCCTTGAAATTCTGGCATCCGAGGATCCTTCCTTGACATTGAGAAACAGCCAATATGTGTAAACAGCAGGGAGAAAACACATACAATTTAAATTGAAATACTGTGGAAAAGTGCTGAAGTAGAAAAGCACTTGTTGCTTTCTGCAATTGTTTACTGAGACATTCAGACTATTTTTTGGTTCCTGGACAAATTGTTGGATGATATGATTGAACCCTGAATCATCTGAGTGGATTCTTCTGGATAACTCTTTGTCACTTTTCTTACCATAAAACAACACACAGCTCACAAGGTGTGACAACTCGCGCTTTGCACAGTTCAAATGATGGAGGGGGCGGTCTCCACTGTCCATGTGATCGAGGGCTTAGGGCAATCCATTTGAACCTACTTCAAGTGTTCCAGCAGTAGTGGGCACTCATACAAGCGTGATTTTTTTCCAAACCAGTTCAGATAGGAGTTTTACTTAAACATAAGCTCAGGGGCAGAAAGAAATTTGATTGGTTCACAAAAATGACCAATGAAAGTCCTCAACCAGAGCCTTCAAGGCAGCTTCTGCAGTGAAGCAGTTCGAGCTCAACGTTGGTCAGGTGAGTAGCGCAGATGGTTAGATAGGAATGTGACTGGTTTTGAATTCAGCTCGAAATATTTCGAGCGATTAAGTTACGTGTTTCCACATTTCACGTGTCCGTGGCACGACTTTCATTTTCGTGCCAGTTTCACGTGTTGGTTACTCAATTGTTTTTCCTATTTTCTTACCATTGTTGCTTGGGATTGGGGTTAGAACAACTTTGTTACATAAAGTGACATCCAAACCCAGCTCTAACCCCAACATCAAGTGAAGCAGTTTAAATTTCTGACGTATAAACCACTGCCATTCTAACCCAGACCCAACTTCATTCTCACGCGAAAACAGTTTAAAAATAAAAAACCCACAAATCTAACCCCAATCCCAATTGACAATGGTTTGAAAAAGGGAAAAAAAATTGAGTAACCAACACGTGAATCTGTTTCCACGGACACGTGGAAACACATAATTTAAACGCTCGAAACATTTCGAGCTCAATTCAAAACCAGTCACATTCCTATCTAACCATCTGCGCTACTCACCTGACCAACGGTGAGCTCGAACTGCTTCACTGCAGAAGCTGCCTTGAAGGCTCCGGTTGAGGACTTTCATTGGTCATTTTTGTGATCCAATCAAATTTCTTTCTGCCCCTGAGCTCATGTTTAAGTAAAACTCCTATCTGAACTGGTTTGGGAAAAAAATCAAGCCTCATACAATGTAAGCAATGATGTACATCCTAATGAACAAGACTGAGGGAAGTTAGCAAGGGAAGGTCATAAAAACGAACTGGAACGCAGGGCATGAAAATCTGTCTGCAACAGCAAAATCCCTCCAAAATACAACCTGCAGGCCGTGAGACTCGAACTGGCAACCCTCTGGTTACAAGCCAGACTCTCTTACGACTAACAATTTTTTTGTCCCTCTCAGAATCATCAAGCCACAACTTACCATCACTGGGGTTCATCGTCTCTCTGAAGTTGTGTTCGATAAGCGCAGTGAGAGGTCAAGACTATGCTTTCAGGGATCATTTCTATAGTTTTAAACTAGGAAATGTGTTTCAGAAGAGTTGGGTCTCTTGAACCATGATGAAGAGTGTTGATGTGTTTCTCTGAGCATGAATCAAGGAATGGTTAGTGGTAGTTATCACAGATCATTGCTATTGATGAATGTTTTTTTACTCCTAATAGGTTTAAAGAAGAGAAATGCATGATCTGAGTGGTAGTGATGGGAGAAACAAAGCTTTCGAAGCTTTGAATCAATTGAACTAATTGCTTCAAAAATTGATTCAGTTTTTCGAAGCAGTTTGAAACACCACACACGCTGGCGACACCTGCTGGTCAAAATAGTGTAAAAGCAGATCTGTCCAAACATTTTACACTTTTTTACAAAATAATATCAAGATTTTAATAAAAATATGTTTGAAAAAATTATTTAACTAAGACATAATTAAAAGTGTATTATTTGTTTTTAGTTTTATTTAGCGCAAACAAATCATTAAAACGAACTCCCTTTTTAATGATGCACATTTTGTCATTAAATCTGTCTATAAACAAAAAGTAAATGGACAAAATGGTAGTGTTTTTAGTAAGAAGGATTAATGTTTTATATACTTTTATAGTAAAACTGACCCGAGTTCACCTACACTGTTTATTTGTGATCAACTCTCCCTAGTGGTGAATCGTCGGATTTTCGAAACGTTTCGAAACAGTCATGACGGAATGAAGCCTCTTTTGGTAAAATCACGTGACTTTGGCCAGTTTGAAACAAGCTCCGAACCAGTGATTCGAAACAAAATATTCATAAATTTTTCGAAGCCTCATGAAGCAGTGCTTCGAAAGCGACCATCACTACTGAGTGGGTTTGTTTTTTGAGGTTTAAAGAAAGAACATAATAAAGAGTACTTCATTTGTGTATACAAATATTAAAATGTATGTTTTGTCTTGTCATTTCAGAGTGCCATAGTTTTTGCCTATTTCAACAAACATACTGTTAGATTTTTGGTAGAGTACACTACTAGAAAACTATCTGAAGCACTGTGTTGCTCAAAATGTGCAACAAGGTTTCTTTTCACGTTGTCGTCTTGGTTTAGCCGCATACATAATACAACACACCACTGATGAAGTGCACATAATACAAAACACTCTATAAAGAAGCATTCCCAACCATAGGCGAAAATACATTTTCTCAAATAAATTCTGGAGCGAAATTTCAACGTTCAGGCCATTACTTCATGAATGCACGATCAACCTGCCCTTCAATTGGTTGACCTTTCTCTGTTAATATCATGTGCGCTGGGATTGGCTGGATTACTTACAAGTTGTCATTGTGTCACTCACATTAGAAGATCCTCTGGGGAAACTATCAAACAGCCTTTTATTCCAGTTCGTTTTTTATGACCTTCCCTTGCTAACTTCCCTCAGTCTTGTTTATTAGGATGTACATCATTGCTTACATTGTATGAGTGCCCACTACTGCTGGAACACTTGAAGTAGGTTCAAATGGATTGCCCTAAGCCCTCGATCACATGGACAGTGGAGACCGCCCCCTCCATCATTTGAACTGTGAAAAAGCGCGAGTTGTCACACCTTGTGAGCTGTGAGTTGTTTTATGGTAAGAAAAGTGACAAAGAGTTATCCAGAAGAATCCACTCAGATGATTCAGGGTTCAATCATATCATCCAACAATTTGTCCAGGAACCAAAAACCAGTCAGAATGTCTCAGTAAACAATTGCAGAAAGCAACAAGTGTTCTTCGACTTCAGCACTCTTCCACAGAATTTCAGTTAAAATTGTATGCGTTTTCTCCCTGCTGTTTACACATATTGGCTGTTTCTCAATGTCAAGGATGGATCCTCGGATGCCAGAATTTCGAGGATGCTATGTCATCGACATCTGTCGAAGGACTGTTCCAATGTCGAGGATCCTCGGAATTGCCACCACCGACTGAGTCCTTCGTTTGATAAATATCCCATATACAGGAAAGGATGCATATTTGTATCCTTCGCGCTCTTTGTGCTATCAAATCGACCAGAATCCTGTGCGCGCAGCGCCGAAAGCACACGTTTTTACTGACTTAATGACACAATGACGTGCACTTGCTAGCCTGTTCCATTTACGTGTTTTCCAAATTCTAAAGAGGAGCCTCGCCTAGCCTCTGAAGGAAGTGACTTGTAAGGACCAGTCCTGCCAAGGTAGTATCCTTGACATTGAGAAACAGCCAATGTGTATCCTTTGCGCTCTTCGCGCTCTCAAATCACCCACAATCCTATGCGCGCAGTGCCGAAAGCACACGTTTTTACTGACGTAATGACAAAATGACTTGCACTTGCTAGCCTGTTCCATTTACGTGTTCTCCAAATTCTAAAGAGGAGCCTCGCCTAGTCTCTGAAGGAAGTGACTTGTAAGGACCAGTCCTGCCAAGTTAGTATCCTTGACATTGCGAAACGTAGATAGGAGTTTTCCTTACTCAAACATGTTCTGAGGGCAGAAAGAATATGATTGGTTCACAAAAACGACCAGTCAAAATGCTTGTTACTTGTTTAAGCCCTCAGCGGAGCCTTCAAGGCAGCTTCTGAAGTGAAGCAGTTCTAGCTCACCATTGGTCAGATGAGTAGCGCAGATATGGTAAGATAGGAATGAGACTGTATTTGAGTTCAGCTTGAAATGTTTTGAGCATTTAAGTGACGTGTCTCTGCATTTTCACGTGTCAGTGGCACGTATTGGTTATTCAATATTTTTTCTTTTCTTTGTTGCTTGGGATTGTGGTTAGATTTTTGGTTTTCGTCAGATTTTTAAACTGTTTTCGCACAAGGATAAAGTTGGGTTTGGGTTAGAGGTTTATTTGTCAGAAATTTAAACGGCTCTTGCTTGGGGTTGGGGTTAGAGTTGGGTTAGGGTGAGGATGTCATTTTATGTAACAGAAAGTTGTTCTAACCCCAATCCCAAGCGACAATGGTAAGAAAATAGGAAAAACAATTGACTAACCAATACGTGCACTTGTTGCTTTCTGCAATTGTTTACTGAGACATTCTGACTGGTTTTTGGTTCCTGGACAAATTGTTGGATGATATGATTGAACCCTGAATCATCTGAGTGGATTCTTCTGGATAACTCTTTGTCACTTTTCTTACCATAAAACAACTCACAGCTCACAAGGTGTGACAACTCGCGCTTTGCACAGTTCAAATGATGGAGGGGGCGGTCTCCACTGTCCATGTGATCGAGGGCTTAGGGCAATCCATTTGAACCTACTTCAAGTGTTCCAGCAGTAGTGGGCACTCATACAATGTAAGCAATGATGTACATCCTAATGAACAAGACTGAGGGAAGTTAGCAAGGGAAGGTCATAAAAAACGAACTGGAATGCAGGGCATGAAAATCTGTCTGCAACAGCAAAATCCCTCCAAAATACAACCTGCAGGCTGTGAGACTCGAACTGGCAACCCTCTGGTTACAAGCCAGACTCTCTTAAGACTAACAATTTTTTTGTCCCTCTCAGAATCATCAAGCCATAACTTACCATCACTGGGGTTCATCGTCTCTCTGAAGTTGTGTTCGAAAAGCGCAATGAGATGTCAAGACTATGCTTTCAGAAATCATTTCTATAGTTTTAAACTAGGAAATGTGTTTCAGAAGAGTTGGGTTTCTTGAACCACGATGAAGAGTGTTGATGTGTTTCTCTGAGCGTGAATCAAGGAATGGTTAGTGGTAGTTATCACAGATCATTGCTATTGATGAATGTTCTTTAATCCTAATAGGTTTAAAGAAGAGAAATGCATGATCTGAGTGGGTTTGTTTTTTGAGGATTAAAGAAAGAACATAATAAAGAGTATTTCGTTTGTGTATACAAATATTAAAATGTATGGGTTTTTTTGACTTGTCATCTCAGAAGGCAATAATTTTTGCCTATTTCAACAAACATAATGCTAGATTTTTGGTAGAGTACACTACTAGAAAACTATCAGAATCACCGTGTTGCTCAAGTTGTGCAACAAGTTGTCATTGTGTTGCTCACATTACGAGATCCTCTGGGGATACTATCAAACAGGTTTGAAAATATTGTGGCATCTGTGATAGCTCGACACAGGTTCGAATCACGTTGCTGAAATATACTAAAAGACCTTTGGTGACTGCAACAAGCTCCGATTTGGTCGTTATCCGAGGGTTTTGTTGCATACCTTAGAAATCTGTCCATGACAGCAAAATCCCGCCAAAATCCAACTTGCAACCAGTTGCAACTTGAAGGCTCCGAGATTTGAATTGACAACTCTCGGATTACAAGCCCGACTCTCTTACGAATAGGCTAAGACTGCCCATGCCACCTTTGTTTCCTTAATACTATAAATAGTGTATTGTTATTAACAGATTTGCACAAATCCATTCATTAACTACAGTCCATGCTGAAAGGTTGTATAGTTTGTGTTTCTGTGCATTTTGTCCCTCTCAGAATCATCAAGCCACAACTTACCCTCATTGAGGTTCATCGTCTCTCTGAAGTTGTGTTTGGTAAATGCAGTGAGATATCAAGACTATGCTTTCAGGGATCATTTCTATAGTTTTAAACTAGGAAATGTGTTTCAAAAGAGCTGGGTTTCTTGAACCACGATGAAGAGTGTTGATGTGTTTCTCTGAGCGTGAATCAAATAATAGTTGATGATAGTTATCACCGATTATTACTATTGATGAATGTTTTTTAATCCTAATAGGTTTAGAGAACAGAAATGCATGATCTGAGTGGGTTTGTTATTTGGGGTTAAAAGAAAGAACATGATCCTGTGGGGAATGTTTTGTAAATTTGTGTTTAAGGTTTTGAGAAAATAAGTGATGGTTTCAACAATATGTTTTTTAGCAATTCAGAAAAGTGTTACGGCCATGCTTTGTATGTTTTATTATTTTATGTGGTATGTAGTTTGTATTGATTTTGGTTTATCCTTTTACCGAGGAAAACCTCTGCCCTTGTGCACCTGCGGCTCATGATGACATTTGGGGTGGAGATAAAAGGAGAGTGTGGATGTGTGAGGGGGCTAAGTTTCCTATGCTGTTTCAATCTGAACTCCAGTCGCCCGGTCGCCACTGCCACTGTCTTTAGCTCCACGTGAGCGTGGCGCACACTTGAGGGGAAGCTCTATTTGTCCCGCTGTTTGGAAAAGAGCTCCGTGTGCGTCCTGATGTTCCGCCGATGCTGAAAAGCTGTGTGTTTATTTCATTTTTCTGGCTGTTCTATGTTTTTTGTTTTGTTAGTTGTTTGTGAAAATCTTTCGTCCTCAACCTTACAAGTAGTTGCCTGCGGCACGTGAGTGCAGGGGCATTAATACATATTAAAATGGTCCTTTGACTTGCGTGTCCTTTTTATGTTGCGTGAACCCTATACCCTTACGATAAAAATTTGAGGGGTTCGTAACAAAAAGCTTTATTATTTGTGTAACCCCTTTCATTTTTATCCCAAATGAACATTTAGTAAGCACTACCTTAAAAATGGGTATTGCCCCTTTAATGCTGCGTTTACACCAACCGCGGTAGAGGCGTGAAGCGCGAGTGATTTCAATGTTAAGTCAATGTGAAGACGCGTCGACGCCCGTCAGGAGGTCCTGTGGCGTGGAAGAGGCGTTTCCGCCTCATTCGTGCGTGAAGCTCGCACGAAAGGCGCAAATTGAGCATTGTGTGTGGTACACGCGAATGGTGCTTTTTGTGCATTTTGCGGTTCACGCGAATTTGCGGCTGACGCCTGAGTTGAAAAATTTTAACTTTGGCGAAATGTTGCGCCACATTAACCAATCAGGAGCCTTATTGCTGCTGTGGTGGCAGCCCCGCCCGGAGTCACTCATTCAACCAATCCTTGATATTGTCCTATACACTGTAAAAAAAATCCGTAGTTTTTACGGTGAAATACCGGCAGCTGTGGTTACCAGAACAATTCTGTAAAAAATACAACTTAAAACCGTAAAAACAACAACACCACAGTTGTATGCATAACAGCGAACTTTTGTAAATTTTACAAATCTTACCTGTATACAGAATTTCTTTGATTTATTAACTGTTTAGAAACTCTTCTTTATTAATGGTAAAATGCAGATGTGATTGCCAGAAAACCGCCTTAAAAATATATGAACATGTAAACAACTTTTTGTATTTCATTAATTAATATATTTTTATTCATATTTTAATATATGCAGAAAACCACTATAATCCAGGTGATGGAAAAGACAGCTGCACAAAGAAACAAAGTTTGTTGTGAAATTATTACAAATTGTTTTCTAATTATTTGCCAACAACTTGAAAAGAGACAGTGCACATACACAAAGATTGTATCATACAAACAAATACAAAACAACATCAGGGTAAGTTTTCAATGGCTCAGTGTCTACATGAGTCCATTTTACAGAGTTAAAAAGTGACACTTAAATAATGACATGATGAATGAACATTAATGATGAAATAGAAAGCAGTCAAAACACAAGTACAACTGAACTACAGGCAAAATGAGACAAGATCTCCCCATAGGAGAATTAAACACAAATACAATTAACATCTATACTTATTACAAACCAGTTTGACTTATTTCTGTCATACAATTACATAATCTCTTATTGAGAATTAACAGAGGGTTAGATGATGATTTATCAAAAATGTTGTGTTTTAAGTCACCATTACGGTGATCAGTGGTTGTTTTAGTTGGGGTCTTGAGCCTCAATGGTTACTTACTTCCTTCTTCTTTTTGTCAATTGTGTTAGTGGGATACACAGAGCACTTATTGATGATGAAAGGGGTTGTAAAAACAAGTCTCGAACATTTCTTTATTGTTAAGTGGTTTGATTTATCCACATGAAAGTTGTGATTGACTGGTAGTTATAGTAAGAGAGAAATTGGTTTAATGTCTGGTGTTTGTAGGTTCTGCAAATATATCTGTTGGGCTAGAAAAAGTTTTGTAAAGTAATGGTTTTGGGACTGGTTAAAAAGGTTTTTTGACACTTCATATTCATATCAAGATTCAACCTACAAAGCTCAATAGTGGTGACCATCAAAAAACTAATTCAGATTAAGTGCAATGCATGCCAGATAAGTTTGTACTATGGTAATACCCAGCATGCATTGCGGCATGCAGCTTTCATGTTTTGGGTCACCGTTGTTGTGATTTGTATACTGATTCTTGATGTCTAGACTAACTTTGTTTAGTCACAGAATCGTCTGACATTATTTTTACTGTTTATAAGTCTAATTATTTAAATCCATTGCCACTCTGTAACATCATCCCACAAGAAAACATTTGTATGGGGAAGAGAAAAAACTTAATGTTCACATTTAGAGTTTTTTTAGAACACCTGCTTGGTAAACTTTAAGATGACTAGACCATCATTAAAATTCTACCAACATCACTTGATTTCATTTATTTCAGCTTCTTAGATCATAGCTTATGTGTATTGACACATTATTTTAACAGTCAGAGAAAGCTTAACCGAAACACCTACGAGCCAACTGCCCCATTTAAGGAAACAATGATCTCCATAATGGTGACTTCAAACAAACCAAATAAAGTCAAACTGGTTTGTATTAAGTGTGGATGTTAATGGTGTTTGTGTTTAATTCTCATCTGGTGAGATCTTGAGCGATTGAATGTGTTTATATGTTATATTTATACAGTTAATGTTCATCTAAGATTTTGTCTGTAGTTCAGTTGTACTTGTGTTTTGACTGCTCTCTATTTCATCATGTCATTATTTAAGTGTCACTTTTTAACTTTGTAAAATGGACTCATGTAGACACTGAGCCATTGAAAACTTACCCTGATGTTGTTTTGTATTTGTTTGTATGATACAATCTTTGTGTATGTTCACTGTCTATTTTCAAGTTGTTGGCAGATAATTAGAAAACAATTTGTAATAATTTCACAACAAACTTTGTTTCTTTGTGCAGCTGTCTTTTCCATCACCTAGATTAAAATGAATAAAATTATATTAGGTACTGAAATACAAAAAGTTGTTTACATGTTCATAATTTTTAAGATGGTTGTCTGGCAATCTCATCTGCATTTTACCATTAAAAAATAAGAGTTTCTAAACAGTTAATAAAGAAATTCTGTATACAGGTAAGATTTGTAAAATTTACAAAAGTTCGCTGTAATGCATCCAATTGTGGTGGTGTTGTTTTTACGGTTTTACGTTGTATTTTTTACAGAAATGTTTTGGTAACCACAGCTGCCAGTATTTCACCGTAAAAACTACGGATTTTTTTTTACAGTGTATGACACAAGTTCTTATTTCTATAGAGGAGACAGGAATAAAAAGGGCCTCGCTCGGAAGAGTGTCAGTGAGGACATTAGGCAACCTGGTAAGTTGTAATACACACTTCACTTTTGAGTCACGTGACGTTTATCGACCCGCGTCGTTTATTTTCCCCCTATAGTAAGGTTACCAAATACAAACTGGTACCTCTCTCGATAAATGCACAATCAACACTAGTCATCTTGCAAACAGACAACCGCATAGCACTTGCCCCTCCCACAAGAAGCGTTTCTTGCGGAGTTTGCCTCTGACGCGCGTCAAATTATTGCTTTTTTCGCGCGTCTACTCCGCTCTACACGCGCGAATGCACCCAAATTGTTCAAGCGGCAAACCACGCAGGGTAGATGCGATTTTGATGCCTGAAACGCGGTTGGTGTAAACTCAGCATAATTGTGGGCTTGCACAGAAAGTGCATGCATGGCTGCAAAGCAAAATGTATGGCTGTTTCTCAATGTTAAGGATACTACCTTGGCAGGACTGGTCCTTACAAGTCACTTCCTTCAGAGGCTAGGCGAGGCTCCTTTTTAGAATTTGGAAAACACGTAAATGGAACAGGCTAGCAAGTGCACGTCATTGTGTCAGTAAAAACGTGTGCTTTTGGCACTGCGCGCATAGGATTGTGGGTGATTTGAGAGTGAGTAGGATACACATATGCATCCTTTCCTGTATATGGGATATTTCTCAAATGAAGGACTCAGTCCTTGGTGGCAATTCCGAGGATCCTCGACATTGGAACAGTCCTTCGACAGATGTCGATGACGTAGCATCCTCGAAATTCTGGCATCCGAGGATCCTTCCTTGACATTGAGAAACAGCCAATATGTGTAAACAGCAGGGAGAAAATGCATACAATTTTAACTGAAATACTGTGGAAGAGTACTGAAGTCGAAGAGCACTTGTTCATTTCTGCAATTGTTTACTGAGAAATTCTGACTGGTTTTTGGTTCCTGGACAAATTGTGGGATGATATGATTGAACCCTGAATCATCTGAGTGGATTCTTCTGGATAACTCTTTGTCACTTTTCTTACCATAAAACAACACAGCTGACAAGGTGTGACAACTCGCGTTTTGCACAGTTCAAATAATGGAGGGGGCGGTCTCCACTGTCCATGTGATCGAGGGCTTAGGGCAATCCATTTGAACCTACTTCAAGTGTTCCAGCAGTAGTGGGCACTCATACAATGTAAGCAATGATGTACATCCTAATGAACAAGACTGAGGGAAGTTAGCAAGGGAAGGTCATAAAAAACGAATTGGAATGCAGGGCATGAAAATCTGTCTGCAACAGCAAAATCCCTCCAAAATACAACCTGCAGGTTGTGAGACTCGAACTGGCAACCCTCTGGTTACAAGCCAGACTCTCTTACGACTAACATTTTTTTGTCCCTCTCAGAATCATCAAGCCATAACTTACCATCACTGGGGTTCATCGTCTCTCTGAAGTTGTGTTCGATAAGCGCAGTGAGATGTCAAGACTATGCTTTCAGGAATCATTTCTATAGTTTTAAACTAGGAAATGTGTTTCAGAAGAGTTGGGTCTCTTGAACCACGATGAAAAGTGTTGATGTGTTTCTCTGAGCGTGAATCAGGGAATGGTTAGTGGTAGTTATCACAGATCATTGCTGTTGATGAATGTTGTTTACTCCTAATAGGTTTAAAGAGCACCAATTATGCTAATAAATTAGCACGTTATTGTAATATCCCATAGTACATACATGTTATTAAAACTTGAACTAATGCACTGTGAGTCTTATAAATTGCTTACATAACTCACCGATTTCTGCATGTCTGGAAAACGGTCGGATTTAGTTCCTGTCTCCGCCTCCCAAAATGTCTAGTGTATTCGGATTGGTCAGATGACTACTCAACTGTTATTGGTCAACTGCGTTCAGCGTGTGTTTGAAAGGTTACGCCCCTGACTACGCGTGGGTTTTCCGGTTCTGACTGAGAGTCACAGGCAACGTAAACAAGCGCTATATTTCTCTATAAACGATGGTGTCTGTACTGCCTTACCACTTCGAGCTCGATCCAGAGAGTTCAGACGGCCGTTACGATATAAACGATCTCCGTCAATGAACGCGATTGGATTTAACTTTTTTAGGTGTCCTTAGCTCTGCCAGAATGCTAAACGAAGACGAAAATGTGTTGCAAAGACATCCAAAAGGTAATTATAACGTACTACATTACTTTGCAAACTATATGGAAACACCAAATGTAGCACATAGAAAGTATTTTTTGAAATGATTATAAAACTATTTCACTTATTAACATTATTTTACTATAGTAAACTTTATTATAAAAGCCTGCTTACATACTATATTACTGTGCAAACTATATGGAAACACCAAATGTAGCACATAGAAAGTATTTGTTGAAATGATTATAAAACTATTTCATTTGTTAACATTATTTTACTATAGTAAACTTTATTATAAAAGACTGTTACATACTATATCACTGTGCAAACTATATGGAAACACCAAATGTAGCACAAAGAAAGTATTAATTGAAATGAATGTTCTACATTATTTTACTATGGTAAACTTTTTTATGAAAGCCTGCTTACTTATAAGTGCTATGTTTTTACTTATTAGGTTTTAAGGAGAATGCAACATGTTCCAGGGCCTCTTACCTGCGTGATTCATCATCCAGGTTTTGCACAAATTGTCTAAATCCCTACACACAGAACATTTATTGTACCGACTATAAGCCTTTGAGGTGCAGGACTAGAGTAAGTTTTATTACATTTTTAAACCAATAACACTAAAGTATCATTATAGTAACAAAGTACCCAAAAGAACAAAAGATGTAACTTTAAAGAAAATATAATAGTCAGTCAAAAGTTTTATTTATTTATTACAAATATATATTTAAATGTTAAACAATATACAAATAAACATACTTTAGTAACCATATTGTGCTCTTGTTTCAAAAATTGTTCAATTCATTTCTTACAGCTAGTGATGGTCAACCCGGATCTTTTTAAGGATTCGGGTTATTCTGAGTCACTCACTAATATGATCCGGGTTGTGCGAGTCACTCGAGTCACTTGAGTCACTTGGTCAAAATCTCCCAATTCCAATCGCTAAGTCATACTAATGCCAACCAAGCAACTCGGATCACGCGTGCAGCTACGAGTTTATGACTCCTCTGCTCACAAAAAAGGGCTTATGTGACCTGAGGAACTCGTAAAAAACATGCATGCCCGTGGTAACATTATCAATAACATAATTGTAAAAGTTTGGTGTGTTTAGTTTCATTTCATAACGACAAATATATCAACACCACATTTAGAAGATGTCAGGCTTGGTTGACTTGGACGTGAGAGGAACGTGTCCTGTTTCAGATTGACTTAAAAGATCCACGATAGGCTTCGGTTAATCTTGTGAGTGAGTCCCAGACAGAGCGCTCGCCCGCTCCTGCACGGGTCCTGTGAGTGAACCACTCACGTCACTCTGAGTGACTCAGTCAACAAGAGGAGCCGTGTACGTCCGTCGGTGGCGGATCTTTCCAGCAGCACTGCTGCAGCAGTCCTCGTATTTAAAAATGTTAAACATTTGCAGCTTCTACCCAAAACATTGTGCCAGTCAAATATTTCAACAGATTAGCCTACATGAGTCAGTGGGTTAACAACACGAGCAAGGCTTGTTTCTCCTAGCCCAGGATTCAAGCTCCATGAGTTGAGTCACTCTCTGTGTGAATCCCCGAGCCGCCGACCAACTCATTGTCGCGCGAACGCATCCCTTTGAACTCGGACTCGGAGCTGCAAGAAATAATGATCCGGAATAGCAGCTTTTGATTCACTCAGTCGACATTTGGTGATGTAAATTAACTCGTTTTTGCAAGTTATAGAACCTATGGCAGCTTATGTAGAGTTATTTGTTGTAATTCTGTTGTAAACATTTGAAGAGCTTTGTGTTTGATACAATTTCTCATTTTTAATGCAAAATCTGAGAGGACTCAACTGACTCGGGTTAATGGTCACTAAGGACTCATGGTTCTCGAGTCATTTTAGGGATCGGGTTAAATGATCCGAGTTTCGGGTGACTCGCTCATCACTACTTACAGCTATCTATTCAGATAAATGGCATATCAAAGCTTTGTCAGCTGGTGCTATTTAAGACGACACTATAAGGTTATCATCCTGTCGTGTGTTGTTCTCCAGATACGCTTGGAGCTTCCTGATCAGATCGGTCACAATTTTGGCTTTCGACGACCCCTGCACTGAAGATGGCATGCAATCACGTCCTCCTTTGAAGGTCTCTCAAACTGTGATGCCAGGTCCATTGGAATCAGGGCTTCCTTCAGCTTATCTTCAAATACCTCATCAAACACAAGCCTGATCACATCCTCCACATAACTGTAGAAATATTGCAGTCAATAAATCTTTTGTTTTGATCATTTATTTCCCTGCTTCATACATTAAGTTTTTAATTATGAATGTATTTGAAATAAAACATTACTGCTTACGGTATGTCATTTGTGTGTTTTGGGAACATAGCCTTGTACTTTCCCTCTCCTGCTTTTGTTACGGCTTGGTGACATTGTAATGGATGGCTGCAAGGTACAAATACCTGTAAAATATAAACAAGCAATTAATTTATTGTAAAAGTAAATACTACTTTATTTAACAAAGTTACTAAAATACTTAAATACCTGCACAGCATTCCAATAAATGAGAAAATCAATTTTTTTTTGCTGCAAATCTGAAATCTCAGGCTACGGACAGCAAAGGCATCCACTGATGATGGTGATGGAAACATTGTGAAACGATGCTATTGCCTGGGTTCCTATTATTATGCAGAGAAAAAAAACTTTGTCATCATCAGTTATACATCTAAGACTGGTAGTGGTTTCACTAGCTAAATACATCATATGTGTTACACAGCTTTGCTCCTCATATGCCAGTCTGACTCCTCCCACTGAGCAAAGCGTCTTAAAAAGACGTCATTTCGACGTCCAATGAGGAGCCAGAATGAAAGTTTTTATGACGTCTTTTTATGACCTGTTCTGAACATCCAAGATTGATGTCAAGGGGACCTCCACGCAAAGTAAAACTATTTAAAATGTGGCCTTTTTAAACATTATATGTGTATATATAATCTTTATATATTAATAAATGTTAAATTTTTTTGCTTATAGATAATTCCCAAATATACCAGTTCCACCTTAACTGTCTGCGTCTGCAATCTTGCTCGCTCTCTCTCTCTCTCTCTCTCTCTCTCGCTCTCTCTCTCTCAATTCAATTTCAATTTAAAGAACTTTATTGGCATGATTGTGTCACTTACAATATTGCCAAAGCATTATACATAAAACGAGAAACATACAATAACACAATATTAACAAACATTAAGGTGCAATTAAGCTCTCTCTCTCTCTCTCTCTCTCTCTCTCTCTCTCTCTTGCGCTCTCTCTACTCAATGTCATCACCATTACAAAAAGTTGTTTTAACAAAGCATTGTTTTGAAGTAGGACCATACTGACCAAACAAACCAAATTCACTCTATTTTTTGTCATTTCTACCTGCTCGTTTTTGAGAATTTACAAGATTCTGATGTTTTATGGAACATGTTTTGTCACCATCATGGTGATCAGTGTTTCCTTTAGTTGGGTAGTTTGACTCTTTTTTTATACTGTAGTGTGTGTGCTTGATGATGGTGTTTTTTAAAACACATTATTATTGCACCAAGTGTTTGTTACCAATGCAACTTACTTGTGGCTTCACATTACTTACATTGATGGTCAGAAGTGATGATATTACATAACTGAACTAACAACGCAGATAAAACATCATAAATTAAGTTTAGAAGTAAACCTCGATCTCAGTTTTGTTTGGAGCTACAATGAACATACTTCGATGCATATTGCTGCCTACTGTAACTGAAAATGAAACCTCGTGGCTGTAATCAAAAATCTAAAGTCTAGATTTTTTTGACACAGATGCAGACATCAAGAATCAGCTTATGAATCACAATGATGGTGATTTTTCTAAATGTTGCAATGCATTGCACCAGCGTATTATAAAACTCATGAGTCCAGAGATTGTCACCACTGTTGTGATTCATGGGCTGATTCTTGATGTCTGCATATGTGACAATGAAATCTGGACTGTTTTATTGTATATAAGCGCTTCCCAGTGGTGGTATGAACCTAAATAATAAGTTGGATGTGACACCTCAAATCAACTGAGAAATTGAGACAATACTACATGGTTTACAAAATGAATTTACAGACTTTACATATGTGGTATTACTCTTGGTAAACTTTGAATGAAGTTGTAAGATCCACATGTGAGTTTTGTTTATAACAAATTTTCTTTGCAGCAAATAACATGCTTTAGCAAACACTCTTACAAAGACCAAACACTACTACAAAAAGTCAAAGAGTCAAACTACCCAACTAAAGGAATCACTGATCGTCATTATGGTGACAAAACATTTTCAATAAAACGTCAGCATATACATCTCTGTTAATTAGAGAGAGAGAGAGAGAGAGAGAGAGAGAGACAGCATTTAAGGTGGAACTTTATCTATGAGCAGTGCTATGTTTTTGAACACACATTCATATATAAAGATTACATTATTTTATCAGCTTTACAAAATTTTTCTACAAAAATACACGTGATGTTTATGTTTTTTTGACTCAGAACTCATAGACCACATTTGTATAAAATGTTTTTGTATTGATTTCCCGAACCCCTTTTGGACGTCTACCTGACGTCCAAGAGGGGTCATAGTCAGACGTCCAGATACTGTACCTGATCTGTACGTTGTATAGACGTACAGATAAGGGCCTGGACCAACCGACCTAATATAGACATGATCTGCACGTCGGGGAGACGTCTCATGTTTGGTGGGGTAGTGGTTTCACTAGCTAAATACATCATATGTGTTACACACCTTTGCTCCTCATATGCCAGTCTGACTCCTTGTACTGTGTGTAATGATGTTGCATGTTTGCATACAGTGTAGAAGGATGTGTCCAGCTGCGAATCTAGGATATAGACAAATAAAACAAACATGTATTCAGTCAAAAAGACATATTATAACAATAGAGTACAACGACTATAAATCGTTAGACTATTCATTAAAACGTAAATGTATTACATATTACATGGCCCAACATTAGCAACACACATTATGTGTTTACTTCGTTTCAAAATCTAAGAAAGCTTCAAGTAAATACAACAGTAAAATACATATAACTTTAAACAAATCATCTGTACTTAGAGTTTCTTGAGTTTGATCATGAGAACAAATTTTACTGGTAACAGTTTAGCTGGCATTTGTATTTGTATTTAGCTTAGCAACTTAGCAAGTTTGTAAACATGTCTAAACCAACATCGATAAAAAAAACGATAGTCTGCATAATTCAACATACACGTGTGTAAATATGGTACGTTGTTTATGAAATACAATATTACAAAACAAGACAATTAGCTTGCAAGCTTAGCTCTACACGCACATTATGTTAATCTCCGGTTACCGGTTACGTAACGTACAGTAAAAGGCAAATAATAAACGTGAATACTTACAGCCTGTGATCCAGAAGTGCACAGTAATCCAACTTTCAAAAGGAGATGTCGCGCAAATCCAGCTTCGGTTCATGAGAAGCAGTTATTGTGAAAACTCCGTGAACAACTTCTGACTGGATTTTTCCGGAACCGTATTAAACATGATGTCCTCTGTGTAAGTCCATAAAGTGCTATTTTGCCCTCGCATCTAAAGAGACAGCGTCTACTCGAGAGATTTAATCGCTTAAACGATGAAACAAGAGTTTGCAAACAGAGTCAAAGCAGGGACTCACAACCTCCGCCATTTTAGCTCTCTTCTGACTCGGCGCTCCCCACCCTCGTCTTTGAGGGCGTACCCAAGCAAAGCAGAGAGGGCTGAACTATGATAATGTTGGTCTTATATACGTCACTAATCCCAGGAAGTAAACTGTTGCCTACAATCCGAGTGTTTTTTGTAGTCCTCGAACGTTAGAGACGATAACTCGCGTCATCGTTTTCTTTGAGGTATGTACTTTTTGAATATCGTTAGCATGTACTACTGCACACTTACACACAAAAGGATGTTTAAAAACGTGTATCCCATAATAGGTGCTCTTTAAAGAAGAGAAGTGCATGATCTGAGTGGGTTTGTTTTTTGAGGTTTAAAGAAAGAGCATAATAAAGAGTACTTCGTTTGTGTATACAAATGTTAAAATGTATGTTTTGTTTTTGTCTTGTCATTTCAGAGTGCCGTAGTTTTTGCCTATTTCAAAAAACATACTGTTAGCTTTTTGGTAGAGTACACTACTAGAAAACTATCTGAATCACTGTGTTGCTCAAATTGTGCAACAAGGTTTCTTTTCACGTTGTCGTCTTGGTTTAGCCGCATGCATAATACAACACACCACGGATGAGGTACACATAATACAAAACACTCTATAAAGAGGCGTTCCCGACCATCAGCGAAAATTCATTTTCTCAAATAAATTCTGGCGCGAAATTTCAACGTTCAGGCCATTACTTCATGAATGCAAGATCAACCTGCCCTTCAATTAGTTGACCTTTCTCTATTAATACCATCTGCGCTGGGATTGTCTGGATTACTTACAAGTTGTCATTTTGTCGCTGACATTAGGTTTGTTTGAGATGAGACAAGGATGACTTGCTGATGACACAGCTTAATGCTCATTTGCCCGGGGATGTCAGCTGATCACTTGTTAATTCTAAAAACTCTAATTCCTGAAGTAGTTTTTATATTAATTCAATTGTTCTTTACTATGACATTAATATTTTTAATGAATTCCTGTAAACTTTTGTATTGGTGTTTAATTATTTGTACTGTGAGGTGTTTATATTTCACACAACAGAAACGAATTTGTATTACCACTAGACTTAGATTTATTCATCCCAACATTTACTAAGTAACCTTTCCCAGTAACGAACAGTTCACCTTCGTTGATTCTCCTCATAAACATCTTTATGTAAATGCATTTATTGGTATTTAAGTTGCATCTATTTAATTCGTGATAAAAAATGCGAATGTGATCTCTGCCTCTGCTGACGTTTGTAGTCGACTGGACTGCGAGATTGTTGAAGTGTCTGACTTAAAGCTATTTTTTTCACTCCTCCCCTCACTGCAGCCGTCTGCTCTCGTCTGAATTTCAGGCAAGGCAAGCTGCATCTCAAACTAAACCTATTACGAGA
The DNA here is from genome assembly GCF_030506205.2 of Paramisgurnus dabryanus. NCBI lineage: Eukaryota > Metazoa > Chordata > Actinopteri > Cypriniformes > Cobitidae > Paramisgurnus > Paramisgurnus dabryanus. Next base: position 30,193,458 of record NC_133350.1, on the reverse strand, counting down.
TCCTCTGGAGATACTTTCAAACAGGTTTGAAAATATTGTGGCATCTGTGATAGCTCGACACAGGTTTGAATGACGTTGCTGAAATATACTAAAAGACCTTTGGTGACTGCAACAAGCTCCGATTTGGTCGTTATCCGAGGGTTTTGTTGCATACTTTAGAAATCTGTCCATGACAGCAAAATCCCACCAAAATCCAACTTGCAACCAGTTGCAACTTGAAGGCTCCGAGATTATTTGAACTGACAACTCTCGGATTACAAGCCCGACTCTCTGACGAATAGGCTAAGACTGCCCATGCCACCTTTGTTTCCTTAATACTATAAATAGTGTATTGTTATTAACAGATTTGCACAAATCCATTCATTAACTACAGTTCATTCTGAAAGGTTGTATAGTTTGTGTTTCTGTGCATTTTGTCCCTCTCAGAATCATCAAGCCACAACTTACCGTCATTGAGGTTCATCGTCTCTCTGAAGTTGTGTTTGGTAAATGCAGTGAGATGTCAAGACTATGCTTTCAGGGATCATTTCTATAGTTTTAAACTAGGAAATGTGTTTCAAAAGAGCTGGGTTTCTTGAACCACGATGAAGAGTGTTGATGTGTTTCTCTGAGCGTGAATCAAATAATAGTTGATGATAGTTATCACCGATTATTACTATTTATGAATGTTCTTTAATCCTAATAGGTTTAAAGAAGAGAAATGCAAGATCTGAGTGGGTTTGTTATTTGGGGTTAAAAGAAAGAACAGGATCCTGTGGGGAATTTTTTGTACATTTGTGTTTAAGGTTTTGAGAAAATAAGTGATGGTTTCAACAATATGTTTTTTAGCAATTCAGAAAAGTGTTACGGCCATGCTTTGTATGTTTTATTATTTTATGTGGTATGTAGTTTGTATTGATTTTGGTTTATCCTTTTACCGAGGAGAACCTCTGCCCTTGTGCACCTGCGGCTCATGATGACGCTTGGGGTGGAGATAAAAGGAGAGTGTGGGTGTGTGAGGGGGCAAAGTTTCCTATGCTGTTTCAATCTGAACTCCAGTCGCCCGGTCGCCACTGCCACTGTGTTTAGCTCCACGTGAGCGTGGCGCACACTTGAGGGGAAGCTCTATTTGTCCCGCTGTTTGGAAAAGAGCTCCGTGTGGGTCCTGATGTTCCGCCGATGCTGAAAAGCTGTGTGTTTATTTCATTTTTCGGGCTGTTCTATGTTTTTTGTTTTGTTAGTTGTTTGTGAAAATCTTTCGTCCTCAACCTTACAAGTAGTTGCCTGCGGCACGTGAGTGCAGGGGCATTAATACATATTTAAATGGTGCTTTGACTCGCGTGCAGAGATGTTCACAAGTCTCTGAGCTCGAGTCCGAGTCAAGTCTGAAGTCTTTGACCTCGAGTCCAAGTCAAGTCTGAAGTCTTTGAGCTTGAGTCCAAGTCAAGTCTGAAGTCTCTGGGCTCGAGTCCAAGTCAAGTCTCAAGTCTCGTTGTAACAAATAAAACTCTAATAACAAAAAGAAATTATAAACATTTATAAAAAAAACAAAGTTGCACATTAAGTAAGGTCAGTGGTGTAGTCTAGATTTTTGTAGTGAGTATTCTGTGATTTTTCCCTCTCACCCTTATGACACTCGTCCCAGCGCAACGCACCACCACACTCACAGATGCATACAGTATGGATCTTCATGTAACAGAGCATTCTGAAAGTGTACTCATGAACACATAAACTGAATGTGTTATCAACATGTCAATTTATTATAAGAAAAAAAATAGAGTTCAACAGCCAATGGGTTTACAGCTGGGGAAACTGGACTGATTTTTAGACTAGTTTAGTGTTGATTAACATCTAACTCAGGGCCAAAAGCTACTCAACTGTTAATTAAAATTAAATAAACTGTTTACAATCTTCAATCCGTGGCTAACACACGCATTGAAGAAGAAAAATATCCACTCTTTCAATAGCTATTATCTGACAACTATTGATAACATTACCATGTGTAATTTAATGGTGTAAATGTTTTTAATTAATACACATTTAACCTGTTAAAGCGAACCGGGCCCGTGCGTGGTCCTGACGCGTTTTGTTTACAAACTATTATGTTTACAATACATTATACTGATGAAGAAGGTTATTAAACTTGTCATGCAATATATCATTAGAAAGGTTGGAGGGTTTAAATTTCATTTTTAAGTGCTTTTCCACGAAATAAATGCTCTAGCAAAATTAATAATACATTTTATGCAACGAGGTCATATTTAAATTTGTTCATTCATAAAATGATTTCACGCTCTTATTATGAAACTGCGCCTCCCTCATAACTTTAGACGAGCTCACACTGCTGAAATCTCATTGCTAAGCCTTCACAATATAACATCCATTCGCACTTTTAGTTCACAAACGTATTACATATGAGAAATATTGATATTTCTACGTTGTTTCCATGGGATTTTGCATCAAATAATCCTAAATCCATATTGTTATTTAACAACTGCACACGCAGCGCGATTCTACTATGGAAAAGGCATACGCGATCAGGTCAGTCAGAGTATTATGTTTAAAATGAGTCCACACACACACATTATGATAAATATTTCACATACAGCTAATAAGTTTAGTGTTTTACTGATGTTTTTGTGTGTTATTTTCGTGCACCTGTTATCTGCAGTAACTTAGACTGCTTGTCATTCTGATGCACATTCGCTATTTGCAGACATTGTTGATGTACCTAACATTATGCAAGTACTCTGAATGTATATTGTGAGGACAAAAGCTTATTATTAGTAACAGATCGCTGTCTGTGTGCTTTTCTATCGGCCATTACTGAATGAATGGTTACGCAGTTTACTCGCGATAGAGATACGTCACCGCCATTAATATGAATGCTTCTTTTATCACAACAACTGGTGAGTGCTTTAGTTTGTAAAACATGAGGTGTCCACAATGTAAATATTTTTTTTTTATTTTAAAAGCTTCATAATTACTATGTACTGTGTAGTTTACAGTTACTAGTTTATTTCAATATTTAAGTTAAAACACATTTTTGTCAAATGTGTATACAATGTTTTTATGTAATAAATAAAGTTTTGTAGATACATACTCTAGGTAATAACCACATGTAAATAATTAATTTATAAAGCTTTTTCTACTTTATTCTACATCATTATAGCAGGTGATGATTTGGAGGAGCCTAGTGGCCATTTTTTGAAATGTGCCATGGTGAAGATCAAAGCTTACAGTAACATTACTTTTTATCATATCATCTTCAAATTTAAAACATAGATTAGTCAGACATGTGGTCTTAAGTCTATGTTGTTTTTGGGTTGGTATGGCACATTTAATATGACATTATTAATTAAATAAAAACACGTTTAATTTTAATAAAACATTTTCACCACACTTCAGTGTCTATAACATTTAGCTTTTTTTACATATCTGAATTCTGATAACTGAGAAGTAAAGACACAAGTGTCTTCTTTTTAGAGATATCAAAATTGTGTCTGTAGGTCAAAGGGTTTTGGAACTACAGCTGTTTAGTGTGGGCATGTAAATTTCATGATTTGGCCTGAAAACGGCTGTCTGGCTTAACAGGTTAAGATGATCATGAATTAACTCTAATTTGCATAGTCATTGATATAAAAAGCTTATTTTTTGCATATAATACAAGCATTGTCTAAAAATGAAAATAGGCTTTTACTTTTATTATTACAAGACCATCATGTAGCCTAATATTAGACACCAAAACCAAAGTGAAGAAAATTATCTTTAATTTGCAAGTCTGAACTGAACATCAACGCAGACATGAATTTCCTCACAGAAGTTTAAGATCATATACATCTTGAACGTAGATATATAAATGAACACAGAGAAGGGAAGTTTAACACTGTGAAGCACAAGCAAACATGCAGAGCAACTGAAGGCAGCTAAAAACCATCAGGATATAATCACGGGCTTATTTTATTGCACTTGAAACCTTATCTATTAAACTGGACTGATGATTTAAATGTTGTTTACTCACATGTGCGTTGTTAACTCTCGGATTTCATGTTGAAGCACTGCTCCACTCGTTCACTTCTCCATATGGACAATTCCTGTTTGTTTACAGTGTCGCGTGAGCAGCTACACTGCAGGTTCGAGTTCATTTGGCGCTAAGCAGACCTCTTGGTGATGTCAAAGTACCGCGAGAGCGATTCAAAGCAGATTTCTCCATGTGATAACTGAAATCGCTCTCGCGGTACTTTGTTGTCACTCGCCTGTGGGTTCTTGTGGCGCCACAGCAGTCTGCTCCCCAGTCACTCTAGATCCGCTATAGTATTAATTTGATTTCATACGCCGATCGGATCGCGCAGTTCGGCAGGTACAGTATGACACAAAGTAGCGCAACTCTGGACCTGACTGGAGCCGGACTGGATACACTGAACCGCATGTGCGTACAGAAATCTGCTCACTTGAGCCCCTTTTTGCGGTTAAATTGTTTAACCATTTAAACAATTGCAAGCCTTAGAAACACGTTAATGATAAACGTACCCTATTTAAATGGCATATTAATCCGCAAATCGCATGCGAGCTGAACCGCGGATCCGTCACAGCACTACCCATAGCTTCAGATGAATGACAGCAGCAGCTGCCTGCAGGGACAGTCGACATGTATGTTCGCGGCCGCGCGCGCGGAGCAAATACGTCACGTGTTACGTCGTGGGCAGGTTGTAGGTAACGGAGGGAGCTATGACAGTGAGCTCATCAGACGTTTCCTAAAAATAAACATTGTTCACGAGTCGCGCGGCTCGAGTCCGAGTCGAGTCTGAAGTCTTTGAGGGTCGAGTCTCAAGTCGAGTCTGAAGTCACTGTGTGTGCGACTTAAGTCGCACTCGAGTCCGAGTCTCAAACTCGAGTCCCCATCTCTGCTCGCCTGTCCTTTTTATGTTGCGTGAACCCTATACCTTTACAATAAAAATGTGAGGGGTTCGTAACAAAAAGCTTTATTATTTGTGTAACCCCTTTCATTTTTATCCCAAATGAACATTTAGTAAGCACTACCTTAAAAATGGGTATTGCCCCTTTAATGCTGCGTTTACACCAACCGCGGGAGAGGCGTGAAGCGCGAGTGATTTCAATGTTAAGTCAATGTGAAGACGCGTCGACGCCCGTCAGGAGGTCCTGTGGCGTGGAAGAGGCGTTTCCGCCTCATTCGCGCGTGAAGCTCGCACGAAAGGCGCAAATTGAGCGTTGTGCGTGGTACGCGCAAATGGTGCTTTTTGTGCATTTTGCGGTTCACGCGAATTTGCGGCTGACGCCTGAGTTGAAAAATTTTAACTTTGGCGAAATTTCGCGCCACATTAACCAATCAGGAGCCTGCTTGCTGCTGTGGTGGCAGCCCCGCCCGGAGTCACTCATTCAACCAATCCTTGATATTGTCCTATACGACACAAGTTCTTATTTCTATAGAGGAGACAGGAATAAAAAGGGCCTCGCTCGGAAGAGTGTCAGTGAGGACATTAGGCAACCTGGTAAGTTGTAATACACACTTCACTTTTGAGTCACGTGGCGTTTATCGACCCGCGTCGTTTATTTTCCCCCTATAGTAAGGTTACCAAATACAAACTGGTACCTCTCTCGATAAATGCACAATCAACACTAGTCATCTTGCAAACAGACAACCGCATTGCACTTGCCCCTCCCACAAGAAGCGGAGTTTGCCTCTGACGCGCGTCAAATTATTGCTTTTTTCGCGCGTCTACTTTGGAATTTGGAAAACACGTAAATGGAACAGGCTAGCAAGTGCACGTCATTGTGTCATTAAGTCAGTAAAAACGTGTGCTTTTGGCACTCCGCGCATAGGATTGTGGGTGATTTGAGAGTGAGTAGGATACACATATGCATCCTTTCCTGTATATGGGATATTTCTCAAATTAAGGACTCAGTCCTTGGTGGCAATTCCGAGGATCCTCGACATTGGAACAGTCCTTCGACAGATGTCGATGACGTAGCATCCTCGAAATTCTGGCATCCGAGGATCCTTCCTTGACATTGAGAAACAGACAATATGTGTAAACAGCAGGGAGAAAACGCATACAATTTTAACTGAAATACTGTGGAAGAATGCTGAAGTCGAAGAGCACTTGTTGCTTTCTGCAATTGTTTACTGAGACATTCTGACTGGTTTTTGGTTCCTGGACAAATTGTTGGATGATATGATTGAACCCTGAATCATCTGAGTGGATTCTTCTGGATAACTCTTTGTCACTTTTCTTACCATAAAACAACACACAGCTGACAAGGTGTGATAACTCGCGCTTTGCACAGTTCAAATGATGGAGGGGGCAGTCTCCACTGTCCATGTGATCGAGGGCTTAGGGCAATCCATTTGAACCTACTTTAAGTGTTCCAGCAGTAGTGGGCACTCATACAATGTAAGCAATGATGTACATCCTAATGAACAAGACTGAGGGAAGTTAGCAAGGGAAGGTCATAAAAACGAACTGGAATGCAGGGCATGAAAATCTGTCTGCAACAGCAAAATCCCTCCAAAATACAACCTGCAGGTTGTGAGACTCGAACTGGCAACCCTCTGGTTACAAGCCAGACTCTCTTAAGACTAACAATTTTTTTGTCCCTCTCAGAATCATCAAGCCATAACTTACCATCACTGGGGTTCATCGTCTCTCTGAAGTTGTGTTCGAAAAGCGCAGTGAGATGTCAAGACTATGCTTTCAGGAATCATTTCTATAGTTTTAAACTAGGAAATGTGTTTCAGAAGAGTTGGGTCTCTTGAACCACGATGAAGAGTGTTGATGTGTTTCTCTGAGCGTGAATCAAGGAATGGTTAGTGGTAGTTATCACAGATCATTGCTATTGATGAATGTTCTTTAATCCTAATAGGTTTAAAGAAGAGAAATGCATGATCTGAGTGGGTTTGTTTTTTGAGGATTAAAGAAAGAACATAATAAAGAGTATTTCGTTTGTGTATACAAATATTAAAATATATGGGTTTTTTTGTCTTGTCATCTCAGAAGGCAATAATTTTTGCCTATTTCAACAAACATAATGCTAGATTTTTGGTAGAGTACACTACTAGAAAACTATCAGAATCACCGTGTTGCTCAAGTTGTGCAACAAGGTTTCTTTTCATGTTGTTGTCTTGGTTTAGCCGCATGCATAATAGAACACACAGCTGACGAGGTGCACATAATATAAAACACTCTATAAAGAGGCGTTTCCGACCATCAGCGAAAATACTTTTTCTCAAATAAATTCCGTCGCAATATTTCAACGTTCAGGCCATTACTTCATGAATAGACCATCAACCTGCCCTTCAATTGGTTGACCTTTTTCTGTTAATACCATGTGCGCTGGGATTGGCTGGATTACTTACAAGTTGTCATTGTGTTGCTCACATTACGAGATCCTCTGGGGATACTATCAAACAGGTTTGAAAATATTGTGGCATCTGTGATAGCTCGACACAGGTTCGAATCACGTTGCTGAAATATACTAAAAGACCTTTGGTGACTGCAACAAGCTCCGATTTGGTCGTTATCCGAGGGTTTTGTTGCATACCTTAGAAATCTGTCCATGACAGCAAAATTCCGCCAAAATCCAACTTGCAACCAGTTGCAACTTGAAGGCTCCGAGATTTGAACTGACAACTCTCGGATTACAAGCCCGACTCTCTTACGAATAGGCTAAGACTGCCCATGCCACCTTTGTTTCCTTAATACTATAAATAGTGTATTGTTATTAACAGATTTGCACAAATCCATTCATTAACTACAGTCCATGCTGAAAGGTTGTATAGTTTGTGTTTCTGTGCATTTTGTCCCTCTCAGAATCATCAAGCCACAACTTACCGTCATTGAGGTTCATCGTCTTTCTGAAGTTGTGTTTGGTAAATGCAGTGAGATGTCAAGACTATGCTTTCAGGGATAATTTCTATAGTTTTAAACTAGGAAATGTGTTTCAAAAGAGCTGGGTTTCTTGAACCACGATGAAGAGTGTTGATGTGTTTCTCTGAGCGTGAATAAAAAAATAGTTGATGATAGTTATCACCGATTATTACTATTGATGAATGTTTTTTAATCCTAATAGGTTTAAAGAAGAGAAATGCATGATCTGAGTGGGGTGTTATTTGGGGTTAAAAGAAAGAACATGATCCTGTGGGGAATTTTTTGTAAATTTGTGTTTAAGGTTTTGAGAAAATAAGTGATGGTTTCAACAATATGTTTTTTAGCAATTCAGAAAAGTGTTACGGCCATGCTTTGTATGTTTTATTATTTTATGTGGTATGTAGTTTGTATTGATTTTGGTTTATCCTTTTACAGAGGAGAACCTCTGCCCTTGTGCACCTGCGGCTCATGATGACGCTTGGGGTGGAGATAAAAGGAGAGTGTGGATGTGTGAGGGGGCTAAGTTTCCTATGCTGTTTCAATCTGAACTCCAGTCGCCCGGTCGCCACTGCCACTGTCTTTAGCTCCACGTGAGCGTGGTGCACACTTGAGGGGAAGCTCTATTTGTCCCGCTGTTTGGAAAAGAGCTCCGTGTGCGTCCTGATGTTCCGCCGATGCTGAAAAGCTGTGTGTTTATTTCATTTTTCTGGCTGTTCTATGTTTTTTGTTTTGTTAGTTGTTTGTGAAAATCTTTCGTCCTCAACCTTACAAGTAGTTGCCTGCGGCACGTGAGTGCAGGGGCATTAATACATATTTAAATGGTGCTTTGACTCGCGTGTCCTTTTTATGTTGCGTGAACCCTATACCCTTACGATAAAAATGTGAGGGGTTCCTAACAAAAAGCTTTATTATTTGTGTAACCCCTTTCATTTTTATCCCAAATGAACATTAAGTAAGCACTACCTTAAAAATGGGTATTGCCCCTTTAATGCTGCGTTTACACCAACCGCGGTAGAGGCGTGAAGCGCGAGTGATTTCAATGTTAAGTCAATGTGAAGACGCGTCGACGCCCGTCAGGAGGTCCTGTGGAGTGGAAGAGGCGTTTCCGCCTCATTCGCGCGTGAAGCTCGCACGAAATGCGCAAATTGAGCGTTGTGTGTGGTACACGCGAATGGTGCTTTTTGTGCATTTTGCGGATCACGCGAATTTGCGGCTGACGCCTGAGTTGAAAAATTTTAACTTTGGCGAAATTTTGCGCCACATTAACCAATCAGGAACCTGCTTGCTGCTGTGGTGGCAGCCCCGCCCGGAGTCACTCATTCAACCAATCCTTGATATTGTCCTATATGACACAAGTTCTTATTTCTATAGAGGAGACAGGAATAAAAAGGGCCTCGCTCGGAAGAGTGTCAGTGAGGACATTAGGCAACCTGGTAAGTTGTAATACACACTTCACTTTTGAGTCACGTGACGTTTATCGACCCGCGTCGTTTATTTTCCCCCTATAGTAAGGTTACCAAATACAAACTGGTACCTCTCTCGATAAATGCACAATCAACACTAGTCATCTTGCAAACAGACAACCGCATAGCACTTGCCCCTCCCACAAGAAGCGTTTCTTGCGGAGTTTGCCTCTGACGCACGTCAAATTATTGCTTTTTTCGCGCGTCTACTCCGCTCTACACGCGCGAATGCACCCAAATTGTTTAAGCGGCAAACCACGCAGGGTAGATGCGATTTTGATGCCTGAAACGCGGTTGGTGTAAACTCAGCATAATTGTGGGCTTGCACAGAAAGTGCATGCATGGCTGCAAAGCAAAATGTATGGCTGTTTCTCAATGTTAAGGATACTACCTTGGCAGGACTGGTCCTTACAAGTCACTTCCTTCAGAGGCTAGGCGAGGCTCCTCTTTAGAATTTGGAAAACACGTAAATGGAACAGGCTAGCAAGTGCACGTCATTGTGTCAGTAAAAACGTGTGCTTTTGGCACTGCGCGCATAGGATTGTGGGTGATTTGAGAGTGAGTAGGATACACATATGCATCCTTTCCTGTATATGGGATATTTCTCAAATGAAGGACTCAGTCCTTGGTGGCAATTCCGAGGATCCTCGACATTGGAACAGTCCTTCGACAGATGTCGATGACGTAGCATCCTCGAAATTCTGGCATCCGAGGATCCTTCCTTGACATTGAGAAACAGCCAATATGTGTAAACAGCAGGGAGAAAATGCATACAATTTTAACTGAAATACTGTGGAAGAGTACTGAAGTCGAAGAGCACTTGTTCATTTCTGCAATTGTTTACTGAGAAATTCTGACTGGTTTTTGGTTCCTGGACAAATTGTGGGATGATATGATTGAACCCTGAATCATCTGAGTGGATTCTTCTGGATAACTCTTTGTCACTTTTCTTACCATAAAACAACACAGCTGACAAGGTGTGACAACTCGCGCTTTGCACAGTTCAAATGATGGAGGGGGCGGTCTCCACTGTCCATGTGATCGAGGGCTTAGGGCAATCCATTTGAACCTACTTCAAGTGTTCCAGCAGTAGTGGGCACTCATACAATGTAAGCAATAATGTACATCCTAATGAACAAGACTGAGGGAAGTTAGCAAGGGAAGGTCATAAAAAACGAATTGGAATGCAGGGCATGAAAATCTGTCTGCAACAGCAAAATCCCTCCAAAATACAACCTGCAGGTTGTGAGACTCGAACTGGCAACCCTCTGGTTACAAGCCAGACTCTCTTACGACTAACATTTTTTTTGTCCCTCTCAGAATCATCAAGCCATAACTTACCATCACTGGGGTTCATCAACCTGCCCTTCAATTAGTTGACCTTTCTCTGTTAATACCATCTGCGCTGGGATTGTCTGGATTACTTACAAGTTGTCATTTTGTCGCTGACATTAGGTTTGTTTGAGATGAGACAAGGATGACTTGCTGGTGACACAGGACACAGCTTAATGCTCATTTGCCCGGGAATGTCAGCTGATCACTTGTTAATTCTAAAAACTCTAATTCCTGAAGTAGTTTTTATATTAATTCAATTGTTCTTTACTATGACATTAATATTTTTAATGATTTCCTGTAAACTTTTGTATTGGTGTTTAATTATTTGTACTGTGAGCTGTTTATATTTCACACAACAGAAACGAATTTGTATTACCACTAGACTTAGATTTATTCATCCCAACATTTACTAAGTAACCTTTTCCAGTAACGAACAGTTCACCTTCGTTGATTCTCCTCATAAACATCTTTATGTAAATGCATTTATTGGTATTTAAGTTGCATCTATTTAATTCGTGATAAAATATGCGAACGTGATCTCTGCCTCTGCTGACGTTTGTAGTCGACTGGACTGCGAGATTGTTGAAGTGTCTGACTTAAAGCTATTTTTTTCACTCCTCCCCTCACTGCAGCCGTCTGCTCTCGTCTGAATTTCAGGCAAGGCAAGCTGCATCTCAAACTAAACCTATTACGAGATCCTCTGGGGATACTATCAAACAGGTTTGAAAATATTGTGGCATCTGTGATAGCTCGACACAGGTTTGAATCACGTTGCTGAAATATACTAAAAGACCTTTGGTGACTGCAACAAGCTCCGATTTGGTCGTTATCCGAGGGTTTTGTTGCATACTTTAGAAATCTGTCCATGACAGCAAAATCCCACCAAAATCCAACTTGCAACCAGTTGCAACTTGAAGGCTCCGAGATGATTTGAACTGACAACTCTCGGATTACAAGCCCGACTCTCTTACGAATAGGCTAAGACTGCCCATGCCACCTTTGTTTCCTTAATACTATAAATAGTGTATTGTTATTAACAGATTTGCACAAATCCATTCATTAACTACAGTTCATTCTGAAAGGTTGTATAGTTTGTGTTTCTGTGCATTTTGTCCCTCTCAGAATCATCAAGCCACAACTTACCGTCATTGAGGTTCATCGTCTCTTTGAAGTTGTGTTTGGTAAATACAGTGTGATGTCAAGACTATGTTTTCAGAGATCATTTCTATAGTTTTAAACTAGGAAATGTGTTTCAAAAGAGCTGGGTTTCTTGAACCACGATGAAGAGTGTTGATGTGTTTCTCTGAGCGTGAGTCAAATAATAGTTGATGATAGTTATCACTGATTATTACTATTGATGAATGTTCTTTAATCCTAATAGGTTTAAAGAAGAGAAATGCATGATCTGAGTGGGTTTGTTATTTGGGGTTAAAAGAAAGAACATGATCCTGTGGGGAATTTTTTGTAAATTTGTGTTTAAGGTTTTGAGAAAATAAGTGATGGTTTCAACAATATGTTTTTTAGCAATTCAGAAAAGTGTTACGACCATTCTTTATATGTATTATTATTTTATGTGGTATGTAGTTTGTATTGATTTTGGTTTATCCTTTTACCGAGGAGAACCTCTGTCCTTGTGCACCTGCGGCTCATGATGACGCTTGGGGTGGAGATAAAAGGAGAGTGTGGATGTGTGAGGGGGCAAAGTTTCCTATGCTGTTTCAATCTGAACTCCAGTCGCCCGGTCGCCACTGCCACTGTCTTTAGCTCCACGTGAGCGTGGCACACACTTGAGGGGAAGCTCTATTTGTCCCGCTGTTTGGAAAAGAGCTCTGTGTGCGTCCTGATGTTCCGCCGATGCTGAAAAGCTGTTTGTTTATTTCATTTTTCTGGCTGTTCTATGTTTTTTGTTTTGTTAGTTGTTTGTGAAAATCTTTCGTCCTCAACCTTACAAGTAGTTGCCTGCGGCACGTGAGTGCAGGGGCATTAATACATATTTAAATGGTGCTTTGACTCGCGTGTCCTTTTTATGTTGCGTGAACCCTAAAAATTTGAGGGGTTCGTAACAAAAAGCTTTATTATTCGTGTAACCCCTTTCATTTTTATCCCAAATGAACATTTAGTAAGCACTACCTTAAAAATGGGTATTGCCCCTTTAATGCTGCGTTTACACCAACCGCGGTAGAGGCGTGAAGCGTGAGTGATTTCAATGTTAAGTCAATGTGAAGACGCGTCGACGCCCGTCAGGAGGTCCCGTGGCGTGGAAGAGGCATTTTGGCGTGGAAGAGGCTGCTGTGGTGGCAGCCCCGCCCGGAGTCACTCATTCAACCAATCCTTGATATTGTCCTATACGACACAAGTTCTTATTTCTATAGAGGAGACAGGAATAAAAAGGGCCTCGCTCGGAAGAGTGTCAGTGAGGACATTAGGCAACCTGGTAAGTTGTAATACACACTTCACTTTTGAGTCACGTGACGTTTATCGACCCGCGTCGTTTATTTTCCCCCTATAGTAAGGTTACCAAATACAAACTGGTACCTCTCTCGATAAATGCACAATCAACACTAGTCATCTTGCAAACAGACAACCGCATTGCACTTGCCCCTCCAACAAGAAGCGGAGTTTGCCTCTGACGCACGTCAAATTATTGCTTTTTTCGCGCGTCTACTCCGCTCTACACGCGCGAATGCACCCAAATTGTTCAAGCGGCAAACCACGCAGGGTAGATGCGATTTTGATGCCTGAAACGCGGTTGGTGTAATCTCAGCATAATTGTGGGCTTGCACAGAAAGTGCATGCATGGCTGCAAAGCAAAATGTATGGCTGTTTCTCAATGTTAAGGATACTACCTTGGCAGGACTGGTCCTTACAAGTCACTTCCTTCAGAGGCTAGGCGAGGCTCCTCTTTAGAATTTGGAAAACACGTAAATGGAACAGGCTAGCAAGTGCACGTCATTGTGTCATTAAGTCAGTAAAAACGTGTGCTTTTGGCACTGCGCGCATAGGATTGTGGGTGATTTGAGAGTGAGTAGGATACACATATGCATCCTTGCCTGTATATGGGATATTTCTCAAATTAAGGACTCAGTCCTTGGTGGCAATTCCGAGGATCCTCGACATTGGAACAGTCCTTCGACAGATGTCGATGACGCAGCATCCTCGAAATTCTGGCATCCGAGGATCCTTCCTTGACATTGAGAAACAGCCAATATGTGTAAACAGCAGGGAGAAAATGCATACAATTTTAACTGAAATACTGTGGAAGAGTGCTGAAGTCGAAGAGCACTTGTTCATTTCTGCAATTGTTTACTGAGACATTCTGACTGGTTTTTGGTTCCTGGACAAATTGTTGGATGATATGATTGAACCCTGAATCATCTGAGTGGATTCTTCTGGATAACTCTTTGTCACTTTTCTTACCATAAAACAACACAGCTGACAAGGTGTGACAACTCGCGCTTTGCACAGTTCAAATGATGGAGGGGCGGTCTCCACTGTCCATGTGATCGAGGGCTTAGGGCAATCCATTTGAACCTACTTCAAGTGTTCCAGCAGTAGTGGGCACTCATACAATGTAAGCAAAGATGTACATCCTAATGAACAAGTCTGAGGGAAGTTAGCAAGGGAAGGTCATAAAAAACGAACTGGAATGCAGGGCATGAAAATCTGTCTGCAACAGCAAAATCCCTCCAAAATACAACCTGCAACCAGTTGCAACCTGCAGGCCGTGAGACTCGAACTGGCAACCCTCTGGTTACAAGCCAGACTCTCTTAAGACTAACAATTTTTTTGTCCCTCTCAGAATCATCAAGCCACAACTTACCGTCATTGGGGTTCATCGTCTCTCTGAAGTTGTGTTCGATTAGCGCAGTGAGATGTCAAGACTATGCTTTCAGGGATCATTTCTATAGTTTTAAACTAGGAAATGTGTTTCAGAAGAGTTGGGTCTCTTGAACCACGATGAAGAGTGTTGATGTGTTTCTCTGAGCGTGAATCAAGGAATGGTTAGTGGTAGTAATCACAGATCATTGCTATTGATGAATGTTCTTTAATCCTAATAGGTTTAAAGAAGAGAAATGCATGATCTGAGTGGGTTTGTTTTTTGAGGTTTAAAGAAAGAACATAATAAAGAGTACTTTGTTTGTGTATACAAATATTAAAATGTATGTTTTGTTTTTGTCTTGTCATTTTAGAGTGCCATAGTTTTTGCCTATTTCAAAAAACATACTGTTAGATTTTTGGTAGAGTACACTACTAGAAAATTATCTGAATCACCGTGTTGCTCAAATTGTGCGACAAGGTTTCTTTTCACGTTGTCGTCTTGGTTTAGCCTCATGCATAATGCAACATACCGCTGATGAGGTGCACATAATACAAAACACTCTATAAAGAGGCGTTCCCGACCATCAGCGAAAATACATTTTCTCAAATAAATTCTGGCGCGAAATTTCAACGTTCAGGCCATTTCTTCATGAATGCACAATCAACACTGGGATTGGCTGGATTACTTACAAGTTGTCATTGTTTCCCTCACATTAGGAGATCCTCTGGGGATACTATCAAACAGCCCTGTGTTCCAGTTAGTTTTTCAATGACCTTCCCTCGCTAACTTCCCTCAGTCTCGTTCACTCGGATGTACATCATTGCTTACGTTGTATGAGTGCGCCCTAAGTAGATAGGAGTTTTCCTTACTCAAACATGTTCTGAGGGCAGAAAGAATATGATTGGATCACAAAAACGACCAATCAAAATGCTTGTTACTCGGAGCCTTCAAGGCAGCTTCTGCAGTGAAGCAGTTCGAGCTCACCGTTGGTCAGATGAGTAGCGCAGATATGGTAAGATAGGAATGGGACTGTATTTGAATTCAGCTTGAAATGTTTTGAATGTTTACGTGACGTGTTTTTGTGTTTTCACGTGTCTGTGGCACGACTTTCTTTTTTGTGCCGGTTTCACGTAATGGTTATTCAAAATTTTTCCTTTTTTTCAAACCGTTGTTGCTTGGGATTGGGTTTAGATTTGTGGTTTTCGTCAGATTTTTAAGCTGTATTCGCGCAAGGATAAAGTTGGGTTTGGGTTAGAATGGCATTGGTTTATACGTTTATGTCACAGGGTGACTTTTATAGAGCGGAACCGAAATTGGCGAATCCTGGTTCCGCTCGAAGATGGTTTTTGCCCAAGCCGCATTCGACGACACACTCCTTCACTTCCTGGTTTCCAGGGTAACGTAAGCGGGACCTTACGAGCCACAGGTGAAACAAATTAAATAAGTAAATTATGATTGAAGGCGGTGTGAGGACGAGAAGTATAAAAGGCTCTGCAGAAATACGAATGAGAGAAGCGATCGACACTAGAGGCGATCGACGCGGGGAAAGCTCCTTTGCCAAAGGCAGAGAGATGACACGCACCTTTTGAAGAGCCACAGGAGGTGAAAGAAAGGCAGGACGTGAATCGATTAAAGGAGCACCCCGAAGAGAGCAGTTGTTGTGTGCAGTGTTGAAGCGCTGCGTTTGCATCCTCTGTTACGCTGGCTGTGGGCTGTTTATCTCTCTCTCGGGCTGGAGCTAATATGACTGTGTGGACTTTGTAAACCTTAAGGGTTGAAGAAAGAACGGAAACATTGGAAACTGAAACCCAATAACGAAGAGGAAGCAGAGATAGCGTGAGTGTATATCTGCATGGAAAATATTGAGACGCATGACATTGCTGTGTAACCCTGTTAGGGGAAGAGACGCCCTGTGTTGTGTGACCGAGGTGATCGCTGTGTGAATTACAACAGAGGACAGTTGGAACCAAGGTTTACAGCATCCGTGAGTATAAAACACTGAGCTGAAGACGCACTGTGTAAATAACCTGTGGTTATAGTGATTATCTCCGAGTGAAGGAGGACGGCCCTACCCCTAAATTTGTGTGGTGGGTGAGCCTAAGGCACATTGGCTGGGGCTAGCCACGGCGACGCATCTACCGACTGGGCCGTATTAACCATCGCCGAACAGACCCCGGCGAAGTGGAGAAAGGCGGGCATCCTAAGTGTACACTGGATTGTGGTGGGTGAGTCTTTGTGCTGTGGAACTTTCACTTTGACGTGGTGCTGTGTATTGCTGTGTATCGCTGTGTGTCTTGTCAGACCAAAACCCCCGCCTTCATACGCCTCGTCGAGGGAGAACGAAGAGGCTGCCGGTCTCAGTCTGGTTACTAAATCTATGTTGTGAGCACGCCCCAGGTGGAGAGTAACAGTGTGAAACCCGTACTTACTGTACGCTGTGTCCAGCAGAGAGGTGAGAGTAAACCAAGTCCAAGTAACTGTGCCTCTGTGTCCCAGCTGCTGCCTGTGGAGAAAGAGAGCGAGAGAGTGAGCGACACGAAAAGGAACTGTGTGAAACCCGTACTTACTGTACGCTGTGTCCAGCAGAGAGGTGAGAGTAAACCAAGTCCAAATGACTGTGTCTCTGTGTCCCAGCCGCCGCCTGTGGAGAAAGAGAGAGAGAGAGAGTGAGCGACACGAAAAGGAACTGTGTGAAACCCAGCCTGTGAAGAGAACGAGAGCCTGAAGAGGCCGTTATTTTAAGTTCCCCTTCCTCCCTCCCCTATTTATTATTTTAAGTAAATTAAATAAAGTTTATTTTAATATTATGCTTACCTTGTGTGTCTGGTCATTGGGTTGGCTTTGGGAACCTCCTCGAGGTGGAAAAAAGGGCATGACCTTATTAACATCTGGGTCCACCCCTACCTGTGACATTTATTTGTCAGAAATTTAAACGGCTTTTGCATGGGGTTGGGGATAGCGTTGGGTTAGGGTGAGGATGTCATTTTATGTAACAGAAAGTTGTTCTAACCCCAATCCCAAGCGACAATGGTAAGAAAATAGGAAAAACAATTGACTAACCAATACGAGCACTTGTTGCTTTCTTCAATTGTTTACTGAGACATTCGGACTGGTTTTTGGTTCCTGGACAAATTTTTGGATGATATGACTGAACCCTGAATCATCTGAGTGGATTCTTCTGGATAACTCTTTGTCACTTTTCTTACCATAAAACAACACACAGCTGACAAGGTGCGACAACTCGTGCTTTGCACAGTTCAAATGATGGAGGGGTGGTCTCCACTTTCCATGTGATCCAAGGGCGTAGGTTTGATTCTGGCATTGGTGGGGACATAAATAAAATGGTTGCATTGCAAAAACTGTTTATCACCGTTTACTTGACACAAACAACAGACAACTCAGTATGCACTTTACTCAGTAACATCTGACTCGCCACCCCCGGCCATCCCAAATTGATAATAAACAATTCGTTATGTCCTAGAGCCTAATAAACAGTAACTGTTTAAGTCTTTGTCAAAAAAAATAGAAAATCACATTGTAAGATATAACCATATTTACTTTATAACAATGAAGAATATGCAATTAATATTTAATTCTTAATTTAAATTTGCCAAAAAAATCCCAGTGTTGAAGTAGGTATGTATATCATGCTGTTTCCTGAACAACGTTTATTAACGTTTCTGTAGTTCACATTAAATCTTCTTTTCATTAACAGACAGTTAATCAGTGTGAAAAAAAATAATTTTAAGTTTAAAATGCAACCTTACATTATGTCTACATCTGTGCAAGTAATGACCACAGTGCAGTAATGTAAAGTATTCAGCAATCATGACATGAATTCATGTTTTTACCATGTTGGGGTAATTTTCTTTCATGGATTAGGGACCCCCTAAATAACCTTGCTACCCCATTTATAAGGTTGACAAAAGTTTGCAACTCCTCAGGTTAACATGGGATTGTCGTGTATTGGTGAAAATACTTTCCTTGAATCATTATGTGACACAACTTGTTCCGTATTTTGTGAATGAAACAGCTACAGTGGGTATAATAATACTTTCTTCCTCACTTACCTGTAGCCCGAATAATCACGCGCGTCTTGTTGAGTGAACTTTGGCGCGTTGTACAAAGTGAAACCATCCTATCACACGTAGCGAGTAAAGACAAGCCCATAAAGTGATGTGATTTAGAGAGGCGGGACTCAAGAAATGCTAATCCAATCATATTAGCAATAAGATTAGAGAGGCGGGACTAAAGAAATGCAAAGCCAATCATATTAGCGATGTGAGTTACGGAGGCGGGCATTGCAGAGAATGAAAGCTGTTAACCGTTTGTGTACCACATAGAGCGTCATTTTTACAGAACGGAATTGCAAAAGATTTCTAGTATCATTTAAATGATTCCTGAAAAAAATATAATAAGTAAAAAATAGAAAACACAAGAATAAGAAGGACATTAGTGGTTATATATAAATACAGATTAATAGTTTGGTCGAAATTATTGCTAGGGACAATTCAGTCTTCCCTGAATATTGCTAGGGACATGTCCCTAGCGTCCCACCCTAAATCTATGCCCATGATGTGATCGAGGGCTAAGGGCAATCCATTTGAACCTACTTCAAGTGTTCCAGCAGTAGTGGGCACTCATACAATGTAAGCAATGATGTACATCTTAATGAACGAGACTGAGGGAAGTTAGCAAGAGAAGGTCATAAAAAACAAACTGGAATAAAGGGCTGTTTGATAGTTTCCCCAGAGGATCTTCTAATGTGAGGGATACAATGACAACTTGTAAGTAATCCAGCCAATCCCAGCGCACATGACATTAACAGAGAAAGGTCAACCAATTGAAGGGCAGGTTGATCGTGCATTCATGAAGAAATGGCCTGAACGTTGAAATATTGTGCCAGAATTTATTTGAGAAAATGTATTTTCGCTAATGGTCGGGAATGCCTCTTTATAGAGTGTTTAGTATTATGTGCACCTCATCAGCGGTGTGTTGTATTATGCATGCGGCTAAACCAAGACGACAACGTGAAAAGAAACCTTGTTGCACAATTTGAGCAACACAGTGATTCAGATAGTTTTCTAGTAGTGTACTCTACCAAAAATCTAACAGTATGTTTGTTGAAATATGTAAAAACTATGGCACTCTGAAATGACAAGACAAAACATACATTTTAATATTTGTATACACAAACGAAGTACTCTTTATTATGTTCTTTCTTTAAACCTCAAAAAACAAACCCACTCAGATCATGCATTTCTCTTTTTTAAACCTATTAGGAGTAAAGAACATTCATCAATAGCAATGATCTGTGATAACTACCACTAACCATTCCTTGATTCACGCTCAGAGAAACACATCAACACGCTTCATCGTGGTTCAAGAGACCCAACTCTTCTGAAACACATTTCCTAGTTTAAAACTATAGAAATGATCCCTGAAAGCATAGTCTTGACATCTCACTGCGCTTATCGAACACAACTTCAGAGAGACGATGAACCCCAGTGATGGTAAGTTATGGCTTGATGATTCTGAGAGGGACAAAAAAATTGTTAGTCGAAAACTAGTCTGGCTTGTAACCAGAGGGTTGCCAGTTCGAGTCTCACGGCCTGAAGGTTGTATCGTGGAGGGATTTTGCTGTTGCAAACAGATTTTCATGCCCTGCGTTCCAGTTCGTTTTTTATGACCATCCCTTGCTAACTCTTCTTCCCTGCTGTTTACACATATTGGCTGTTTCTCAATGTCAAAGAAGGATCCTCGGATGCCAGAATTTCGAGGATGCTATGTCATTGACATCTGTCGAAGGACTGTTCCAATGTCGAGGATCCTCAGAATTGCCACCACGGACTGAGTCCTTCGTTTGATAAATATCCCATATACAGGAAAGGATGCATATGTGAATCCTTCACGCTCTTTGTGCTATCAATTCACCCACAATCCTATGCGCGCAGCGCTGAAAGCACACGTTTTACTGACTTAATGACACAATGACGTGCACTTGCTAGCCTGTTCCATTTAGGTGTTTGCCAAATTCTAAAGAGGAGCCTCCCCTAGGACCAGTCCTGCCAAGTTAGTATCCTTGACATTGAGAAACAGCCATACATTCTGCTTGACAGTCATGCACGCACTCTCTGTGCGAGCCCACACTTAAAGGGGCAATACCCATTTTTAAAGTAGCGCTTACTAAATGTTCATTTGGGATAAAAATGACAGGGGTTACACAAACAATACAGCTTTTCTTAATTGCTAAAAATATATAGTTGAAACCATCAATTGTTTTCTCAAAACCTTAAACACCAATTCAAATTTACAAAAAACTCCCCACAGGACCATGTTCTATCTTTTGATCTCAAATAATAAACCCACTCAGATCATGCACTTCTCTTCTTTAAACCTATTAGGAATAAAGAACAGTCATCAATAGTAATGATCGTTGATAGCTATCACCAACCATTCCTTGATTCACACTCAAAGAAACACATCAACGCTCTTCATCGTGGTTCAAGAAACCCAACTCTTTTGAAACACATTTCCTAGTTTAAAACTATAGAAATGATCTCTGAAAGCATAGTCTTGACATCTCACTGAGCTTACCGAACACAACTTCAGAGAGACGATGAACCTCAATGACAGTAAGTTGTGGCTTGATGATTCTGAGAGGGACAAATTGCGCAGAAACACAAACTATAAAACCTTTCAGCATGGACTGTAGTTAATGAATGGATTTGTGCAAATCTGTTAATAACAATACACTATTTATAGTATTAAGGAAACAAAGGTGGCATGGGCAGTCTTAGCCTATTCTTAAGAGAGTCGGGCTTGTAATCCGAGAGTTGTCAGTTCAAATCTCGGAGCCTTCAAGTTGCAACTGGTTGCCAGTTGGATTTTGGCAGGATTTTGCTGTCATGGACAGATTTCTAAGTTATGCAACAAAACCCTCGGATAACGACCAAATCGGAGCTTGTTGCAGTCACCAAAGGTCTTTTAGTATTTTTCAGCAACGTGATTCAAACCTGTGTCGAGCTATCACAGATGCCACAATATTTTCAAACCTGTTTGATAGTATCCCCAGAGGATCTCGTAATAGGGTTGTTTGAGATGCAGCTTGCCTTGCCTGAAATTCAGACTAGAGCAGACGGCTGCAGTGAGGGGATGAGTGAAAAAATAGCTTTAAGTCAGACACTTCACCAATCTCGCAGTCCAGTAGACTACAAACGTCAGCAGAGGCAGAGATCACGTTCGCATATTTTATCACGAATTAAATAGATGCAACTTAAATACCAATAAATGCATTTACATAAAGATGTTTATGAGGAGAATCAACGAAGGTGAACTGTTTGTTACTGGAAAAGGTTACTTAGTAAATGTTGGGATGAATAAATCTAAGTCTAGTGGTAATACAAATTCGTTTCTGTTGTGTGAAATGTAAACAGCTCACAGTACAAATAATTAAACACCAATACAAAAGTTTACAGGAATTCATTAAAAATATTAATGTCATAGTAAAGAACAATTTAATTAATATAAAAACTACTTCAGGAATTAGAGTTTTTAGAATTCAGCTGACATCCCCGGGCAAATGAGCATTAAGCTGTGTCATCAGCAAGTCATACTTGTCTCATCTCAAACAAGCCTAATGTCAGCGACAAAATGACAACTTGTAAGTAATCCAGACAATCCCAGCGCAGATGGTATTAACAGAGAAAGGTCAACCAATTGAAGGGCAGGTTGATTGTGAATTCATGAAGTAATGGCCTGAACGTTGAAATATTGCGACAGAATTTATTTGAGAAAATGTATTTTTCGCTGATGGTCGGAAACGCCTCTTTATAGAGTGTTTTATATTATGTGCACCTCGTCAGCTGTGTGTTCTATTATGCATGCGGCTAAACCAAGACAACAACATGAAAAGAAACCTTGTTGCACAATTTGACCAACACGGTGATTCAGATAATTTTCTAGTAGTGTACTCTACCAAAAATCTAGCATTATGTTTATTGAAATAAGCAAAAATTATGGCCTTCTGAGATGACAAGACAAAAAAACATACATTTTAATATTTGTATACACAAATAAAATACTCTTTATTATGTTCTTTCTTTAAACCTCAACAAACAAACCCACTCAGATCATGCATTTCTCTTCTTTAAACCTATTAGGATTAAAGAACATTCATCAATAGTAATGATCTGTGATAACTACCACTAACCATTCCTTGATTCATGCTCAGAGAAACACATCAACACTCTTCTGAAACACATTTCCTAGTTTAAAACTATAGAAATGATCCCTGAAAGCATAGTCTTGACATCTCACTGCTCTTATCGAACACAACTTCAGAGAGACAATGAACCCCAGTGATGGTAAGTTGTGGCTTGATGATTCTGAGAGGGACAAAAAAATTCTTAGTCGTAAGAGAGTCTGGCTTGTAACCAGAGGGCTGCCAGTTCGAGTCTCACAGCCTGCAGGTTGTATTTTGGAGGGATTTTGCTGTTGCAGACAGATTTTCATGCCCTGCGTTCCAGTTCGTTTTTTATGACCTTCCCTTGCTAACTTCCCTCAGTCTTGTTCATTAGGATGTACATCATTGCTTACATTGTATGAGTGCCCAGCCCACTACTGCTGGAACACTTGAAGTAGGTTCAAATGGATTGTCCTAAGCCCTCGATCACATGGACAGTGGAGACCGCCCCATCCATTATTTGAACTGTGCAAAGCGCGAGTTGTCACACCTTGTGAGCTGTGTGTTATTTTATGGTAAGAAAAGTGACAAAGAGTTATCCAGAAGAATCCACTCAGATGATTCAGGGTTCAATCATATCATCCAACAATTTGTCCAGAAACCAAAAACCAGTCAGAATGTCTCAGTAAACAATTGCAGAAAGCAACAAGTGCTCTTCGACTTCAGCACTCTTCCACAGTATTTCAGTTAAAATTGTATGCGTTTTCTCCCTGCTGTTTACACATATTGGCTGTTTCTCAATGTCAAGGAGGATCCTCGGATGCCAGAATTTCGAGGATGCTATGTCATTGACATCTGTCAAAGGACTGTTCCAATGTCGAGGATCCTCGGAATTGCCACCACGGACTGAGTCCTTCGTTTGAGAAATATCCCATATACAGGAAAGGATGCATATGTGTATTCTTCACGCTCTTCGTGCTATCAAATCACCCACAATCCTATGCGTGCAGCGCCGAAAGCACACGTTTTTACTGACTTAATGACACAATGACGTGCACTTGTTAGCCTGTTCCATTTACGTGTTTTCCAATTTCTAAAGAGGAGCCTCGCCTAGCCTCTGAAGGAAGTGACTTGTAAGGACCAGTCCTGCCAAGTTAGTATCCTTGACATTGAGAAACAGCCATACATTCTGCTTTGCAGCCATGCACGCACTCTCTGTGCGAGCCCACACTTAAAGGGGCAATACCCATTTTTAAAGTAGTGCTTACTAAATGTGACCAGTCACGGAAAGTAGGGACACAAGTCGGATCTGGGCATTTTGAGTTATTCACAGATTCTGAAAGTGCAGTTTCTAAGCTTTCCAACGATATGTAACACATGGAAATCTGATAAGATTTGGAGAAGTTGTGGCCATTTGAATATAGGAACTCAGAAATACTCAAACCGAGAAAATCGAGACGAAAGGGACTCTTCTTTTCAGCTGGGGGAGACAATAGGGCTCATTTACATCTCATTTAGCTAAGCCATGCCCCCTGTAAAACCCTTTTTGAGATGTTCTAGCATCATATGTAGTATTTTATGACCAAATGACAACCCGCAAAAATAAACATGACTCTTTACCTTTGTGGGGATCACAAGTCGAATCCAGTCTGTTTCAGATTATCCAATGAATTTGTCCACAAATGCGTATAATCCGTGAAATATAGATTGTTTACATCAGATTTCGCATGAATGTCTGGTAATACAATATAATATATAATCTGAATACTATTTAAATCGTAACATGTAAGGGTATATGAGCTTACACTCCGTTAAACACATCAACATGCCTTCAAAGTTTGTATTTAAAATAGGGAAGTAGTATAATAGATCATCCAAACAGCGCCGTCGAAAACGTGACATCCTTTAGAGAGGTTACCAATGGCTCGCTCGTTCCTCCATCAGCCAATGACTTCATGGAAAATATTGATAGACAAAACATGTAGCCAATTATATGAAGAATCGATATCTGTGTAACTTCTGTGTGTTTGGACTCATGCTGCGCTGCAAGAACTGACATACAGATGACGTCAAAGTACCGCGAGAGCGAGTCGAAATTAAACTACTCCGTAAGATTTCTTGAAGAGCTCTCGCGGTACTTTGACGTCATCCGACTGCGGCGCCGCATAAAGTCAGTGACGCGGCTGACGTACGATGCGGCTGACTGTTATTTGTTCCGCCCCAGCTTCTTTTATTTTTCTTTTGTTTTGTGCGCCAGAGCTTTACAGTCTGGGGAGACGCAGACTATAAGTTTGAAAAAAAAAAAAAACTTAGGCAACATGTCTGAGGAACAGGGCAGCGCGTCACTACAGTCACGTGACTTCACGCTCGAGCCGGAAGAGAAGACAATGCTGAATAAAGTCGTAATTCTGCTATTTTTGGACCAAACTGTATTTTCGATGCATCAACACAATCTTACTGACCCACTGATGTCACATGGACTACTTTGATAATGTTTTTATTAACTTTCTGGACATGGAAACCATACATAGATTTTCAATGAAGGGGAAAGCTCTCGGACTAAATCTAACGATAAAACATCTTAAACTGTGTTCCGAAGATGAACGGAGGTCTTCCGAGTTTAGAACGACATAAGGGTGAGTCATTACTTACATTATTTTCATTTTTGGGCGAACTATCCTTATTTAGTAGTCACGCTGTTCCCTTTGGGGGCGGAGGCGAAAACACAAGCTTATACAGTATGTAAATATATACACAGACAATGACGCCCCCCGCTGCACGCTAGAATCTCCGGAAAAACAAGCCTATTTTAACCGCAAAATGTACGCTTTTAAATGTACAAAAACTGCTATCTCAAACATGGAGAGGCTTCTTCGTGATCTCAACTAACAGATTCTGCAATAAAACGAAAATCACAAATTTCGAAAAAAAAACTTTGTTTCTCATTTTCTCGAAACTTGTGCTGCCGACTTGAGTCCCTGGTTTCCGTGACGGGTCACAAATGTTCATTTGGGATAAAAATGACATCGGTTACACAAACAATACAGCTTTTCTGAATTGCTAAAAATACATAGTTGAAACCATCACTTGTTTTCTCAAAACCTTAAACACCAATTCAAATTTACAAAAAACTCCCCACAGGACCATGTTCTATCTTTTGATCTCAAATAATGAACCCACTCAGATCATGCACTTCTCTTCTTTAAACTTATTAGGAATAAAGAACATTCATCAATAGTAATGATCGTTGATAGCTATCACCAACCATTCCATGATTCACGCTCAAAGAAACACATCAACACTCTCCATCGTGGTTCAAGAAACCCAACTCTTTTGAAACACATTTCCTAGTTTAAAACTATAGAAATGATCTCTGAAAGCATAGTTTTGACATCTCACTGCGCTTACCGAACACAACTTCAGAGAGACGATGAACCTCAATGACAGTAAGTTGTGGCTTGATGATTCTGAGAGGGACAAATTGCGCAGAAACACAAACTATAAAACCTTTCAGCATGGACTGTAGTTAATGAATGGATTTGTGCAAATCTGTTAAGAACAATGCGTTATTTATAGTATTTAGGATACAACGGTGGCATGGGCAGTTGTTGTCTAGTTGTAAGAGAGTCTGGCTTGTAACCCGAGGGTTGCCAGTTCAAGTGGTTGCAACTGGTTGCATTTTGGAGGGATTTTGCTGTTGTAGACAGATTTTCATGCCCTGCGTTCCAGTTCGTTTTTTATGACCTTCCCTCGCTAATTTCCCTCAGTCTCGTTCACTCGGATGTACATCATTGCAAAAATTTGTCCAGTAACCAAAAACCAGTCAGAATGTCTCAGTAAACAATTGCAGAAAGCAACAAGTGCTCGTATTGGTTAGTCAATTGTTTTTCCTATTTTCTTACCATTGTCGCTTGGGATTGGGGTTAGAACAACTTTCTGTTACATAAAATGACATCCTCACCCCAACCCGTTTAAATTTCTGACAAATAAACGTATAAACCAATGCCATTCTAACCCAAACCCAACGTTATCCTTGCGCAAAAACTGTTTAAGAATCTGACAAAAACCAAAAATGTAAACCCAATCCCAAACCACAATGGTTTGAAAAATGAAAAATAATGAACAACCAATACTTTCCACTGACACGTGAAAACGCAGAAACACCTCACTTAAATGCTCAAAACATTTCAAGCTGATTTTAAATACAGTCTCATTCCTATCTTACCATATCTGCGCTACTCATCTGACCAATGGTGAGCTAGAACTGCTTCACTGCAGAAGCTGCCTTGAAGGCTCCGCTGAGGGCTTAAACAACTAACAAGCATTTTGACTGGTCATTTTTGTGAACCAATCATATTCTTTCTGCCCTCAGAACATGTTTGAGTAAGGAAAACTCCTATCTACGTTTCGCAATGTCAAGGATACTAACTTGGCAGGACTGGTCCTTACAAGTCACTTTCTTCAGAGACTAGGCGAGGCTCCTCTTTAGAATTTGGAGAACACATAAATGGAACAGGCTAGCAAGTGCAAGTCATTTTGTCATTACGTCAGTAAAAACGTGTGCTTTCGGCACTGCGCGCATATGATTGTGGATGATTTGAGAGCGCGAAGAGCGCGAAGGATACACATTGGCTGTTTCTTAATGTCAAGGATACTACCTTGGCAGGACTGGTCCTTACAAGTCACTTCCTTCAGAGGCTAGGCTAGGCGAGGCTCCTCTTTAGAATTTGGAAAACACGTAAATGGAACAGGCTAGCAAGTGCACGTCATTGTGTCATTAAGTCAGTAAAAACGTGTGCTTTCGGCGCTGCGCGCATAGGATTGTGGGTGATTTGATAGCACGAAGAGCGTGAAGGATACAAATATGCATCCTTTCCTGTATATGGGATATTTCTCAAACGAAGGACTCAGTCCGTGGTGGCAATTCCGAGGATCCTCAACATTGGAACAGTCCTTCGACAGATGTCGATGAGATAGCATCCTCGAAATTCTGGCATCCGAGGATCCTTCCTTGACATTGAGAAACAGCCAATATGTGTAAACAGCATGGAGACAACGCATACAATTTTAACTGAAATACTGTGGAAGAGTGCTGAAGTCGAAGAGCACTTGTTGCTTTCTGCAATTGTTTACTGAGACATTCTGACTGGTTTTTGGTTCCTGGACAAATTGTTGGATGATATGATTGAACCCTGAATCATCTGAGTGGATTCTTCTGGATAACTCTTTGTCACTTTTCTTACCATAAAACAACACACAGCTGACAAGGTGTGACAACTCGCGCTTTGCACAGTTCAAATGATGGAGGGGGCGGTCTCCACTGTCCATGTGATCGAGGGCTTAGGGCAATACATTTGAACCTACTTCAAGAGTTCCAGCAGTAGTGGGCACTCATACAATGTAAGCAATGATGTACATCCTAATGAACAAGACTGGGGGAAGAAAAAGGGGCAAAACGGACTGCTTGTGGGGGGGAAGAGAAGAAAAGAGAGAGGAAAGAGGGGGGAAAGAGAGGGGAGAAAAAGGAGAAAAAATGAAGAAAAACGTACACTATATCACTTTTTTATCCACTCTTTTATCTTCTCAACATTGTTTACACATAGTTCTCCACTTATTGCAAGGTTTATCATCACTTTAATTTTCATGTCTCTTGCGGGACTCGAACCTATACTGGGGCAATAACGCTTGGTTGGATTCAGGTCCAGGGGCGGAGCTGGAACTCTTCCCACTGCATTTTGATTGGTCGGCAGTTTTACCACAAGACACGTCATACACGTGTTGTTGCGTTACCATTTCCCCATTGAGTTGTAACTAAATTAAGTTATTTTTTTGACAGAAAAACAAACTTTACTTATGACTACAAAAAAATTGTGACTTTAAGATGAAATGTAAGTGTTTTTGCTATGTTTTAAAGTAAAACATTTCGGGCACTACGAGTAATCTTACCACATGCAGTATAATACCTATGAATGTATACAGTATAAATTAGCAGAAATATTAACATATATATGGCAAGTTATTTAGAAATTAATAAATTGAATGTTTATCTTGTAGGGACTTTGAATTTGTTTTAACGCGTCTTTGCTTACAGGCATTAGGAAACGGGTTTCCTAAACATGGTTTACGTTTTTTTTATTGTGCTAATAAAATATATCAAATAAATGTGTGTTTTTATGTGTAATAAGTGTGATAATGTACAGCCAAGCGGGTCGAAAATATATCCCTTCAGTGATATCACCCTGTCTGGAACGTATCCCTCCCCTTACACTAACTGTGATCATTACTTAATAAATTATGATTCATTCTTGACTATATTATTAATCAAACGTAGACTTAAACTGATAAGAGCAAACGTTGGCGACCACAGGTTGCAACTAATTGCGGGCTGCAACAACGCAAATACCGGTATACTGGTTCACTTGGGGGAACAAAGTATATAAAGTGGGAGGAGTTGGATCTAGATCCAACTCCGCCCCCTGGATCTCATGTTCTGCAGTGAGGACCCATCTCTCTTCGCTTGTTCTAGGCTGAATCCCAAACCGCCTACTTCCATACTATATAGTACGCAAAGTAGCGCTTTTTACATACTATATAGTATGGCAGTATGCGGTTTCGGATTCAGCCCTAGTCTCGTAGTGCATTCCGGAAGTACACATGCAATGCATTTTTGGTAATGTAGTACTTTTTTAACACAGGAACTATTTTCCATATGAAACACCACAGTAATAACCCTGTGATTATGCAATTATGCACATAAATGCATTTAAAGCAAATTTTGTAAGTAAACATATTTTGTGGTGTAAATAAATCATTATTCAAATATTTAACTCAAAATGTCACATGCTACATTTACAGCTAAAACAGTATTAACAGTGTATAGCTTTAAATGTAAATAAATCCCTCATCATGTTTCCCCTCCTTTTTTTTTGAAAACACAATTACAAACACAGGCTACATCTGTGCAACACAAGTGAATAAAACATATTATAAATTGAGCATTGAGTGTTGGGTTTTGTGAATAAATGTAAAATGATTCTGCAAGTAATTCTGGCTATAGTTTTAACAATTACATTCAATGGATGACATTCACTGTCCTGGTATTCAAGAGGAAATTACATAAAAACGTGAAGGCTGTTCTTGGCCCCATAAAATTCTTAAACTTTATGGTAACAGACATACAAACGACATAGAGAGATACAAGTAATAGTGACAGCAACTATACACTCTTCCTCCAGACACCCAGGGTCAGCCTTGAGGCTGGACAGTACCACCACCCCTTCAGCTGGGTGTGTCCAGTCCTTTTATTTTTGTCCTGGCCACACACCTTACAGGTGTAGTTGTACTTTTCCTTTGTCAGCCTCTTCTGTGTTGGTTCCCCCATTGACACTAGCCCCTCATCAGAAATTGCTATGAATTTATTAAATATGGCTTAAAAACAGATACAAATAGGATTGGTATGAATAATGATGCTTTGTTATGATAATTATGAGTCCGGGTATATCTAGTAATAATTATGAGAAAATGAGAAAATGCAGATTAAATGATGTCATAAATTATTTTTTAATTAAATACTGATTGGGCCAACAGTTGCACACTCTTGCCAGGATTTGCACCTGGAGTCTCCCACCCAAAGGATGGACGTGTTACTATTACACCACAAGAGTTGTGTTTTTTTTTTTTTTTTTTTGGAAATAGTTGCATCAGCAACTAATATTTTTTTCCATAATATTTTTTTTTCCATTTGCAACAGCAAATGGTTTGAACAGTGATTGTGAAATATTAAAATAAATAAAAAATATTATTAATAAAAGTATAAATAAAAAAGAATGAATTTCTTATATTTACAAAGAGCTTCTCCACTCCTCAAGGGTCTGTCCAGATGCAGGGCAGTACCATTTGCCTCGTACCTGTGAGTGTCCAGTTTGCTTTGATTTAGGCTGACCACACAGCTTACACTCATAGTGATAGCTCTCTTTTGCCTTTCTGACCTTTGGGGGCTCACCTTTCCTCACTCTCTGCTGGTTTTCAAGTTCTGCCCTGCGTAACCGCCATTCACGCTGGCGATTAAAGGGATCTAGTGCTTGGTGAGGGAGCCTAGGTTGGTCAGGAAAGTAGGAGGTGGATGACCAGCCCTGGGTGGATGCTGAGGGTGGTGGTTGGGTGGCAGGCCAGCCCTGGGAGGACGCTGAGGGTGGTGGTTGGGTGGCAGGCCAGCGCTGGGAGGACGCTGAGGGTGGTGGTTGGGTGGCAGGCCAGCCCTGGGAGGATGCTGAGGGTGGTGGTTGGGTGGCAGGCCAGCCCTGGGAGGATGCTGAGGGTGTTGGTTCGGTGGCAGGCCAGCCCTGGGAGAGTGCTGAGGGTGGTGGTTCGTTGGCAGGCCAGCCCTGTGTGGATGTTGAGGGTGGTGGGTGGGTTGCAGACCAGTCCTGGTTGGAGGACCAGCCCTGGGTGAATGCTGAGGGTGGTGGGTGGGTTGCAGACCAGCCCTGGTTGGAGGACCAGCCCTGGGTGGATGCTGAGGGTGGTGGGTAGGTTGCAGACCAGCCCTGGGAGGATGCTGATTGTGGTGGTTGGGTGGCAGGCCAGCCCTGGGAGGATGCTGAGGGTGGTGGGTTGGTGGTAGACCAGCCCTGGATGGATGCTGAGGGTTGTGGGTGGGGGGCAGACCAGCCCTGGGTGGATGCTGAGGGTGGTGGTTGGGTGGCAGACCAGCCCTGGGAGGATGCTGAGGGTTGTGGGTGGGTGGAGGACCAAACATGAGAGTGTGCCAGGGGCGCCTGGTAGGAAGACCAGCTCTGGTACTGTGTTGGGGATGGCTGGTTGGCAGAGGACCAGCCCTCCGTACTGATGTTTTGAGAAGAAGCAGCATCGTGTTGGGCAATACTTGCTTCTTCCCCACCTGTGTGTGGAATAGCAGGTGTTCTGGAACTGTTTCGCCTGCGGATTTTTGCCTCACCCTCACGGTTTTCAGGCTCCTGGAACTCCAAAGGAGTGTGTCCATGCTGAACTGGCTGTGATGGTAGGTCACGAACCTCCAGGAGGGATTCTTTAGCCACGGCAATCTGCCGTGGAAGCCGCACGCCCTGAAGTAAAGAACCCTGCACTGTTTTCTTAGAGCGTTTATACAGCCTGCAGAGACAGAAAACAAAACACACAAGAGTAAATTTTTCAGTGTGTTAATATAAAAAAAAATTGTTCAAATACACAATTCAATCAATTTATGAAGATATTAAAGATGAACTCACCAGTCGGACACTGTGGTGTTGTTAATGTTAACCAGTACCAGGTTAACATCACTCCTGTCCATGATCTTTTGGCAGTCCTCAACTAGCTGCTTGATGTGCGAGTAAGTCATGACAATGGACTGGGGTATGGCAAATCTCCTCCCTTTATTGTCCTTTGGCCTATTTCTGGGTTGCTTGTACTCTTTGTACAGCTTGAGAGCAACACATTCCGAAATTCTGTTCTTGTCTGGTCTGTGAGCAGCCTGACCATGGACCATGAACAATCTGCAAATAGATGACCAGATCACATAGTGCTCGTTACATATTGATGTAAACATATTGACATACCTATGAAGAGTTTGGTTCCAAAAAGCGATAAACGCCATTTTAAAATAAAATAAATATACTGCCAAAATCAGTATTGTATCAGGTCATTATTAAAAAGTAAATTCTTAATTTTACGCACAATCCACTTGTCGTCGTGTTATTCTGTCATCTTTCTCCCTTTTTTCCCAAAATGCGATAAACACCAGTCCCCCTTTTCTACAGAATGCAATAAATCTGCTCAACAAATCACAGCGCACCATTCCACGCAGTGTAAAGAAACAATGGTGGCGCGTTGAATACACACATAATCCTAGTTTTCCTCATCTACTTTGTACTTCGTGATCAACAAACAAACAAAAACAAAATAATACTTTTGATGACATTGATAAACCTGTGGTGGTTTTCTGTGACGGGGAAGAAACATAAGCCACTTGGGCGACGGGAAAACGACAGCTGTTCTCACACGACAGCATGAAGCTTCTGTTAACTCCAGGGGATCTTATAAAAAACGTTCCTTATTTTACTCGAAGTCAACAAAAATCTAGCAGGACCAAAACAGCGATAACGTCCCAAGTATAACAGCAGCAATGACAATGTTCTTAATATGACAAAGTAATTGTTTTGATTAATGCCATTAATGTTTATTTTAATCAGTGTATACCACTAGTCAACTAAATGAATATAACATGGCATCAGTTTTTATAATAAATCTTTGAGTTGAATAGTGGTTTTTATCTTTTCACTTTCTTGGTATAGAAAACATGTTTTACCGAAATTAGTCAAAATGGATTTATTGCGTTTTGGAATCAAACTCTTTAAATATTGATATGAATACTAAAGAATACAGTTATATGACATGTAGATACCTCTCAGCTGCTTGCTGGCCTGGAGCAGAGCCACTGCGCTTTCTTGAAGCCCTCCAAGGTCCTGTCAAATCTTTTTTTTTTGCTCTTGAGGGTGTATCTGGTGGGGGTCTGGTCAAAGGCACTTAGATGTGAGTATAACCTCAAAATCTCTGCCACCTCAGCATTGGAGAGTGCTGTTATAGTCCGGTTAAGGCCAACCAGGTAACCCACCAAACATGAGACGTCTCCCCGACGTGCAGATCATGTCTATATTAGGTCGGTTGGTCCAGGCCCTTATCTGTACGTCTATACAACGTACAGATCAGGTACAGTATCTGGACGTCTGACTATGACCCCTCTTGGACGTCAGGTAGACGTCCAAAAGGGGTTCGGGAAATCAATACAAAAACATTTTATACAAATGTGGTCTTTGAGTTCTGAGTCAAAAAAACATAAACATCACGTGTATTTTTGTAGAAAAATTTTGTAAAGCTGATAAAATAATGTAATCTTTATATATGAATGTGTGTTCAAAAACATAGCACTGCTCATAGATAAAGTTCCACCTTAAATGCTGTCTCTCTCTCTCTCTCTCTCTCTCTCTCTCTCTCTCTCTCTCTCTCTCTCTCTAATTAACAGAGATGTATATGCTGACGTTTTATTGAAAATGTTTTGTCACCATAATGACGATCAGTGATTCCTTTAGTTGGGTAGTTTGACTCTTTGACTTTTTGTAGTAGTGTTTGGTCTTTGTAAGAGTGTTTGCTAAAGCATGTTATTTGCTGCAAAGAAAATTTGTTATAAACAAAACTCACATGTGGATCTTACAACTTCATTCAAAGTTTACCAAGAGTAATACCACATATGTAAAGTCTGTAAATTCATTTTGTAAACCATGTAGTATTGTCTCAATTTCTCAGTTGATTTGAGGTGTCACATCCAACTTATTATTTAGGTTCATACCACCACTGGGAAGCGCTTATATACAATAAAACAGTCCAGATTTCATTGTCACATATGCAGACATCAAGAATCAGCCCATGAATCACAACAGTGGTGACAATCTCTGGACTCATGAGTTTTATAATACGCTGGTGCAATGCATTGCAACATTTAGAAAAATCACCATCATTGTGATTCATGAGCTGATTCTTGATGTCTGCATCTGTGTCAAAAAAAATCTAGACTTTAGATTTTTGATTACAGCCACGAGGTTTCATTTTCAGTTACAGTAGGCAGCAATATGCATCGAAGTATGTTCATTGTAGCTCCAAACAAAACTGAGATCGAGGTTTACTTCTAAACTTAATTTATGATGTTTTATCTGTGTTGTTAGTTCAGTTATGTTATATAATAGTGATGGTCAACCCGGCCGGATCTTTTTAAGGATTCGGGTTATTCTGAGTCACTCACTAATATGATCCGGGTTGTGCGAGTCACTCGAGTCACTTGAGTCACTTCCAATTCCAATCGCTAAATCATACTAATGCCAACCAAGCAACTCAGATCACGCATACAGCTACGAGTCTACGACTCCTCTGCTCGCAAAAAACGGCTGGGGAACTCGTAAAAAACATGCATGTCCGTGGTAACATTATCAATAACATAATTGTAAAAGTTCGATGTGTTTAGTTTCATTTCATAATGACAAATATATCAACACCACGTTTAGAAGATGTCAGGCTTTTTTGACTTGGATGTGAGAGGAACGTGTCCTGTTTCAGATTGACTTAAAAGATCCACGATAGGTTTCGGTTAACAGTCACTCATCCACGCAAGAACATGATCTTGTGATTGAGTCCCAGACAGAGACGCCCGCTCCTGCACGGGTCCTGTGAGTGAACCACTCGCGTCACTCTGAGTGACTCAGTCAACAAGAGGAGCTGTGTATGTTAGTCGGTGGCGGATCTTTCCAGCAGCACTGCTGCAGTAGTCCTCGGATTTAAAATGTTTAAACATTTGCAGCTTTTACCCAAAACATTGTGCCAGTCAAATATTGCAACAGATTAGCCTACATGAGTCAGTGGGTTAATAACACGAGCAAGGCTCATTTTTCCTAGTCCAGGATTCAAGCTCTATGAGTTGAGTCACTCTCTGTGTGAATCCCCGAGCCGCCGACCAACTCATTGTCACGCGCACGCATCCCTTTGTACTCGGACTCGGAGCTGCAGGAAATTACGATCCGGAATAGCAGCTTTTTGCTCACTCGGTACACCCAGTTGACATTTGGAGATGTAAATTAACTTGTTGTTGCAAGTTATAGAACCTATGGCAGCTTATGTAGAGTTATTTGTTGTAATTCTGTTGTAAACATTTGAAGAGCTTTGTGTTTTATACAATTTCTCATTCTTAATGCAAAATCTGAGAGGACTCAACTGACTCGGGTTAATGGTCACTAGGACTCATGGTTCTCGAGTCATTTTAGGGATCGGGTTAAATGATCCGAGTTTCGAGTGACTCGCTCATCACTATTATATAATATCATCACTTCTGACCATCAATGTAATTAATGTGAAACCACAAGTAAGTTGCATTGGTAACAAACACTTGGTGCAATAATAATGTGTTTTAAAAAACACCATCATCAAGCACACACACTACAGTATAAAAAAAGAGTCAAACTACCCAACTAAAGGAAACACTGATCACCATGATGGTGACAAAACATGTTCCATAAAACATCAGAATCTTGTAAATTCTCAAAAACGAGCAGGTAGAAATGACAAAAAATAGAGTGAATTTGGTTTGTTTGGTCAGTATGGTCCTACTTCAAAACAATGCTTTGTTAAAACAACTTTTTGTAATGGTGATGACATTGAGTAGAGAGAGCGCAAGAGAGAGAGAGAGAGAGAGAGAGAGAGAGAGCTTAATTGCACCTTAATGTTTGTTAATATTGTGTTATTGTATGTTTCTCGTTTTATGTATAATGCTTTGGCAATATTGTAAGTGACACAATCATGCCAATAAAGTTCTTTAAATTGAAATTGAATTGAGAGAGAGAGAGCGAGAGAGAGAGAGAGAGAGAGAGAGAGCGAGCAAGATTGCAGACGCAGACAGTTAAGGTGGAACTGGTATATTTGGGAATTATCTATAAGCAAAAAAATTTAACATTTATTAATATATAAAGATTATATATACACATATAATGTTTAAAAAGGCCACATTTTAAATAGTTTTACTTTGCGTGGAGGTCCCCTTGACATCAATCTTGGATGTTCAGAACAGGTCATAAAAAGACGTCATAAAAACTTTCGTTCTGGCTCCTCATGGGACGTCGAAATGACGTCTTTTTAAGACGCTTTGCTCAGTGGGAACCTGCCAAGGCATCAACTGCCTCCCATCCAGGAATCCCTCTGGCATCACACCTGGTGTCCTGTTACAAAATTAAACCAATAAACATCTGGTACAAGAGCAAATATAAAGAAGCCCACATTTCTAATGGTGAAACATTATCCACTTTACCGGAGCTGGAGTGACGAGCCCACTTTCCTCAAATGGGGCGAGAACAGGCCTGGTAGAGGCATCACTCTCAATTGGGGAGAGGACGGGACTTGCAGAGGCCTCTCTCTCCTCAAATGGGGAGTAGACGGGCCCAGCAGAGGCATCACCCTCCTCCAATGGGGAGTAGACTGGCCCAGCAGAGGCATCACCCTCCTCCAATGGGGAGTAGACGGGCCTCGCAGATGCATCACCCTCCTCCAGTGGGGAGTAGACGGGCCCAGCAGAGGCATCCCCCTCCTCCAGTGGGGACCTGGGATCTGGCCCGGGCCTAGGGTCACCGCTTCCAAATTGCTGAGGTGATTAATAAAAGTATACACAGAATAATTAGTAAGGAATAAATAATCTTTTAAATGTTTTTTTTGTGTCTGTTATTAGTTTTCCAATATTTTTT
Source organism: Paramisgurnus dabryanus (assembly GCF_030506205.2). NCBI lineage: Eukaryota > Metazoa > Chordata > Actinopteri > Cypriniformes > Cobitidae > Paramisgurnus > Paramisgurnus dabryanus. The sequence continues at coordinate 30,156,502 of NC_133350.1, read as the reverse complement.
TGATGTCAGGGGTCCGTTCTTTGTACGTCACTTAATACATCCGAGATCAAATGAGACATCCGAGATGTTCAGATCTGGCTAATTATGATCTTGCTTATTCAGTTCTTTGAACACCTCTGCCATTGATGATAAGTATGGCAGGATTGAATTATCTGAGATCATTGCGCATTCGTTCAATGCAAGAAAAGGCAATAAAGGTCTATAGTAGAAACACTGATCAGCCACGCTGTGATTGCCCAGTTGTGATTGCTTTGCAGGTTATTGTGAACTTTTTATGAGGCTGAATTTGTAAACCCAGTTAAAGCTTTTTTTGTACATAAAATCACCCTACATAATGTAAAATATTTTGTGTAAATATAATCTTGATATCTTTACTATTCACGTTAAAGATTGAAATTAATTATTGTAATCAAACTTTGATCCTCCTAAAGTACTTTAAGTCCCTTTTAAAAACAGTTAAATGCTGTTTTGTCTGTTTGTAACATCAACCAAAAAAGCAGAATAAAAAAACAGGTGGTGGTCCTGTATCTTCATGTAATGTGCTAGAAGGAGTGATGTCTCTAAGCTGATTGATTGTACAGATCATCTCTGGAGCAGTTGCTCTTTCTTAAACCCACAGCCAATGCAACAATTTAATTGCTGATAAATAAACATTGAATTGTAGTTTATTAAAAGATGGTGTTTTTCCCTCTTTTGTGCAGTTGTAGATAATACACCAACACTTTTAGCAGTTCCCAATAATGTGTTAAATGAAGTATGATGTGCAGTAAATGAATGTAAATGTTATTCTACATCAAAAGATTATAAAATGCAACTGTTTTCGAGAGCAATGCACAAGACAGCAAAAAAATGCTCTCAGATGAAAGTCATTCAGAGAAACTATATGCAAGTGTAAAAATAAGTTTAATTAAATTGCGTTTTTCTTATATAACTGATTTCTGACTATATTACAGACCTGCAAACTCCTCAGAGTAAAAAAGGTGACAGTGTCGCACGCCCTGGGGGGGGGGGGTTTAGGGTTACCCCAGCTCTATATTTTTGTGATTTTAATATGATTCTGAGCGTGACTTAACAAAAATCAGCATACTTTAATCAAAAAACATTGTTAAAACATCCTTGAAGCTTAAAGAGAATGACACATTTAATATTTTACAAATGTTTTTATTTACAACTCACGGAAACCCCTGTAAGTGTTGTGAAGCATGACACTGAAATAAAAAACAACAAGAGACAGACAGAAATGAAAAAAATATATTTTGCTGATGTTCGTTAAAGCTTCGTGCGACAGAGCCACTTTGTCCTCAGCCGGCGTCTGTGCAAGGTTGACGATGACGGGCCATTGTGAATGGCAGTGAGTGCTCCACCAAAGTGCCCAGAACCATTGCCTGAAAGTAAATTAAAATCATTAAAATATAACCTTGCAAACTATCATACATAGGACTAATATGATAAAACAACGTGTCTCCATACTGTATGGCTGATATGCAGTGAATATCAACATACATTTCTGTTCAATAATTATAATAATAATGCATTTTATATGTAGGGCTCCTTACATTGAATAAACAATCTCAAAGTGCTAGTGTTCATAATGTAAATTCAACTAACAATACAATGTAAATATTTAATTGACAGACTTCAAAATGTAGCCCTTTATTATACAGAAATTGGTTGTTGGTGTATAATCCTAGGACAACACGCTCGCCAGATTGTTTTATCTAAACAGCCCTATGTTGTTAAAAATTACTGTTTAACAGGTATACAGCCACCAGGAATGTATGGGGCTAGGCTAAATCCTAAAACATTCACAACGCGATGTAGAAAGATTAAGTGCATGCATTGAAAAAAAATAGGTATGTATTAATTAGTCTAAGTTGAGGTAAAAACATAGGAAAATGTTGAAAAAGGGTGGGTTTTCCTTTAACATTACTCTCGCATCAGCTGTTGTGTAAACAGTCACATTTACCCACACCACGAACGACTGCCTGCGCAAGCGCGCACCACAGCCACCATAATGAATAAGTTACTCAGGGTAACGTTAGCTCAGAATTCGATTAGTAGCCGTATATCTCGGAACTCCGGGCAGAACACCCGGGTAACGAATCCTAGCTAACATTCGTCCTGCTAAGTTAGCTAACATTAGTCATTTTGCTCGAAGCATAGGCAAACTTTATGCAAGGTCTACGTTTGTGCATTACTCGGCGTTGACTCGTTACTAAAAATACAATATAAGCGGTAGCTAATGCTAATTAAATCAAGCAAACAACTAGTTGTCGTTTTTGGTCCAAAAAAGTTGACTTACCTCAAATAAGATGGTTCCTTCACGTTAAAAGTGTCCATCAGACTCGCGTGGTAGAGGTGTGTCTCTCATCCAAAGGACCGCGCTGTCTTCAAGATTCTGAAGGAAGTGCTAAGATTCCGATTGGCCCAGAGGAAAGCATGCTAAGATTCCGATTGGCCCAGAGAAATGTCAAGTATAAGAATTATCCAATAATGTTTGGCAATTCTAGCCCGCATTGCATTCAGATAAAGGGCAGCCTTCCGACCCCCCCCCCCCCCCCACCCCCACCTAAAAAAAAACCTCTCCGGTTCTATGCGATTCACGTGAATGACCCAATTGACCAAGAAAACGGCGATTGTCGCCGAAAAGCGACAAGTTTGCAGGTCTGATATTAGCAGTAGTCCACATTAACTGAAAGTCTTGCATCTGCTGAGTCTGCACAGAAATGTGTAGTAAAGAAGATAAAGATATGTGAAAATATGTGCAAAAAAACAACTTATTTGGTTATTGGCATTTTTTTCAAAGGAAAGGGACAGGGTAACTTCTTTGTAGACAGAGTTTTAAAGATAGAATAGATAGAAAGGACTAGGCAAACCCTTCGTGCATGACATTGTAAGCCTAGTTGACAATCTAAAGACAAAAACTAAAATCAGAGATGAGTTTATTCAAAGGAAACTTATTTCACACTGAGTAATATTCTTTATTGTACATAATGTTAACTTTATGTGGGAGGGGATATAGAGTCTACGAGAAGTGAGACTAAGTTTATTTACGCAAGAGTTAGTGAGACTGGGTAGAGGAAGTTGTTCTCAGTTTGTAGGGTGTGAGCGCATGTGGCGGATTTGGGTGTAAAACGGAATAATACAATCTTTCTTTGGAACTACGTTGCATCTATAGTTATTTGCATGGTAGCAGAGGATGGTTTCTAGCTACAGAGTACCGCCTAAGCTTGACGAAGCCCAATCATACGAGGGCTGGAAAAATGAAGTTAGTATTTGGAGACTTGTTACTCTCATTTTGACTCAATTTCTAAAAACTGTGTGGTGTCCATGACGGACTACATCATAGACTCATAGCAGAGATACAACAGCATGAAGAAGTACAATATGACCCTGCCTGACGCTGTGTTAGTGTTTAAACACGGCTTGTCTCGATGAGAAGAGGCAGGGAGACTCAAGATGCAGTGTTTTTCACGGAGCAGCGGCCACCGGGCAAATTCAGACGGAACAACGGCCCGTCACAAAGCAGACAGTGGCAGCCATAGCAAGGTACTAACCCACTTGACAAATATGGTAAGCGAACAAAATGCGTTTGTCAGAGCATGTACCATTGAGCAAAAGACTGTCCACATCGCAGAAATGAAGTAAAGCTAGCAGAAGATGAAAATGTGGAAGATTGTAACATTACACTGTTTATCAAAGTCATGACAGACTCTGAGATCTTCCTAACTGAATCACTGGGATCAGCTATCATTGACACAGCATGCACACTTACTGTTTATGGTGAGAAATGGCTGTATAGTTATATAAAAGATCTGAGCCAAAGCCAAATAAACAAACTGTTGCAAACAGAATCTTCAAGCTGCAGACCGTTCAGATTTGGTGATGGTCAGGTGGTATACTCCAACAAAAGGGTGAAGCTTCCCGCTAAGATCGGACCAACAAAATGTCACATTAAAACGGAAGTTGTTCCTGTTAATATTCCTTTACTGCTGAGTAAAATGTCTCTAAAGAAAGCAGGAACAGTTTAAGACATGGAGAATGACAGAGTTGTCATGTTCAAGCAACCAGTGCCTCTTGAGCTCACTAGTTCAGAACATTATTGTGTTGACATTAGAGATGGTAATAATGAAGCGGACACCAATGAAAGTGACGTTCTTGTTGTCACAATAGAGATGTCTACAAAAGGGAAGCGTAAAGTTCTCCTGAAGCTTCATAAGCAGTTTGGCAACGCCTCCGCAGACCGGCTGCAGAGGCTCATCCTCAGCTCTGGAAATACTGACAAAGACTGTCAAGTTATTCTGCAAGACATCATCCGTATGTCAAAGATATAGCAAGACCAAGCCCAGGCCTGCTGTTGGTTTGCCTTTAGCCTCAGAGCACAATTAGACAGTGGCAATGGATCTACATGAGCTGGAACCTGGCGTATGGTGGTACCTCCATATCATCGACCACTTTACCTGCTTCAGCGCTGGAAACATTGTGAGAACAAAGAAAGCTTTGGAGATCGTCAACTCTTTCATTCACTCGTGGATAAGTTTTCATGGTGCCCCGAAAAGAATATACACAGACAACGGTGGTGAGTTAAACAATGAGGAGTTAAGAGAGATGGCAGAAAAATTCAACACTGAGATAAAGACTACAGCAGGATACAGTCCTTGGAGCAACAAGCTGTTGGAGAGACACAACATGACACTGATTGAGATCCTCCTGAAGGTGAAAAAAGGAAACGAGTGTGGTTGGCAGACTGCTCTAGACTGGGCTCTAATGGCCAAAAACATTATGATCAATGTGCATGGTTATAGTCCATATCAGCTTGTGTTTGGTTGCAGTTCTATTGGTACTAGAGTAAGACAGCACTTAGCAGCATTGCATGCTTCCAGAAGAGCATTCACAGAGGTGGAATGTTCAGAAAGGATAAGAAGAGCTTTACAAAAGCAGATCAGGCCTACAGATGGAAAGTACGAGACAGGAGATAGGGTGTACTACAAACGTGCAGACAGTACAGAGTGGAAAGGCCCTGCTGTAGTTATCGGTCAGGATGGCTCTGTATTATTTATCAGACATAGGGTGATCAGTCCAGGCTGAATAAAGTTAATGCACAGGATGAGGATAAACTTGTACTACTCGATATTCCTGAAAATAGTTAATAAAATTAAAACGTAATACACACGGATGTGTCAGAGAATTCAGATGATGAAATGAGTGTTAAGGGAGATGTAAAATTCCCTGACAAACACAGAAACCTTGTGGCGAGAGGTTTTGAAGAAGTCAATATCCATGAATTACAAAAATATTCTCCCACATGTGCATCAGAGTCATTCAGGCTGCTGTTAGCTGTTATATGTTAGAACAAATGGAAAGTGAATTCTATGGATATTAAGTCTGCTTCTTTAAAGGGAATGGAACTCTCAAGGGACATTTACATTCGTCCCCCACCAGAAGCAGGTGTGGACAATTTATTATGGAAACTAAAGAAATGTGTGTTTGGACTTGCAGACGCCTCCCTTTACTGGTACAACAAGGTCAAAGAACTCAGGCTGAACAGTGGGGGTAAAATGTCACAGGTTGATCCTGCAGTGTTTTATTGGCACGATGAGCAGTCTGAGGTGACCGGCGTACTGGCATGCCATGTGGATGATTTTTTTGGGCAGGTTCAGAGGATTTTGTAACTAATGTCATCCCTGTACTTAAATCTGTATTTCACGTGGGTGGTGAAGAGCATGAGAGTTTTTCATATGTGGGTATGAATATTGCTACTGTGGGTGGTATAGTGGAGGTGCATCAGCATTCAGTTCCATTGAAAACCTACAACCAGTTCACTTACAGGCAGCACGAGTTGTACAGAGAGAGGCTCCACTAAAGAAGAAAGTAAGAGAACAACTCCGGTCCAAAATAGGACAGATTTTGTGGGTTGCTAAACAAACAAGACCAGATGTAATGTTTGACACATGTAGCCATACATGAAGTGAACAAAGTAACCTGTAAACTTAAGTCAGAGAAGGTCACACTTAAGTTCCAACACTTGGGAAACAGCGATGATTTAAGTTTAGTGGTTTTCAGGGATGCCTCACTGGGCAATCCTCAGGATGGAGGTACAGAGGAAGGGGCTTTAATTGTCCTCATGGAAAAAACACTAAAGTTTTCCCCTTTGTTTTGGCAATCTAAGAAAATCAGACGTGTGGTTAGAAGCACGCTGGCAGGAGAAACCCTTGCGATTGTAGCAGCACTACCCAGAGCCGGGGCTGAATGATAAGTGCTTTAATTAGAGACAGGTGCGCTATGGGTGAAGGTGTGCATAAAAGGAAGGTTTCCAGCATTGTTTGAATGTGTTTATGGGTGGTTGCTGCTGTGATTTTGGATGTTGAATGCATTATGTTTTTTTAGTGGATCTTTTGAGCCGTTTGGGACGAGCATTTGATTGTGGACTTGCTGCATTTTGGGTATGCCACAGTGGATAAATAATTTGTTTTATTTAAGACGAGCTGTTGACTGTATGCGCCTTGTTCATTTGTCTCAGTATTCATTCCGGGCTGTATTTATCGTGCCGTGCTTTGTCGTTAGCAAGGCTGACTCTATTAATCAGGTTTGTAAACTATCGAGTTATTTAATATAAAGGGAGCTGTTGTTTGTAAGTGCTCTATTTGTTTACATATTATACATGCTGTGCGGAGTTTATCCATCACTTGATGTGTCAGCAGTGCCGAATCAGGTGGGTATGCTACTGATTTATTGCATGCCGATTATGAAAATTCCATCGTTAATGCTGTAATTTTCTTTTATCAGCTTAAAGCCCTCTGGAGGTATACGCCCATATGACACTGGGTAGCTGATTAGGATAGTGGCCCAGCTTCCCCTTCGTGTTTTGTTTTTCAATTTTTTTTTTTTTTTTGTCAAAGTATCTGCCTAGCGGCGTACATTTCTGACGCCTGGTCCACCCCTTCATCTGGGAAAAACTGTGGGATGGGTATTAACTCGGGCATTCGCTACCCCCGTATGGTTTCAACCAGAGGAGGTTTGTGTGGTGTATGGTATATTTGTGGTCGTGTGCATGAGTTAAAGTTAATGTGTTTGTGACTTATAGCGTGCGTAGTGTGAGAACGACATGTCGTTTAATGTGTGTGTGCGTGTGTGAATTATAGAGGGTGTACGTTTGCGTGTGGTAAGTAGATTATGGTTTAAGTGAGGAATGAGTGCTAGTTTGTTTACTGTGTTTTGTTATAAACTGATTTTTGTTTTCCTTGTTTATTTGATTTAAAATTGGTTTCACAAGTTGGTGTGTTTTGGTTATTTTGTGGAGCTGTGGTATTTTATTCAAGTGTTAGATCGGTCAGGGAGGAGTGTTAACCTCTAAATTTATTTTTTTGTAATTGTTCAATGAGTGTATCTTGTGTTGTGATGTGTAACTTTTTAGTTTCTTTGAAACCCGTGTGGTGAAGTTAGCCCAAAGAAACTTGTATTTAAAGTGTGTGGTGAAGTGGAAATTTGCTTTTCTTTCTCCCTGTTATCCGATCTGAACTTTTTTCTGGTACCTAATCCAGTGTTTTTAAATGAAGCTAGCTTCACTAGTCTTGTGTTAAAGAGATTACTTTAAATTGTGGTTTTACACTCTGTATAAATAAAGTTTTGTTGTTTTTTGTATTTATGTCTCCTCTGAATCTTTGTGGGAACTAACCTGTGTGCCATTATTTATATTTCCCTGGGTGTAATTCCCAGGATGGCGTAGTCGGTGTTACAAAGACTTGGGTGTTTAGAAATCTTTAAGAGGTTCCGAATAGTACCTTGTTAAAGGTAACTTGTGTTTACAATAACACCCCTGGGTGCCATACTGTCAGATGGTATTGACACTATGTTCTTGCTTACTACTGGTAAAGCTGATCTTAATGATCTTCCCCTTATTTGTTAATGACAATCATTCCCTGTTTGACGCTCTTAAGTCTACAAAGCAGGTCACAGAGAAGAGGCTAAGATTAGAAATAAAGTGGTGTCAAAGAGCTCCTACATGCTAACAAAATCAAAGTGCGTTGGTCAGAAGCAAGTCACAACTTGCTGACTGTTTGACGCAGAAAAGATGCTTCCTCACTTCTTAAAGCACTCTGAGGGCGTATGGAAACTGTAATATCTGGTTCATTGAACTTTTTTTGTTAAACTGTTAAATACTCTAGCATAGCAAATGTTACTGCGTTATGAAAATAATTTGTATTTGGTGACAATGTTTTATGTCAAAGTCACCTGTTCATTTTTTTTAAGAGAGGGAGATTGTTAACTTTATGTGGGAGGGGATATATTATAGAGTCTACGAGAAGTGAGACCGTGTATTATCGCGAGAGTCTGTGAGACCGGGGAGAGGAAGTTGTTCTCAGTTTGTAGGGTGTGAGTGCATGTGGCGGAAATGGGCTAAAACTGAATCAATCTTTGAAACTACGTCGCATCTATAGTTATTAACGCAACACCTATTATTGCTGGGTAAAGATGATTTGATTGCTATTTTAATAAAGAAATTAAAATGAATGTGATCATAAGCATGTTTGTCTTGTCATTCATTTAATAATAAGTAGAACAGCTGCTTCACAAAGATGCACAAGTACATAAACCCACATTAAAATAACATCGCTAAAAGATTGAATCTATCCTTTTTTATGTGTTGCAATTGAAATGCTTTTCATATTAATAGTACATCTTATGCAGATTGCCAACGTATAATGAGAATGCATAACTGCGACAGACTTTACGTATCACATTCGCTTAAAAAGGTGCGATCTAATGTTTACATGAAATAAGCCTGCTCCCGAGCTGGTTTAATCTTATGGACCGGTTGCTATGACAGCAACTCTAGGATGAGTTTCGAAGAACCAAATAATTCAAGATCAAGAGAAATCACCAACAATCAAATCCAGCTAACGGAGTAATCTACGTATGAAGAACAGACCCCAGATATACTGTTGACATAATATTACCTGCAATGTAAGGTCATGAGCCTGTGGTACGGTCACATCAGGACATTCGTCCTCAAGGTCTTCATCCAAGATCTCATGCAGGATGTCAGCATTACCAGTCTGCTGGGTCAGAAGATCTCCTCTGTTGGACTGTGCCAGAAGATATTCTACAGCAATTCGCTCTCCTGCAATAGATATTCACCAAGGGAAAAATTATTGTTTACTTGCGTACCATGTCACAGTACAGGTCTGATCATCAACAGCAGACTTTTCTTACCTGTAGGTTTCCCAGGGGGGATAAACTCTGGAAGAAGAGGTTTTCCCAAGACTTTGTTGCTGAGCGCATTCACATTGGACATCAAACGAATGTCATACAGCTTTGTCCTGGATGTCTCAGTCATTGAAAGTGCTTGTGCTGACCGGTTTAAATTCCACCTTGACACACCCTCAAGCATGTACATCTGAGTGTTTAATGCATTGCATCTCCACCCTACTCAGACAAAAAACAGGATCACTGATTACAACAAATTACAACAATATTATGTCAACATTCAATAGCAAAATATACCATGTGTGTGTGTGTGTGAGGTTTTAACATGCCTGGAATGAAAGCACACTGGTGCTTATGAAAGCTTTCCAAAGAGGAGGACCCTCTGGCGCATCTTAGCACATCCAGTGTCTTCTCTCCTTTCTCCAGCCCTGACCCAGTGTTTGTATAAAGCTGCACTCCTGGTGGATCCTGGATGCAGGCAAGGTGCTTTTGCTGTACCTTCCACACTTCAGACATGCGCTCGTGGTTAATAAGGTGCAGACCAGTGCCGTCCACAAGGTTCCACATGGAGTCAAGAAGACTTTTGATGAGGGCACGGGTCTCCTCCACTCCCCGGGTTTTCCTGCGGCAGTGCTTGGCTAGCTCTTTAGAGCTGATGCTCGCCAACACCTGGGCATCTGTTGGCTCATAGCCCTGATGCTTTTGCCTCAGCTCTGACCGCTTCGCCTCTTTCAGATTACTGATGTCCTGGTAATCCCACTCAAAAATGCAGCTCGACAATTTGGAGCAGAACGTACCGTACAGTGGATGGTGTTCTGTGGTGAGACCTTTGGTGAATCGCCTCATAAAGTGGAACACATCCAACCGCACAGTGGACGTCCATGGCCGAAACCAATGGAGAACTGGGCTCACCCCTGTGTAAATTCACAAGATCATGAATACATTTTTTTCCCTCACAACATGTATGTATTCGTCATGTGTGTGGTTCGTCATTTCGAAATATGTGTTTGGTGGGTCGAGTGAATCTATGTGCATCATGTGTTTTGTCAAAATCAGTACCTGCTGCAGACGCGTCTAAAGGGTTTATGGGTTCATAAAAAAGACGCTTGTGTTTGCCAGATACTCATATAATCTCAAGTTTACTGTAAGGGAGTTACTTGTCTGTATTTTGTGAATGTGAGCGTCTCTTTTATCATAAACGGTTTTGACACATGTGGAGCAGGCACTTATTTTGACAAAACACGTGATGCACATGGTTCACATTTTTTGAAAACACAAGCGACACACATGACACTCCAAACCCATATTTTGAATTTGGCCCCTCAGAGGAGCAGTCACCAGCAGCCACTGGTTTGTAGTGTCATCAACTGCAATAATTTGGCAAAAAAACATCAACACCAATTACAGGTAACCCACCTCTGTCACTGCAACAGTCTCTATCCACATAGATGGCGGCTGGCTGTGGCTCACCAGCATCCCTGTACCGTTGGACGATCCCTTGGCACAGGTCATCCAGTCCAGCCCCCCTCGCCGGTTGTGAGGACAGAGTTGAGGACCTGACCATGCTCGTTCCCAACATTGGTCATCCATGTTGCCGTGTTCTCAATACCCCCAGCCAGTTTTTTGGTCACCTGTTATAACAAAAGAATATACATCATAAGCACATGTATTCTTATTAAACCCTTAAAGAACAAATGAGCTCAAGCTTATATGTTTACATTTACCTTCTTAGTGGAATCGAGCTTCATAATTCTGCCAAATGTTGAAGTGATGACACCTTTGAGTTCATCAAGGTGGCCGACAACATCGTTGGCATGCACTGTCTCAAACCACTGGGCCAGGGGCAAGGGAATGAAGGGTGGTGGCGGGGAATAAACAGCCTGGGACTGCTTCAGGCAGGATTTTTTGTGAATTTCACAATCTGTGAAATAGTCACAGGATCTCCTAGCCCACTCCTCACTGTGTGCCTCTTGAAATGCCTGCTGCAGGTAACTGGAGCTATTCCCTGCTGTTCTAGGACGCAAAAGTGTCAAACATTTTCTGTCTAGTGCCAAATGTGTAGTCAACACAGCAGGGAATTTGTTGCGGTTAGAGGGGTCCAGTTGGTTTAAAATCTCACTACTCCAAGGACAGACAGGTATTTTGCACTGGCTGCACCTTGGGTAGTCTCCCCCTATTAAATAATACTTGCTGTCCACATCAATGACCTCTCTGACCTTGGTGTAAATGCCAGAGTGGTGCATCTTTCGGTTGCACTGAGTACATTTCAAAGGGATGCCCCACATGCGCATTGGTGCCCACAGGAACATCCTCTGTCGAAAGTAATCATGTGGGTTTGGAGGTGCCACAGATCTGATTGGGCTTGGGGGGTGGTGCCAATTTTCCCTGACATTCTGTCTCAGTTGCCCTCTTGCGTCATAGAGAATGTGGGCAATCCACTCCAAATCACCTGGCTTGATGACCAGGAGGAATGGCTTTGGTAAAAACCCGGCCCGGCTTACCTCTGGAAAGCGCAGAGGGACTGGTAGTCCTGGTGCTGCTGGAGGAGGAGCAGAAGCAGGAGAAGAAGGAAGTGGTGTGCCACTCTGAGTCGCTGGTGCCATCTCAGATAGTGTGGAAGGGGTAGGAGCAGGAGCAACTTGGAGACAGATGGTTGGTGTCGTCTCCTGGGCTGTGAGGCAGACTGTAGCTGGAGCATCTCGGGGAGAGACGATTGGTGTCGGTGTCATCTCTTGGGCTGGGCTAGTGGAGGGACGGGCTGAAGGGGTTGAAGGTGAGGTTAAGACATGACACCTCTCAAGGTGCTCTGATAACCTGACAGCACCCATGGCCTTTGTGCCGCAGTGCTCACACTGCTCCTGGACATGGAAGTCTGACAGATGCTGTGTAAACTGGTCAGAGAGCACTTCCTGAGCACAAAGGGAGCATGTCATACTATTATCACTGGTCCCTGTCTGCTGTGGACCTGCAGCGGTCCCTGTCTGCTGTGGACCTGCTGCGGTCCCTGTCTGCTGTGGACCTGTTGCGGTCCCTGTCTGCTGTGGACCTGCTGCGGTCCCTGTCTGCTGTGGACCTGCTGCGGTCCCTGTCTGCTGTGGACCTGCTGCGGTCCCTGTCTGCTGTGCACCTGCTGCGGCCCCTGTCTGTTGTCCTGACTGGGGGAAACAACATTTTGTATTTACACTCTATATACTCTTATCCTCTAAATCACACAAAACTCTGCATCAAAACAAGTCATTAGAAGAATCAAGCACATACAGCGAAGAACCAGCCATGGGGAACAGCTGTAAAGGAAGCATTTGTCAGCATCTTTGTCTCACATCTTATGTTTAAGGATTCAATGACATTACTTACATCATGGTAGCCACATTTGCAGGGAATCGTTTTCCCAAAAATATCTTTTTTTCTGACCGTTAGGCCATATGCAGGGGTCAGCGGACAATTCTTTATCCTCTCTAACACTGCCTTCCAACGTCTGCTCCCAGGTCTCTAGCCAGCGGAAAATTTATATTTCCCCTGGGCAAACAGCATCATGACGCCGGTCCAGAATGAATCTGGCTTTCCTTGCTTTGGCATCTATAGGACAAGAGATAGTCATTTATGCTGTTGTATGCAACATGTAGGCCTGCATGCACAGACAGATAAACAGACAGACAGATAGATAGATAGGAAATTAAGCAGCTAAAATATAAGGTTGTATGTTTTTTACAGTCTTAACTTATCTGGTCAGGGCCTGTATGTATAAAGCCGCTCAGAGTAAAATTTTTGTCTTAAGTGTGTCAAAATTCTAAGAATAATGTCATTTTACTCTTATTCCTAGACTTAAGCATAAGTTTGATTTATAAAGCCTCCTAAGTGTTAAGACTAGGTCTCAGCTCCTAAATTATTTAAGAGAGCTGGAGAGGTCTCTTAACCTAGTTTAGAGTAAGAAGGCAGCAGAGAGGCGAAGATCATGCACTTTACAACAAAGAATGTGTAAGAATTACTTTAATTCAAATGTATTTATATAGCACTTTTTACAAATGTATTGTTGCAGACCAGAAAATGTACAATAAATACATATTAGTAGTATATAAACAGTAGATAGGAATTAATATAACATTATGAAATATAAAGAGTATAGGGTTTTTTATACAATGTATATTATATTACACAATATAATATACAGTATAAGATGTATATTAGTGAAACTTATTTAAGTGCTTGCACAGTACCAAGATTTTTTATGGGATTAACAAGACAGCATACTTAAAGGTACATAAATTTGCATAATATTAAAAGTTAAAGTTGGATCAACTTATTGATATTGCCTAAAAATGTAATGTTTTTTCAACTTAAATTTTCTGAGTTTAAGTGAAATAATTAAAGTTAAAATGTTTAAATATTAGGTGTTTCTAATTGAAGTAAGTTTTTTAAGTAGAGACGCTTTTTTGGTTTTACAGTTTATGACAGGTAAATAAAATACCATAAAATGTAAATAACATCTACAATAGCATTATCAACCTCAAAAATTGCAAAGTATCTACAAGATTGCAGTGATATCATTACATGTAAAGTGATATTAATAGTGTCATGATTCTGCCCTCTTGTCATTGCTTTATTCTAGTCTTGAGGCAGAATCATGATAGACTCATGTTTTGTGTGCCTGCACGTGGCCTTTTTGTTGGGCTGCGTGCTTGCGTGTCTTGTCACTTTATCCCCGCTCCCTTGTCATCCTCTTGCCTTCATTGACTAATCCTTGTCACCTGTACCCCTCATTAATTTACCCCTATTTAAGGTCCTTGTGCTCTGTGTTCTGTCTGGTATTGTTAGCACTGTTCTTGATCCGTTCCTGTGTTAAGTCAAGTCTAGTAAGCCAAGTTCTTTGAATGTTGTTATTGTGTTGTCTAGTCAAGTTCAGTCTAGTTAATGTCAAAGTCTAGTCAAGTTTAGTGTTAGTCAGTCCTAGTTATTGTTTCTTATTTAATGTGCTTTGCTCCCACGTGGGCTCTGTTTATTTATTAATAAAGTCATCTTTGTTTTCCATCTGTCTGCGCTTGGGTTCGTTCTCATTCTAATCATGACAAAGAGTATAAAACCCTGACCCCAAGCATAATGTTAGCAATGAGCAAACCAAATGTGAAAGTGACAAAGATGGCAAAAATTACAATTGTGTTTAAGTGGAGAAATCCAGCTTAACTTCATCATCTTGTTCAGGCTTGATCACAAGTATTTTTTATCTAAGTGTTTGCAAACTTTAGTATTTTCTTAAACAGCTTGTCAGTGAAATGAAAATATGATTCATCATCTTAATTTTTTAAATAGCACTACGTTTGTAACATGTTAACATGTTTTAACATGTTAAAATCTTAATCAAAATGGTGCAAATCTTGTAAAATAAACGTATGTACTTATTTGTAATATTGTTAAACATTTCTTGAAGCAAATTTAAATTAATATATTTAAATACTAATATAATTGTAATGTCTTCATGATTCATGAATGTATGGTGTCACATGCTGCTGTGAATGTACCGTTGCCGGCTTTCTATGGGCTGATTCAGAGGTTAAGGGCGGCCATTTTAGGTTGAAATCATTTTAGTCCTCAGTTTGCAGCACTTAAGTCAGCACTTAAGAATGAGTCTTACACTTTACTTAAAGTGGCTTTCAGCCTCTTTATAAATGTCTCCTATTCTCAAACTGGTCCTACTCCTTACTAAGAATTTCTTAAGAGAATTTCTGAGAAGTTTTATACATACAGGCCCAGGAATTTTTTAAGTCTAAGTTTCTGAGACACTGTTTCATTTACATTGTTATGTTAATGTGAAATACTTTGTTAAGATCACATTAGATGGCATGAACTCACCCTGATGGTTGTCGGTTATTAAAAAATGTAATCAAAACAGTTTAGTGATGAAAGAAATGGGAAAAATGATAATCTCTCTCACTCACAATCTCTCTATTGTATGATAACTGAACTAAAATCACAACACAAGTCAATCCTGTTTCTTCATATGATGTTTTTTTGATACAGAATATGATGAATGACATGAATATATAACAAAATATCCAATTCAGTTTACCTTGATGGCTATTTTCTGTTTCAATCTCTTGTCCTATTGCTGCAGACGTTATGGTCAAGTGGTGTAACCAGTGTTTTGTCTGAAAGACTAATATTATACAAAAAAGATCATATGAATAATAATTTAATACTCTACTACACTGTAATAATGGGTATTTAAACGATTTGTACTTAAATGGTCAAAGAATAGACATAAAACAAGATGTTTACAGCATATGGTCTTGCTCAGTACAATGAAAAACCCATACAATTTAAATTTAGAAATAAATATAATAAAAAACATATTCTCATAGGATATTACTAATTAAACAACTATTTTCATGAGAACTCATGAGGTGTAAAATATTAGATATTAGTCATTTTTTGTGACTATCTATCTATTGACAACATATTTTGTTAAAAATAGTATAAATGTCATATTAAATAATAATTAATGGCGTTATCCTTTAAGGTTTTGTGACCGTCTTATCTAACTTCACGAAAAACATCCAACGTTGATCAAAGCAGAAGTATTTACAAACACAACAAATACTTTTACGATTTCACTTCAGTGATTTATAATTAAATTCAGATAATTTAGTAAGTTCTACTTACTTTTAGTGTCTAGAGATATTCGCCGACTGTCAATACAGTTACCTGAGGATGAACTATAACATTGTCTCCGTCAGTAACCAATCAGAACACTGTTTGCACGGGGCACCTGTTTCGACGCATATAATTGGCTCTTTTGCCCCCCTTGGAGCGGCAACTGTTTCGAAGCATATGATTGGCTCTTTTGCCACGCTGTTGTTAGGACTCTGTTCGGATTTGTTAGGAGTTGTTAGGAGTTGTTAGGACTTGTTAGGAACTGTTAGGACTTTGTTAGGAATTGTTAGGACTTGGTTAGGACTTGTTAGGACTTCTTAAAGCAGTCGGCCACCTCGTCACATGAAACTGGAACCCCTGCGGTTGGGAATTGTGCGATTCCTAAATTACCAGCAAGTACGTAGTAGTGTGAATCAAATAGTTTCCGTTGTTGATTTAATTAAACGTTACCTTTTTGAAAGTGTTCATTTTGGCCTAACGGAAGGTAAACGCCTGAAGAGAACTGTGCATCAGCAATCCATCGCCTTAGACATGTTTAGAGATATTATCAAGGATTGACCTTTATTTGATTGGGGTTCTTTTTCAAAATTGTTTTCAACGGATTTCAACATGAAACAGACAAAAAACAAACGAGACATTCAAGACTTTATGTAAAGGGAACAAGAGGTTTTCATTGGCTTATCTACACAGCCAACTGGCTGGGTAATGTTGACTAAACCTCAGTACACTTTCCTGTCTTACGTTCAACTAACACTAACAGATGATCAGGTTTAAAATAACATGCATCAAACTGATGTAACTGTTGAGGTACTTAAATCAACATGACCAAAACCCTGTCATATCTCTAACAAAGTGTTTATTTCAGTCGAACCGAGGACTTTTTGTGATAACCACATCACCACAGAAACCTGTTCGTGTGGATTCTTTGGTTATTTTGATAGATTTAGCCACACATTTTCTCTCTGTGCAACACTCCCCAAAGGGGCAATGCTTTTCGCCCACTTGCGAACTGGCCACCTTTCACGCGTGAAGCGAATGTGACGGGCGGAACTGTGTGTAACTTCAAAAGTGCTTCATGACACAAGGAGTAACGTGTCTCAAGAGAGGCTTTTAACTCGCAGCGTATCAAAAGGAACGCGCTGTTTCTGCCCGGTTTCGAATCGAGGACCTTTCGCCGGAACGTGATAACCACTACACTACAGAAACCTACATGCTGTGGTACTTGGTTGTATAAACGGATTGTGCCACATATTTTGCGATCGCTTGAAGGAACCGCACAAACTGTATGAGAAAGGCGGCGCATTTCCCAGGAATGCATGGATGCTGATTCTGAAACTGGCAAACAGCCACACACTTCTTAGTTCGGGTATCTCACCGATTTGTTTCAGACGTGAAGTGTGAGCAGTCAAGTCGCAGCTCTGCGATCTGACCGAATTGTGCAGGTATCTCCAAACCTGCTTCTGGTCGGCTACCTTCCTGCAGACTTCAGTTTCAACACACCTCCAACACACCTCTCTGTAATTATCAAGCAACCCTGAAAACCTTGATAAGATGCTTCAGCTATGTTTCATTGGGGTTGGAGCTAAAATCTGCAGGGCGGAAGCTCACCAGGAGTAGGGTCGGAGACCCCTGGTAGAGTGTGAGCATGCAATTCGTGAGCTTTGGCTTCACGTCGCATGGGATTTACTCGTTAAGTGTAGGTTGGCATTTAGCCACGACTGTGCTGAAATGGCACAGTGTATGCTCGTCTTTAGCGTAGTTCAGGGGTCGGCAACGCCGGTCCAGAAGTGCTGCAGTCCTGGAGATTTTACTTCCAACCCTGATTAAACCTCATCCACCTGTAGTTCTCAGGTGACCCTTTAGAACTTGGTTAGCCTGTTCATGTGTGCTTGATTTGATTTGGAGCTAAACTCTGCAGGACTGCTGCACTCCAGGACCGACGTTTGCCTACCCCTATGTTAAAAGGATCCAGGATGAACTTTGAGTCAGAAATATTAGCGCGCCAAACGACGGACATACAAGCGTATAGCCAAGGGGGCACCCGGATTTGAACCGGGGACCTCTTGATCTGCAGTAAAATGCTCTACCACTGAGCTATACCCCCTCACAGAAGACACGTGGCTGAAGAATTGAAAAAGCATCATGTGTTATACTTCACCACAGTTAAAGCTGTCGTGATAATGTCCAAGTGAACTGTTAGACTGCCCTATTTGCGTTTAAACGCTTTAGCACTGACCTATAGAAATTGTGCTAGAGAAAACGTATGTTTTTAACCATTCCGCTAATGTTTTTCAGTTGTTATGATTACTGTTTTGTTCCTCTTTCATCAAACATCAACACTCAACCACTCAACCCTGTCTTTACCACTTTCTAGACAGTTGGCACAAAGCATGGACTTTAGAGTCTGAAAACACTCAAGTGTCCGCCAGAGACTCTGGCGAGTAAGCACTTCAAAACTGGTGAAAAGAAAACACACTGATTTCTCTACTCCTAGAGGTGTAGGAAACAACGTAACCATCGGCAATGTGGCATGTTAAAGACAGTTCAACTTCACAATGACAGACAGACGACGAGGATGGGATTCGAACCCACGCGTGCAGAGCACAATGGATTAGCAGTCCATCGCCTTAACCACTCGGCCACCTCGTCACGTGAAACTTTGTCGGAACCCCTGCGGTTGGGAATTGTGCGATTCCTAAATTACCAGCAAGTACGTAGTAGTGTGAATCAAATAGTTTCCGTTGTTGATTTAATTAAACGTTACCTTTTTGAAAGTGTTCATTTTGGCCTAACGGAAGGTAAACGCCTGAAGAGAACTGTGCATCAGCAATCCATCGCCTTAGACATGTTTAGAGATATTATCAAGGCTTGACCTTTATTTGATTGGGGTTCTTTTTCAAAATTGTTTTCAACGGATTTCAACATGAAACAGACAAAAAACAAACGAGACATTCAAGACTTTATGTAAAGGGAACAAGAGGTTTTCATTGGCTTATCTACACAGCCAACTGGCTGGGTAATGTTGACTAAACCTCAGTACACTTTCCTGTCTTACGTTCAACTAACACTAACAGACGATCAGGTTTAAAATAACGTGCATCAAACTGATGTAACTGTTGAGGTACTTAAATCAACATGACCAAAACCCTGTCATATCTCTAACAAAGTGTTTATTTCAGTCGAACCGAGGACTTTTTGTGATAACCACATCACCACAGAAACCTGTTCGTGTGGATTCTTTGGTTATTTTGATAGATTTAGCCACACATTTTCTCTCTGTGCAACACTCCCCAAAGGGGCAATGCTTTTCGCCCACTTGCGAACTGGCCACCTTTCACGCGTGAAGCGAATGTGACGGGCGGAACTGTGTGTAACTTCAAAAGTGCTTCATGACACAAGGAGTAACGTGTCTCAAGAGAGGCTTTTAACTCGCAGCGTATCAAAAGGAACGCGCTGTTTCTGCCCGGTTTCGAACCGAGGAACTTTCGCGTGTGAGGCGAACGTGATAACCACTACACTACAGAAACCTACATGCTGTGGTACTTGGTTGTATAAATGGATTGTGCCACATATTTTGCGATCGCTTGAAGGAACCGCACAAACTGTATGAGAAAGGCGGCGCATTTCCCAGGAATGCATGGAAGCTGATTCTGAAACTGGCAAACAGCCACACACTTCTTAGTTCGGGTATCTCACCGATTTGTTTCAGACGTGAAATGTGAGCAGTCAAGTCGCAGCTCTGCGATCTGACCGAATTGTGCAGGTATCTCCAAACCTGCTTCTGGTCGGCTACCTTCCTGCAGACTTCAGTTTCAACACACCTCCAACACACCTCTCTGTAATTATCAAGCAACCCTGAAAACCTTGATAAGCTGCTTCAGCTATGTTTCATTGGGGTTGGAGCTAAAATCTGCAGGGCGGAAGCTCACCAGGAGCAGGGTCGGAGACCCCTGGTAGAGTGTGAGCATGCAATTCGTGAGCTTTGGCTTCACGTCGCATGGGATTTACTCGTTAAGTGTAGGTTGGCATTTAGCCACGACTGTGCTGAAATGGCACAGTGTATGCTCGTCTTTAGAGTAGTACAGGGGTCGGCAACGCCGGTCCAGAAGTGCTGCAGTCCTGGAGATTTTACTTCCAACCCTGATTAAACCTCATCCACCTGTAGTTCTCAGGTGACCCTTTAGAACTTGGTTAGCCTGTTCATGTGTGCTTGATTTGATTTGGAGCTAAACTCTGCAGGACTGCTGCACTCCAGGACCGACGTTTGCCTACCCCTATGTTAAAAGGATGCAGGGTGAACTTTGAGTCAGAAATATTAGCGCGCCAAACGACGGACATACAAGCGTATAGCCAAGGGGGCACCCGGATTTGAACCGGGGACCTCTTGATCTGCAGTCAAATGCTCTACCACTGAGCTATACCCCCTCACAGAAGACACGTGGCTGAAGAATTGAAAAAGCATCATGTGTTATACTTCACCACAGTTAAAGCTGTCGTGATAATGTCCAAGTGAACTGTTAGACTGCCCTATTTGCGTTTAAACGCTTTAGCACTGACCTATAGAAATTGTGCTAGAGAAAACGTATGTTTTTAACCATTCCGCTAATGTTTTTCAGTTGTTATGATTACTGTTTTGTTCCTCTTTCATCAAACATCAACACTCAACCACTCAACCCTGTCTTTACCACTTTCTAGACAGTTGGCACAAAGCATGGACTTTAGAGTCTGAAAACACTCAAGTGTCCGCCAGAGACTCTGGCGAGTAAGAACTTCAAAACTGGTGAAAAGAAAACACACTGATTTCTCTACTCCTAGAGGTGTAGGAAACAACGTAACCATCGGCAATGTGGCATGTTAAAGACAGTTCAACTTCACAACGACAGACAGACGACGAGGATGGGATTCGAACCCACGCGTGCAGAGCACAATGGATTAGCAGTCCATCGCCTTAACCACTCGGCCACCTCGTCACGTGAAACTTTGTCGGAACCCCTGCGGTTGGGAATTGTGCGATTCCTAAATTACCAGCAAGTACGTAGTAGTTTGAATCAAATAGTTTCCGTTGTTGATTTAATTAAACGTTACCTTTTTGAAAGTGTTCTTTTTTGCCTAACGGAAGGTAAACGCCTAAAGAGAACTGTGCATCAGCAATCCATCGCCTTAGACATGTTTAGAGATATTATCAAGGATTGACCTTTATTTGATTGGGGTTCTTTTTCAAAATTGTTTTCAACGGATTTCAACATGAAACAGACAAAAAACAAACGAGACATTCAAGACTTTATGTAAAGGGAACAAGAGGTTTTCATTGGCTTATCTACACAGCCAACTGGCTGGGTAATGTTGACTAAACCTCAGTACACTTTCCTGTCTTACGTTCAACTAACACTAACAGACGATCAGGTTTAAAATAACGTGCATCAAACTGATGTAACTGTTGAGGTACTTAAATCAACATGACCAAAACCCTGTCATATCTCTAACAAAGTGTTTATTTCAGTCGAACCGAGGACTTTTTGTGATAACCACATCACCACAGAAACCTGTTCGTGTGGATTCTTTGGTTATTTTGATAGATTTAGCCACACATTTTCTCTCTGTGCAACACTCCCCAAAGGGGCAATGCTTTTCGCCCACTTGCGAACTGGCCACCTTTCACGCGTGAAGCGAATGTGACGGGCGGAACTGTGTGTAACTTCAAAAGTGCTTCATGACACAAGGAGTAACGTGTCTCAAGAGAGGCTTTTAACTCGCAGCGTATCAAAAGGAACGCGCTGTTTCTGCCCGGTTTCGAACCGAGAACCTTTCGCGTGTGAGGTGAACGTGATAACCACTACACTACAGAAACCTACATGCTGTGGTACTTGGTTGTATAAACGGATTGTGCCACATATTTTGCGATCGCTTGAAGGAACCGCACAAACTGTATGAGAAAGGCGGCGCATTTCCCAGGAATGCATGGATGCTGATTCTGAAACTGGCAAACAGCCACACACTTCTTAGTTCGGGTATCTCACCGATTTGTTTCAGACGTGAAGTGTGAGCAGTCAAGTCGCAGCTCTGCGATCTGACCGAATTGTGCAGGTATCTCCAAACCTGCTTCTGGTCGGCTACCTTCCTGCAGACTTCAGTTTCAACACACCTCCAACACACCTCTCTGTAATTATCAAGCAACCCTGAAAACCTTGATAAGCTGCTTCAGCTATGTTTCATTGGGGTTGTAGCTAAAATCTGCAGGGCGGAAGCTCACCAGGAGCAGGGTCGGAGACCCCTGGTAGAGTGTGAGCATGCAATTCGTGAGCTTTGGCTTCACGTCGCATGGGATTTACTCGTTAAGTGTAGGTTGGCATTTAGCCACGACTGTGCTGAAATGGCACAGTGTATGCTCGTCTTTAGCGTAGTACAGGGGTCGGCAACGCAGGTCCAGAAGTGCTGCAGTCCTGGAGATTTTACTTCCAACCCTGATTAAACCTTATCCACCTGTAGTTCTCAGGTGACCCTGTAGGCCTTGGTTAGCCTGTTCATGTGTGCTTGATTTGAGCTGGAGCTAAACTCTGCAGGACTGCTGCACTCCAGGACCGACATTTGCCTACCCCTATGTTAAAAGGATCCAGGATGAACTTTGAGTCAGAAATATTAGCGCGCCAAACGACGGACATACAGGCGTATAGCCAAGGGGGCACCCGGATTTGAACCGGGGACCTCTTGATCTGCAGTCAAATGCTCTACCACTGAGCTATACCCCCTCACAGAAGACACGTGGCTGAAGAATTGAAAAAGCATCATGTGTTATACTTCACCACAGTTAAAGCTGTCGTGATAATGTCCAAGTGAACCGTTAGACTGCCCTATTTGCGTTTAAACGCTTTAGCACTGACCTATAGAAATTGTGCTAGAGAAAACGTATGTTTTTAACCATTCCGCTAATGTTTTTCAGTTGTTATGATTACTGTTTTGTTCCTCTTTCATCAAACATCAACAAAGGAACCACTCAACCCTGTCTTTACCACTTTCTAGACAGTTGGCACAAAGCATGGACTTTAGAGTCTGAAAACACTCAAGTGTCCGCCAGAGACTCTGGCGAGTAATGGCCTGAACGTTGAAATTTCGCTCCAGAATTTATTTGAGAAAATGTATTTTCGCTGATGGTCGGGAATGCCTCTTTATAGAGTGTTTTGTATTATGTGCACCTCATCAGTGGTGTGTTGTGTTATGCATGCGGCTAAACCAAGACGACAACGTGAAAAGAAACCTTGTTGCACAATTTGAGCAACACAGTGATTCAGATAGTTTTCTAGTAGTGTACTCTACCAAAAATCTAACAGTATGTTTGTTGAAATAGGCAAAAACTATGGCACTCTGAAATGACAAGACAAAACATACATTTTAATATTTGTATACACAAACGAAGTACTCTTTATTATGTTCTTTCTTTAAACCTCAAAAAACAAACCCACTCAGATCATGCATTTCTCTTCTTTAAACCTATTAGGAGTAAAGAACATTCATCAATAGCAATGATCTGTGATAACTACCACTAACCATTCCTTGATTCACGCTCAGAGAAACACATCAACACTCTTCATCGTGGTTCAAGAGACCCAACTCTTCTGAAACACATTTCCTAGTTTAAAACTATAGAAATGATCCCTGAAAGCATAGTCTTGACATTCAATTCAATTCAATTCAATTTTATTTATATAGCGCTTTTCACAATTTGGTAATTGTATCAAAGCAGCTTTACATAATAGATTTAGTGAAAAGCACAGAAAATCGACAGATAGCATAACATAATACACGATAGCACAAGCAGCTAAATTTGCTGCGGCTATAAATCAACATTATAAGCAAACGTATTACTAATGTAACGTATAGAAGTTAAGCCCAAAAAGGCTGCCTCCCCGGGTTGAAAAACCCCCTAGGAGAAAAAAACCCCGGAATTTTAGCCGGGGAAGTAAAAAAAAAGTCCTAGGAGGAAAAAACCCTTGGGATATATATATATATATACATTGAAATGGAAGGAGATTAAGCGGAGATTAAGCGGGTTCTGCCGGTGGTCTGTGGTCAGGCATCAGCTGGACATCACGTTGAAGAACAGCCAGTAGATCAGAGGTGTGCTGACTTTCACATTTACCGGAACTGGATCTGGATCTGTTTGTCTTATTGTCCTCATGATTGAGGACGAGACAGGGAGAGAGAAACAAAATCTTATTAGCGTAGGGGCCGTTCACATGAAAAGCAGGTGTCACACAGTAATGTGGTTTTAGTCAGCTCGGTTCTGGGCAAGCTTAACTATTGCTGGTTAAGTGTATTACATATAGTTGATGATTTTAGAAACAGAACTCGTTTGACTAAGGCCAGAGGCCCCACTGCCGTCGTTAAT